>NC_142166.1:10074940-10388764 GCF_029865625.1 Vigna umbellata
TGTGTTCTTCTGCTGTTCTGAATATCATTACTTAATCTGTATTTTGATTTTTTGAGTGACAGCTCCCGTATGGTTGGGCTTGTTCAACTATTGCTAAAATGCAATGCTTCAAACAGCTTGATAGAAGATTATGCAGCGTGCCTTGAGTTACGGTCAGAAGAGTTTCAAAATCTTGAAAATAGCAGTGATGATCCAGGCATTCTTATTATGCAAGTTGGCCCTCATTACTATCAACTTTTTGTTTTGTTTCCTCTTTCCTAGTGTATAATCTTCCTAAAATGGTTTTTGTTTGCATTTGCCTTCTATGTTTCAGCTTCTAATTGACAATATCAGTCGGCCAGCTCCAAATATCACTCATTTGCTACTTAAATTTGATCTAGATACTCCAATTGAACGAACAGTTTTACAGCCTAAATTTTATTACAGGTTTTTGTCTATTATTTCATGGTGCTTAATTATTTGATTCTGGAGATTGTAACTTTTACCTTCTAATGTTATTTGCAGTTGCTTGAAGGTTATTCTTGATATTCTGGAGGAGCTTTTGAAGCCTGATGTTAATGCATTACTTCACGAGTTTTGTTTTCAGGTCAGATGTTGTTTATCTAATGCACACTACATCTAATATACGGAAGAGAGTTGGAATTTTTACATCTTCCCCAGTTATTTGTGATTTTTTTTGAAAGGATTCTGACTTTTTGATTGATGCAGCTCCTTTATGAATTGTGTGTAGATCCAGTAACATGTGTACCAACAATGGATCTGTTGTCAAATAAAAAGTACCAATTCTTTGTTAAGGTTGACATTCTGTTTAATTTATTTGATTACCTTTTTTCCTTCTAGTTTTTTATGATTATTGCTCAAAATTCCTTGCTAAAATGCAGCACCTTGATACAATTGGGGTAGCTCCGCTTCCTAAAAGGAATAATAATCAGTCGCTTCGTAACAGTTCACTTCATCAGGTTTTTCATTGTACTTTCTCCTTCAAGTCATCTGTAAATTTAGAATTCATTTAAAACTTGTAGGATGCTGCCAATTTTTGTAAAATGTTTGAAACAAGGTGTTCCAAACAAAAGTGGCTGTTGTGTGGTGGGAATAACAAGTGAGTTTTTCGAAACTAGATCAGCACAAATACATGTGAATAGAACTATATCTGCTGGACACACCTTTTGGATTCTTTGTTATTATCATGCGTTGATAAGCACTTTCAATCTATTGAATTAAGACTTTGAATTATTCTCATTTTTCATGGATTCCAGTAATTACAAGTGAACCCAATATTACTTTATGTTGATCTTTAAGGCTTAATCAAGATGTATTAATGCATGACATTAGATGTTTTTAAGAAAATAACACTTTTATTTACTCAACTTTGAATGACATGTTTGACTTACAAAAAAAAAATCAACTTAGCACACCGTGTTCAATAGTTAATACTGAGTCTACGAAGATTAATTCCATCAAAACCTGAAACCACTTGACTCCTAATCAGCATGGTGGCATATAATCCTTTAGTTCGATACTTTGATTTGACAATAACAAGAAAACATCTTTCCAATTGTTATTGTTTTAATTTTTTTTTTCAAATCTTCACAACTGTAGAAGCACATAAAAATGAAATCCGATGCATCTTCATTGAACATGTTATCCATGTGTTGTTTCATATTGACATTTCTGATGTCTATTTAATATTTTTGCCTGAATGATATTAATTTCTGGGAAGGAATAGAAATGAAGTATGTCAAACTATACAGTTCGCCTATACTGTTGGGTTTGATATAGGTGTTTTGTTTCATTGCTTTCCCAGAGAGCATGGCTCTTGAAACTCTTAGCTGTTGAACTACACGCTGGTGATGTTAGTAGCTCCAATCATAGAGAAGCATGTCAGACAATCCTCTCTTATCTTTTTTCACATGGTGTCAACGACGTTGGTGGGGGCCAGACCATGTATCCATTTTTGCGTCATGATACTTCTCAAAATGCTGCTCTAGGAACTGTCAGCAAGAGTAAGGTACTGATATTTACATGCTTCATTGTTCCCTTGATATTATGGGCTAACATATCACATCACATGCATATCTTGGATTCTTTATTATTTATTACATTTCCCTTGATATTATGGGCTAACATATCTGTGAACTTTATTGTTGGGTTCTTGAGTTATGGGCGATAGGCTCATATGCTTATTTTTCTTGTTGTCGGTGGATTTAGGGAATCATGTTGTCAATTATGGCATAACTTGAGAGAAGAATTATGAGAGTTAAATGGTGAATGAGCAGGACAGAACAAAGGATAATTGAAACATCTTGGCCTAGTGATAGTTAAAGGGTCATCATGGCGATATGGATGAATTTAATGATATAGAAAATAGGGAGGGTCATATTATATTCTGGATAACGAATGTAAAATTCATCTACAACCCAATCATCGATCATTTGGGACAAATAATATGTATGAACATGGTAGGTTGTTACATGGAAATAACACTTGTTAAATAAGCTAGATCCATTAAGCCAATGCTTGAATGTAGTGTTAAATGAGCTTGGTATCCAGACTTTTATTAGAAATGTAAGAACTCCAAGACAGGTTCATGGATGTTCTCTTAGGAAAACCAGACAGCTTGGTCTGTCTAAGAAACAAGAACACGAACACACTCTGCATCACTAGCCCAGGTCTTTCGAGAGGACCTGTCTCTCCTTTACTAACACTCACAAAACTTTTCAAAAACAATCCCCCATACAGACTATATATAGTAGTCTGTTTACACCAACCCCCAGGCAGTTATAACTGCATGTTACCCTTATTTCTCCTAACACACACTTTGCCACTAAACCTATCAGATAGTTTTGGTAAATAAGCTAGATCAAATGTTCTTGAGTAAGTTTGATACATGGAATTCTGGTTCTTTTATGGTTAAGCCATTAGAGGTGGTGAACATGATGATTCAGAGGGGGATTAACATCACTTGTCTTTGCCAAACTAAATTGGGTTGGAGAAAAAACTAATATGCTTGACTCTATTTATACTTTGGGTTAGAGGAAAAGTTACATCAAAGAATGCATGACTATTATCATGGTTAAGGATTGAAAAGGGAGTACTTTGTATTTAAAATGGATTGGGGACAAAGTTGTAAATGAGTTGGAGAGAAAACTAATGTCCTCGACACTTTAGGATCTAAACTTTGGTACACAGGGAAAGATGGATGACAGAACAACGTGAGTGTTATTGTGGATGCGGATTGAAAGTAGAGGGTGGTGATTGTAAAATGATCAAGGGCAAAATTGTGTCTTGAAAGTTAATTAGTGCAGGGATATTATCAATATTCATCAGTACATAAGCATCACAAGTAGGATAAAAACCACTTTTGAAAGGCATGCTTTGGGAAGATTTTGAGGGTTTGCTCAAAGTATTCTAAATTAGGAAGGATACTATTGATTTAAAAAAGACATGATTTTATGATTATGAATACTTAGAGAGAGGAGAACATTTACGGAAGGAGTCTGGTAAAAGAAGTAAATTCTGATTTATCGATGGGTCTATAACGAAAAGGTCTTTTATTTTTTACAATATTAATGAGATAGTATTGACAATTAGAGTAACATATAGCTGAGTGCCATGAAAAATGTTGTGGAAGGGAAGGGTGGTTGCATAACTTATATTTAGGTTTTACAAGAAGACATCTATAATTGGATAGTTACTAGGGTGAAAAACTAATGGTGGAAAGATTGTTAACTGATAGAAACTTTTGTGTGAATGCATGCTGCCGTTTCTAATTGACATATCTTTATAATGACCCCAATCACTTTTTGATCACTCTTCGTTGTCCCAAATCAAATTGACCAGACATCTCACTTTCGTGCATAGTATTTAGGAAGTTGCTGTTGGACTTCTTAAATCAAGAAGTCAAGAAAGCAAATAAATCACACCGAACAGAATGCACTTCTCTGAATATACTTCTCTTATTCAATAAACCAAGAATACAATTGTATAGTAATCACCCCCTAAGGAAGCCCTATCTCCCTCCACTGGACTAATGTTCCAGTTAACAACAAAATACTAATTTCATATTCCCCCCGTTTTCCACTAACTCCTTATTTATACTCTCCTTTCCCTCTAACTAACTTCTAACAGAAACTCCCTCCTAATTTTTAACAGACACTCTCTCCTTCCCGCCTTTATTTTTCCTCACATATACTTTTATTCCCCTATCAATACCCCCCTTCATCTCAGCAACCTTGTCCTCAAGGTTGAAATTCGGAAACTGCTGCTTGATGTACATCTCTTCTTCCCAGGTTGCTCCTTCCACTCCTCCCTCTTGCCACTGGATCAGAACTTGAGATACCCCCTCTCCTTGTTGATTTCTGTCTCTCCTCTGTAATACATTTAAAGGTCTATATAATGGACCTTCCACCTGTAATTCCACTGTTGGAACCGTGAAACTTGATCTCATGATTCCTCTTCATCATCGTGTTATCATATGAAGAGAAGCCACTAGCTACTGTCCTCCAATTCAGGTCTAGAGGCTTGGGTGGTGGTCTATATGAGAGAATTATTGACTCCTTCTGTTCCATTAATAAGAACTGCTCCTTTTCCAAGATTCCCCTAGACCATATGATTGTTGTATATTGCTTTCTGACTTGTGACCTCTTACCTTGTGGAGCACAAGTATTATAGTTTATTTCTGAAACTGTCTGCATTACTTCCAGTCCTGAAGTTTCTTTCCTACCATCTTTACCTTTCACCATTGTGAGTAATATAAGATGGCTAGTTAATAAAGATTCTGCAAGCAACCTGGAAATTCCTTTGTGGCCAATGCTAAAATCTAGGTCTGCATGTTTTATAACCTTAGTAATTTCAACAAATGGACTTGTAACAGCCCTAGTGGATGCACCCCTGGACACCCAGACCACAACTGGGTCACTTCCTGACAACACTGCTTTAATCCCAGGCCTCAACAATTCTTCTCCTTTCTTCACTGTTTTGACATACCCACCACAACCTACCACTCTATCTTTACTAAAAACAGCAGCTTTACTAGAAAATGGGCTGTTACTGGGCCTAATAATACCCAAGCCCAACATCTCCTGGACCTGCCTCTCTATTTCAACCTTCATTAAGTGGGGATACTTATAGGGTCTCACGTTCACTTGTTCAGTGCCTTCTTTAATGGTTATCTGGTGGTCCATTCTTCTGACAGGAGGAAGTCCTTGTGGCACCTCAAACACCTTCTCAAACTCCCCTAAAATCTTATCCAGATTCTCCTCCTGCATGGGCGTTAAATCCTCTGCTATTAAATTTTCCTTTGCTATTTCAGATTTACTCAAACCCCACACCACCGCCAGTGTCTCAATCTCGGTTTCCTTCTGCAACACTTCAGGGGTAATCATTTTCCTCATTAATGTGTTGTCCTCCCTTATCACTACCTCAGCCTCCGTCGGCCCATACTTCAACGTCATCTTCTTCCAGTCCACCCTAATCTCCCCCAATTTCGCCAGCCACTCAACTCCCAACACTACATCCACTCCTCCCAACTCAAAAAGATAAAAGTTCTCTCTGATCTCCACTCCCTCCAGTGTCAAGGACAACCCCATGCAACATCCTTGTGTCTCCTTTCTCTGGCCACCACCCAAACATACCCGATACGGTGTTCGCTTCTCTTTCTCTAACCTTAGCTCTTCAACCAAGCGTGTCGAAATGAAATTGTGTTGCGCGTCACGCTCGCCGCCTAAGCCACGAGGACCTCGAATTCCTGTACATATTCCTCCATCGCTCCTCTCTGTCGCACCGCCGCCAATTTTTCAAAGATCGTTCCCCGGTGTCTACCTCCAAACCTCCTGACCATCGCCTGCGTCAATGTCGCCCAGGTAGGATTCTTCACCTTCTTCCGCCAAAAGCGGAACCAATAATTCGCTCCCCCTTCCATACAAATGTACTCCAGCTTCATCTTCTCCCTTTCCGTCACATTTTGTAATTCGAAGAATTTCTCCGCCCTAGCGATCCATCTCATCGGATCGATCCCTTCGAAAGTGGGTAATTCCACTCTCTTCATCCAACTCTTTTGAACGTCACGTTCTTCCTCAGATTCTTCATCTGATTCATCCTCCTCCGTATCCCGACCTCCATTAACCGAATGACTCCCTTCAGAAGTCCTCCCTTGGTTCGCTCTTCTCCCACGGTCGCGATTCACGTTTCGAGCCATTCCCCTCATCTCCGCTCGAATTTCCTCCAACGCCGCTTCCATGGCATCGAATCTTCCCTCCAATGCACTCACCCTGTTCTCCATCTTGTCTCTCCTTCAATCTGGATCCGGCAGGTCAGACCAATATTGTTGGACTTCTTAAATCAAGAAGTCAAGAAAGCAAATAAATCACACCGAACAGAATGCACTTCTCTGAATATACTTCTCTTATTCAATGAACCAAGAATACAATTGTATAGTAATCACCCCCTAAGGAAGCTCGATCTCCCTTCGCTGGACTAATGTTCCAGTTAACAACAAAATACTAATTTCATAATCCCCCCCTTTTCAACCAACTCCTTATTTATACTCCCCTTTCCCTCTTAACTAACTTCTAACAGAAACTCCCTCCTAATTTTTAACAGACACTCTCTCCTTCCCGCCTTTATTTTTCCTCACATATACTTTTATTCCCCTATCAGTTGCTCTAATTTAGTCCTAACCTTGTAGATAATTCTGACGCAGTCTACTAAGAGTCTGTGCACATATTGTGCATTATACATTTTAAACCTTGGAGATAGTTCCCACGTAATAAGAAATTCTTTGTAAATTATACTATTCTTCATTTTAAACTCCCATCTTATGCTTTACTTCTAAATTCTCTTTGAAATTCAGGTATTTGAATTGCTTGAAATCATCCAGTTTAGATGTCCAGATTCCACTTCTCAGCTCTCAGAGATTGTGGGTGGAATGAAATATGACTTGTCGGTGAGATACTAGTCCTTAAAACATAGTAAATCTATATTTTATGTATGGAAAAAATCGAGATGATATTTTACATTTTCATCTCGTTCTTGCCTGCCTTTGGGTGAACATTATTTTAGGCGGAAGACATACTTGGAAATTCTGGAAAGGATGGTGTGTACTATTATTCTGAGAGAGGTGATCGGCTAATTGACCTGGCCGCTTTCCACGACAAACTTTGGCAGGTTGGTCTATTGTCCAATTATTAAATATTAATAATTTGTTATTGAAAATATTATCTTTGATCTTTATTCCTTGAATTGTAGTTTTTCTTTAATATTGTTTATGAAATTTAATCTATTTTCTTGTTGCAGAAATACAATTCAGCTTACTCCCAGGCAAGCAACATTGGAAATGAAGTTGAGCTAAATAATGTTCGTGAGACAATTCAACAGTTGCTTAGATGGGGTTGGAAATACAATAAAAATCTTGAGGAACAAGCTGCACAACTTCATATGTTGACAGCCTGGTCTCAAATTGTTGAGGTGCAGATCTTTCTATTTCGATTTCTCCATTTTTGCCCCAATTTGCCCATGCTTCCTTCTTTCTCAGTGCTCTTCTTTCCCTCTTCCACATCCTCAAACTGTGGCCTAAAGTTCTTTCTTCTTTTGCATCCTTCATAAAACCCATCTTGCTCCTGCCTGCAAATACTTCCACTGTTTTAAACAACAGCAATCCATGCCATACTCACCTTCAACTGGATCACATTGAGCCCAAGTGAATTAGCATTTTTACCACTCTGTACCCACTTCAAATTTTCCTCCCCCTACATGAAAGCTATTGTGAAACCAATAAAAAAACATCGATCCGCTTTCCTCTGTCTTTGTTTTTTCTTTTCTCCCTCATGGGGCGGGTAGGAGGTGTGGTGGTGTGCATTGTGAAGGACTGTGAAGAACAATGACAAAGTAAGGCAGTGGAGGGGGAGCATGAGACCTGTCTAATACAAATTAGAAAATGCCGAGGAAATGAAGGAAAATGTTTCCCCATTGAATTTTTAATGAGTTAATCTATAGCTATACATTGTTTTCAAACAGTGGGAAACCTGATTCACATTTCCAACCTAGGTAGTGTCTTTGTCTTATTATGTACATTCTCTAACATTGTGCTATTTTGTTAAGGTGTCTGCTTCTAGAAGATTAATAATGATCGAAGATCGAACTGAAATTCTTTTCCAGTGAGTTGCTACACTTCATTAGTGAAAAAGCAAAAGCTTTAACTTGTCATTCTTGATTTTCTCATTGTTTGTGCAATTTATGTAACTGCTAAATTGTATTGGCAGGGTCCTTGACGCGTCTCTTAGTGCTTCTGCTTCTCAGGATTGTTCATTAAAGATGGCATTCATACTGTCCCAGGTAAATATTGCAATATGTGATTTTATCATCTGGAAATGTTGATGTGTTCTTCAACAATTTGAGTCATTCTGTTGTTATTTGTATCTTTTCAGACAGACTGATTTATATTTATATAATGTGAAATTTCTCAGGTAGCATTGACATGCATGGCTAAGCTGCGAGACGAAAGATTTTTGTTCCCTGGTAGTCTTAGTTCTGATAATATTACCTGCCTTGATCTCATTGTGGTGAAGCAATTATCCAACGGTGCTTGTCTTACTATATTGTTTAAGCTTATTATGGCAATTCTTAGAAATGAATCTTCTGAAGCTCTTAGGAGACGGTATGTTTCATGTTCAGTAACGAATTCTGGTGGTGTGGCTGTACACGATTTTTATTTGCAAACTTACACTTGCATGTTTTGTACAGTCAATATGCTTTCCTTCTTAGCTATTTCCAGTATTGTCAAAATGTGGTTGATCCTGATGTTCCATCAACAGTTCTTCAATTCTTGCTACTCAATGAACAAGACAATGAATATATTGATCTCCCAAAGGTATAATTTCTTGAATTGTTTACAAAAGCAATACTATAATTTGATGGCAGATTAAAAAACTTCATTGCAACTTTTACTTTATTTTTTCCAGATTGACAATGAACAAGCAGAACTGGCTCATGCAAACTTTTCAACTTTGAGGAAAGAAGCTCAGAGCATTTTGAATTTGGTTATTTGCTACTCTTACTAAGCTTTTCTTTCTATATACATTATTATTCAGGACACATGTCCAATTTTAGCATGGGATAGAGAAAGGATCGGGCTTATGCTTGTAGGAGATTATGTTGGGAAGTCCCACATCACCTTCTATTCTTAAAATGCGGCTTATACATCTGTTAGGCAACTTCACTTAATCCAATTAATTTTTAAATGAAATTGGATGTGTTATAGCCTATAGCCCATGTTGGTAATTTCCTATTGTAGTAGCCTTGCATGGCTTTGCGTACATCACGCTTGAAATGTCCTGCTCTTGGTGTATGGCTTTGCGTACATCACGCTTGAAATGTCCTGCTCTTGGTGTAAGGGAGTACGTTGAAGATCTAACATCGACTACAGATATGGTCAAATTATAGGATGTCTCACCTTGTTAAACTGATTTTGTGAGGTTGAGTTAAACTTAAAGTCCACTTTTTAAGAAATTGTACAATGTATTCAACGAGATATAATACACTTTTATTGAATCTACTTTTGACTCTGATATATACATTTTTTCTTTGAAAATGTCTATTGAAAACTATAATTTTTTTTAAAATAAAATAAAACAAGGGTGCATTTCAACATAATGAGAGGTATGTGTTTTTATTATCTTTAGTGAAACTGTCAGTTTTAGTTTTAGTTGAGATTCCATCCTCACATTAGACTGCTAAAATATGTTTCCCCAACAGGATATTGTGTTATAGGCTTCTTGCTTCCATGTGCTATCATTGGTCTGTTTAGCATTACTTTTTCAGAGTCTGTTTCTATTCATTATTCTTATGTCAATTATTTACAGCTTAAGTTAATTTAAAATTGTAGGTCATAAAAGATGCTACGCATGGTAGTGAGCCTGGAAAGACAATATCACTTTATGTTCTTGATGCACTGATTAGTATAGATCACGAGCGCTATTTTTTGAGCCAACTTCAGAGCAGGGGATTTTTAAGGTCTTGCTTTACAGCCATAAGCAATGTTTGCAATCAGGTGCTTGTTCTTTCCACCATAATCTGTTGCATCTATTTTGAAACTTGGCAGTTTTTGATTCTGCAGTTGTAGACTGTTTATTTTTTTTTCACAAGGGAACTAACACATAATTCTTTTAATGGTTATTTTGGTTTTTGTAATATCGTTATACTTTTGTTTTATTTAAGTGGTTTCACCCATTTTGTATTGAGGGAAAATTTCTGATTTGAAATTTCAATAATAAATAGGATATCTTTTTATCTTTATCCTACTTGGTGTAGCAATTCATTGTATGTGTCCTGTAGTTATCATTGGTGTGCTTGGTAACTTGTTATTACAATGTATGCTGTCATTTTTGCTCATTGATATTGTATTTAGGTTTTAGAGAAATTTCATATTTAAAATGTATCTAATGTAACATGGGCCACTGTTGAATGCTGGCATGTTTGGCAATTGTTTTTATAAACAATGGAACTGTTTGTTTCATGTCATCCCTATTTCCCAGGAATCTGAGGATAAGAACAATTATTCTCATCTTGAAGATCTCTTTTTAAATCACGCCTATCCCAACAAAAGTCAGAAACAATAAGTAGGTACACTAAAACAGATCTCAATCCGTAAGTTGCCAAACCATCACCACACCTATTTCTCTCCCTGAAAGTATGGGAAATTTTGAAGTGTACACTCGTCATGGACTCAAACGTTAAGCCATTTGTTAGCTTCCAAGGCCCAATGTTTCACATTAAGCAAGTAATGAGTCGCAATCCAAAGAGTTCTCCATCCTTTTTGTAGAATTTCCATAAACTGTTTCAAAGGCTGAAATTTCAGATTTTGAATTCCCTAAGATTTTACAGCAAACTGATCTATGCCCTTGATTTGAGTATGCCCCATCCGTATCACATTCGATCCATCCTCCAATCCACCTGAATAATCATATGTGATTTCCTTGGCCTGCAAAAGAACAAAAGGGCCTTGATAATTTTGAATTCATCAATAATGGAATGCATGTTACCCTGTTTCCAAAGAACCAGAAAGACTCTGGTGAAAATTCTTTTTTGATATGCTGGTGTTGAGTTTGTTGTCCCTAAAACTAAATTCTGTTCTTACTAGGCCAAATCTGCTATTAATAATAGCAGAAAGCATCATTCTCAGCACCTAATTACTGCGATTTCAATGAAGTTGCATAATTGTCTTAATGCTAGTAGGTTCTAGTCTTAGGTCAGTAATGCTTTGAAGCCATTTCCTCATCCTAGCGGCAAATGAACAGATGAGAAACAAATTATAGGAAGTTTTGAATATATATTTTTCAAAAGAATTAAACGCAGGTTTTAAGCAGTTTGTGCTCCCTTGACAAGGGAGCGAGTGTTTCATTCTTATGGGAATGAAAGTTATCATCTACAAGAACTGCTTATTCCCATGACATTCTTTTACCTTTTATTTTTATTTTAAATTTTCAAAAATATTCTTTTTATAAAATTACTACGGACAAGGGTGTCTTTGGGAATAACATTCTTTGGTATAATACTTCCGAAAATGCAAAATCAAGAGTGAAACAAATGTCCACCAAGATTTTTTCTATAAGAAAGAGGAGATAGTCAAATGCAAGAGGATGAAAAATCCTCGAGAACTAAAAGATTATTGTTAAAGAAGAGGAACTAAAGAACAAAGTTAAAGAAAAGGAACTAAAGAACAAAGTTAAAGAAAAGGAACTAAAGAACAAAGTTAAAGAAACGGAACTAAGAGCATGAAACATTTGCATGGTGTGCTAATGAGTCCCACATTAGAAGTATGGTATTTTTGTGTGGATTAATACAAGGTCTTGTGCTCTTGAATCACGTTGGAAAAAATAATACTGATTCATTTATGTCTGGTTCAAGGATGGCGGCAGTCTTTCACTGGACTCTTTACAGAGGGCATGCACTTTTGAGGCTGAACTTGCTTTACTACTAAGAATCAGCCACAAGTATGGGAAGTCTGGAGCACAGGTACTGTTTTCCATGGGCATATTGGAGCATCTTTCATCTGGCAAGGCAATCAATTTACAGGTTAGGGAAATTTTTCTTGTTAATGCCTCATCTGCTTTAATTCGGGTTACTGAACAGTAAATAATCTGCAGGGAAGTTTAAGGTGGGTTGAGACAAGACATAGAAGAGATGTGACTGTGGATGTTGATAGACAACGGATGATTATAACTCCAGTCATGAGATTAGTGTTTTCACTAACTTCCTTGGTTGATACATCTGACTTTTTGGAGGTTGGCTTTTGTGCTCCATTTACAATATTTTTAATATGATGGTTTCTATGAATTTTCCTTGCTACCCAATTCGGGAATCAATCATGTTACCACATTCCCTGCCAGGGAAGTTTTATGATTATTTCAATTGTGAATGAATTTTATTTAAATGGAAATCCAATTTTTGTTGCATTGATGTATGATATAGGTGAAGAATAAAATTGTTCGTGAGGTAATTGATTTTGTCAAAGGACATCAATCACTCTTTGATCAGGTTCTCCGTTTAGACATTGCTGAAGCAGATGAGCTAAGAATGGAGCAGATCAATTTAGTTGTTGGTATTCTTAGCAAGGTATTGTTCAATTATTTCTGTATATTTATGAACCTTTTACTGCAAGTGTGATGGTAGCTTGCCAGACTTAGTGTAGGTGAAGTCAAACAATATTAAGTTACTGTTTAATTGAATTCTTTGAGAACTTTACCTTTTATATATAAGGTAAAGCGTGATTTTTTATTCCATGCACAATGGTAACACCATCCTAGTTCTAGCTGCAAGAGGCTTCAGAATTCTACTTACGGAGCTGTGGTCGTTTCTTTTTGTTACTTTACATTTTTTATTTTTATTAGGTTTGGCCTTACGAAGAGAGTGACGGGTATGGTTTTGTTCAAGGGCTTTTTGGTATGATGCGTGCTCTTTTCTCACATGATTCAAAGATTCCTAGTTTTGCTCAATCAAGAGTATCGCCTGAGGTGAGTTTGTAGTTTTCTTAATTAATGTTATGTTATGGTAAAGAGTATTTGACATTATGTATACATAGTATTATTAGTCCTAATCTTATGGTGATATTGCCTTCTTGAATTATCAGAATCAGAGGAATGCAGAACTACGGATGTTTAATTTGTGCTACAGCCTGAGCTCGTACTTATATTTTCTAGTCATAAAGAAATCCCTGAGATTGCAGGTATATTATACATTCAACAGGCAGTTTTTATTGACCTTGAGCTATTTTCCCCATTCAGCTAGTGTATGTGCATTTTTTTCCCTCTAAACAGAAATTTGTTTTCTCTTGTAATTTTCTGTCTCAGCCTTCAGATGCCTCGTCCAGTTACCCTACTTCTGTTGAACTTCAACAACCTACATTGAGCTTGCTCAATTCCCTTCTTTCTTCTGTTACAACTGCTCTTGAAAGGGCAGCTGAGGAGAAATCCGTATTGCTGAATAAGGTGAAAATGCAAAGAAACTTATCTCTTTATCTTTTACAATTGATTTTGTCTACATTATTGCCATTTTAATATGGATGTATAAAGAACACCTTATTCGCACATCTGCAGATCCGAGACATAAATGAACTGTCAAGGCAGGAAGTGGATGAAATCATCAATATGTGTGTCCGGCAGGACACTGTTTCTTCTTCAGATAACATACAGAAAAGGTTAATCATTTGACTGAGGTCTTTAATTTGAGTTCATCTTCATGTTGTCGTATTTTCTAATATCTTTCTCCTTTATCCATTACATTCTTTGTATGGTTTTTAATTTTTTTTACAGGAGGTACATTGCAATGGTAGAAATGTGTCGAGTTGTTGCTAATAGGGATCAGCTAATCATTTTGTTGCTCCCACTCTCCGAACATATACTAAATATCATCCTTATCCATCTTCAAGAGAGGTGAGGCTTTAAGTTGGAAAGGTGATAAGAATGTTAATGTTAACTGAAATTAGATAAAATATTGGGTTCGTGAAGTTTAATGCTATATGGCCGAACCTTAGGGAAAATTATACAAAGCCCTAAAATGATCTTTGATTCTCTAGGCTAATCTTTCTCTGTAATCTTCTGGCAGTTCTGCTGCGCTTGATTCAACCTTGACAAAAGCAATTACATATGGTTCCAAGTATGATGCACAACAAGACGTTTCTTTGTTATGTGGAAAGTTAGTCCCAACCCTTGAGCGACTTGAGTTGCTGGGTGAGGTATGGGTATAGTTCTTCTTAATGTTCCGATGGTTTAAAGTCAACCTCTTGAATATGACCTTATCTGCTAGATTGTCATGTATTTATTTAGTTGAAATCTGGTTTAGCCTAATTGGCCAATTCTATTATGCTTTCTTTTCAGGATAAAGTAGGGCACAATCTCAAAGTATTCCGCAGACTAGCAACTTCTGCCAAAGAGCTTGCAATTCAAAAATTGATTTAAATGTTTTTAAAAATTTGCTTCCCTTAAATTAACTGCTTGGGCGCTGTAAATTATGTAAGTTCTAAGTAGTTTCACAGAATTCAGTTCAAGCTGTAAGAAAACAACTTCACACTTTTTGTTGTGTATATGCTGAGATTTTAGTTCTATTTCTGAATTATTGTACTCAAGCATGGATGCAATTTAAAAGTCGTCTTGGAATGGCAAATCGACAAAAGTCCCTGACTGGACCTTAAATTTTAGACGACGTAGCTGATAAATAGAAATGTTTACTACGAAGCAAAAGCTACAGGTCTTGCAGCAATATTTACTCTTTGGTCTTGAGGTTTCAGGGATAAATTTGATTTATCCTTTTATAGGGTAACAGATTAGTTTCAGGTTTGGTCTCCACTATATTGTGTATTTTCATTGTGATATGTTGAGGTACTGGAGAAGATTGAATGTTGTTTATGATGTCAATATATAACTGGGATGGTAAACATGTTTTAGCATTCTTGTTTTTGTAAAGTGAAAAGCTAAATTTATGCTTTGGTCGCTATACATTTTTGTAATATACATAAATTTTTTGATGAATTATAAAAATAACGTGAATGAATAAGTTACTTAGAAGATATGCATTCTGTTAGAGCTGTTAGATTTTGGAAGTTTAAATAATTTGACTATGCAA
This sequence comes from Vigna umbellata, assembly GCF_029865625.1. NCBI lineage: Eukaryota > Viridiplantae > Streptophyta > Magnoliopsida > Fabales > Fabaceae > Vigna > Vigna umbellata. The sequence goes on from NC_142166.1 coordinate 10,090,055, forward strand.
GTTAACCCATTACTGATCTGCATGAGCTACGATCTCAACAAACTAAAATACTTAGCTCCTTTCCTATTTTTTATTGTAGGTTTGTCTCATATTGTCATCTATATAAATGTGGTAGGCAAAAAGAAAGGTAATTTTAAGATTTTTATTTCATAAAATTAACAAAATGTTGTAAATTTATTTAATTTGATCCGAATATAATTGTCTCTTAGTATCAGTTTAGAAAACTATTTACTCAAACGAATAAAGCATAAGAGTAATATATTGTAATTTTATTGTTTTGATCCAAGAGTTGGATGTATCTTTTTTAACTGCGTTTTAAGAGTTGATATGACCGTGTTTCTTATCTTGTATATGTTCCAAATGTGTTGAGTGCTGGTAATAAACACATATAAGAATAACATAGATTTTGGTTCTAAAATTGAATAATTAAAATTAAATGCTCATATGAACAAATATAAATATTGTGTAATCTTTCTCGTTCTTTTTTCTATCTTTTATATATTGTTCTTATTGTATTATATTTTCTATTGCTATCATAATTCATCTTGATTTCGAAATTAATTGCTTTCAGGTTCTCAAATAGACTTGTTTCCAAAAGAGCTTTTAATAAAAGATTAATCTTTTAAAAGAGTTTTGCAAAGATAATTCACCCTTTCTAAGCTTCGCCTTAGTATATTTTATAAGGAGATGAACAGACTTTGTTTCTTTGTGAAGTCTTCACATGAAAAACATTCTGTGATTCTATTTTAGCCTTCCAATATTGGTTTTTTATATGATGTTCATCATCTTCACGACATCCAGGTGGACTATTTTCCTTCACGTTCTTTTAATATCTTATATTTTAAAAATCAAAGAACTAAATTACATCAATTTTAAAAAAGAACAAACCAATTTGACCTATATTTATACATAATGAAAACAAAATTAAACTGTTTATCCACATTGAAAAAAGTTAAATATATAAATAAACATTGAGATAAGAAAAGCAATTTAAGCATAAAATTAAAACAAATACGTGTTTTTGCGTGTTTATATGAAAAATCTCACTGAATTCTTTGGACAACTAGAGTCCATTTCAAACGGACCACCAATAAATATATATATATATATATATATATATATATATATATATATATATATTTATTGAGTGACGTTAAATTTAATATAATTAAAAAGGGTTTCTGTTGATTAAGTTTTCTTATTTTAAAGAGTTAAAATCTTGTTAATTTCTATTGTGTGGTAATTGTTTTGCTTTATAAAAAAAAAAAGAAGATATTAATATATGAGTGATAGGAGAGAAATTGAAAGTAATATAATTAAGAAAAAGGAAAGAGTAATTGTGTTTTTAAAAGAAAATAAAAGAGATAAGTAGAGAGTCGAACACATGGGTCGGGTCGAACTTAAGAAGAAGGCACATACATAGAAATCTGCAGACATCTCCGACAATCGTCCTTCGCTCGATCTTTGAAAGCACCAATCAACATCATTATTTTATTATTTTCTTTATATTATATTTATTATTATTCGGAATCCATCGCTTTTTCTTGAAGATTACTGCATCCTCCATTCCTCTTATTTTAATCTCTGTATCGCACACACTCACTCACAAGTAGCGTGCCCGTTCTTCTGCTGCGCCTTCACATCAACGTTTTCGTGCACTCAACTATCTCCAATGGCGTCACTAATAGCTGTGTCGCAGACCCAATTGCTGTATATTAAGCCCCGTTTGGTGTCGCCGCCTCATCAATCACGCTCCCTTTTCTTGCCAACGGGGTTACCAGCGGGAGTTCGAGGGGTCCGGGCTACCATGCCGAGAAAGGCGGTTATTGTGTCGGCGGCGACGGCTGAGACGCCGAAGAAGAAGGGGGAGTCTAAGGGCTTCGTGGAGGAGATGAGGTTCGTGGCGATGAGGCTGCACACCAGGGACCAGGCCAAGGAGGGGGAGAAGGAGGTGAAACAACCCGAAGAGAAAGCCGTTACCAAGTGGGACCCAACTGTTGAAGGCTACCTCAAGTTTCTTGTGGATAGTAAGGTCGTTTACGACACGTTAGAAGACATCGTTCAAGAGGCTCCTCATCCTTCTTGTGAGTGTCGCTTTTCTCCCTGGATATTTTAGTTAAATGGTTTTGTTTTTCGTGTGCTTTTTAATGTAATATTTGAGGTTCGGGTTTTTTTTTTTCTTTTGTCTGTTTTGGATGTGCAGTTGATTGTGGTGTTGATGGTGAGGTCATTCTTGCGGCTGATGTGTGTCTTGCGTGGTGGTTTTCTGTTCTACGAGTTGCACGAGTTTTATGTGATGCTTGTTTTAACTCCAACTAATCATGAGTTGCAATTAATAGTTATTGCTGTATTTGATAGACAAATGCTAACTAGTGTCTCTTCTTAAGGAATTGAAAGGAAATTTGTTTCTTCTTTCAAGTCCTTAACCAGTGCCATACTGGTTACCAAGTGAGCTGTGGTGAATCTTAGCCCTTTTTGTTGTTTAATTCAAGAGGCTACTTAAGGAGTTTGAGTCTCTGCTCCTGTCTTTGGCTATTTCATTTCTTTGATTTTTAATTTTTGCTTTGATGTGCTCATATTGTGATCTTCATGAGGTCTCCCATTTTTTTATTGCTAATATTGTGTGCAAACGATCATCCATAGTATTTTGTGAATGAAGGCGAGATCATATATGTGGGTACAAGTGGGATAGACAGGGTTACAACAAGGTCATTCGAGAGTATCCATCACCTGATTCGTTCATGTTTGACTTGATGATGCTGAAGATAAATTGATTGTAACCAATTTTTGTGAGCATGATTTTTCTAATTCAGTGTGTTTCTTGTTGTTATCCATATAGGTTGTACTATTCTGTTACATCTACCATATCTACAACTGACATTTTGGTGTCGGTATATATATATATATGTTTAAATCCAATTGTTAAATGCCCTATGCACTTCTCTTTCTTGTGTAGATGCTGAATTCAGAAAGACTGGATTGGAAAGGTCTGAAAGTTTGAAAGAAGATTTGGAGTGGTTCAAGGAGAAAGGTTATACTATTCCCGAACCTTCTTCTCCAGGACTTACTTATGCACAATATCTTAAGGAATTATCCATGAAGGATCCTCAAGCATTCATTTGCCACTTTTACAACATCTACTTTGCTCATTCAGCTGGTGGTCGAATGATCGGGAGAAAGGTAAACAATTACATACATGCTTAAAGAGGTTCAATTATGTTGTTACATTTTTTTAGAACATCTTTGGTTGATTGCTATTATGGGCTGGCGCATTCATATCTGGGGGGGACATATTCTCATTTGTCCTCTCCCTATGGATTGTTTACCACTCTATATTTCTCCTCTGAGAATGTGAGAACATAATGAAGTTTTTAATGAAATGGGAATATCTCATCTTTCCTTTACGTCTGCAATGTTTTATGTCTGATACCAGTAGTAGGTATATATGATCTGGCATGTGGCTATTTCCACAGATATTTGCGGAGTGTTGCACATATGTACCATATGTTCTATTTTATTAGTATGTCGATGTTAATTAATCAATAATACTAAAGAGTGATACACGTATAATTAGCCTATCACTTAAAAGAACTATAGACATCTCAGCCCAAAGCTCTTTCTGAAGCATTTTGATAAGCTTTTCAAAAGTAAAATACGCAATGCACCTGAACCTGAAAGCAATGCAACAGCAAGGATTAAAATTGTGCCTTCTTTAATTTATTACTAAGCATAAAAGAAAAAGAAATGACAACAAGCTTCTTACAGATCTGGGGGTTCCTACTTTTGTTTCGGATGAAATTTGTTTATCTCCAAATGTAAATTGTTCTTACAACACTGGACATCCTTTAAGCTTCATTATGTTCTAAATATTTTGCTTTCATTAGCACCTGACGAGATAAATGCTAATACTTATCCTTTCTATAATCAGTAAATTCTTCCTGAATCTTACAGGTTGCTGAACAGTTGCTTGACAACAAGGCATTAAAGTTCTACAAATGGGACGGTGACCTTCCCCAGTTGTTGCAGAGCGTGAGGGACAAATTGAATAAAGTTGCTGAGGTAAGTTTCTTTTGACTTTCTTAATTATTTGCATACATTTCTTTCCAATTGTCTAAGGAATCATCAAGAGTTTTATTTCTTTTGCGGTCTTATACGTAATTAACAAAGGATACAGTGATAGCTTCCAAATTTTCTTAGTTAGGGTGTTGAATTTACCTTTTTGATATTCCTTTTTTTAACAGGGTTGGACTAGGGAAGAAAAGAACCACTGTCTGGAAGAAACAGAAAAGTCGTTCAAGTTATCGGGAGAGATTCTCCGACTGATTCTATCGTGATATTAAAGTGCCCTGCTGTATGTGCTATCTGTGTAATTATGGTTATTAAAAGTGCATGGCGGAAGCCAAGAACATTATATGTGAATTATTTAATTTCCAATGCAAAGAAATAATAGGACTGATGTTGATTAACTTGCTTTTGTCAAATGGGGGGCTTTGATGGGTCCTGAGACAAAAAAAAAGGGTTCCATGATATTGATAGCAGCTGACTTTTATTGATAACTCTTGAACTTGATCAGAAAATTTAGAAATGTAAAGATAAATTTATAGGTCAGTATCTACGTTGAATTTCAATCCTAAATCTACTTCCTTCTGGGATTTTCCTGTCAATTCAGGCTCCACTTGCTTTATCTATCTTTTCCTTAAATTCTTGTTCCCTCTAAATCGTATATCCCTTGCCCACAACACCACCTTTATTTCCTCTCTAATGTGCTAGATTCACCATGTCCTCAGGGTGGAGACGGTCAGGATCCCATCAGAGTGCAAGAGAAACATCCAATTATTTAGATTGTAGTCACTTTTATCTAAAATTAAGTATGGTTTGGAATACATTCACTATTAACTAAAGTGGTTATTCTTGGAAAGCAATAACTCAAGATTGAAACCAAGTAATTTTTAGACTCTAATCACTTCCAATTACTAAAAAAAATGGTCTAAAAAAGATTATAGCTTCATTAAAAAAAATGTGATATCTTTCAATGTATACAAGATTTAGTTTATTCTTCTGGATGGTTAAAAAACACAATATTACTCTGTAAACAAGTTAGGTTTTGGACACTTAAGATTTTAATTATTTAGACATTTGTACCGATTGAGTTAATAATTTGGTCCACTCCAGATGATTTGGTATTAACCTACATGGAATAGGTGTGAGTTAACAGGATTTTCTTTTTAATCATAGAAAAAATATGAATCTTTCTAAATATTTTCTAAATATTATTAGACATCCATCAAATCTCGTGTTGACCTTCAATTCAAAGAGTTTTGTCTTAACATTTGACCTATGTTAACTTATGGCTTGGATCAACTCGTGTTACCATCAGAGCGAACAAACTTGTCTCAACCTTTAATTTGAACTTTTGTCTCAACTTTTGACATATTTGACGCTCAAGTTAGGCCTGGTCTAGTGAATTGTTTATCATCATTGAGTATTTGAGTTTTGGTTGAACCTACCTGGCTTTTGGCCTTTACCTTATATTTATGAGTCATCTCATGGATCTTAAACTAGCACAAATCCAATAAAATAAAAACAAACTTACCTTTAGATTCAGTTAGTTACTCATAAACAACTTATCAATATCTTTAATCAGATATTTTTTATTATTTTATCGTTCAAGTTTGTCTATCTCGACCTTTGTCTTGTCTCGACCTTTTTTGTGGGCTCATTCGTCTCGCCTTACGGCTCGAATCAGGCTATCTCAACCTTTGGCTTTGGTCAGTCCATCTCAACCATCAATTTGAAATGATTGGTTTTAACCTTCTATCAAAGACGACTCATCTTCACCTTAGATCTATCTCGTCCTTTGACTTGGATCATTTTGGTCAGTTCATCTCAACCATCAACTTAAAATGATTGGTTTTAATCTTCTATTAAAGACGACTCATCTTCATCTTAGATCTATCTTATCCTTTGACTTAGATCGGATCTTTGATTTGAGTTGGTTCATCTTAATCTTCAACTCAGGCATATTAGACCTTCAATTTTGGTCAATCCATTCTAACCTTTGACCTAAAGTTTTAGCTTCCTTAATTTAGATCTTCCTAAAATGAGACTTATTCAAGAATAAGTTAAGATTGATTATGAAGCCATGGTCAAGTTGCCTGCTCTGTGAACGCTTATGGGAAGACAATTTTTTGTGCCCATGTAATGAAAGAGCAAGGTAGACCAAAATTTATACTTTTTTAATAGAGTTAATTTTTCTTATTTCACTCTCCAAAAGCATGCAAGAAGAAACCATGGTCCAGATAAAAGTATTTTGCGATAGAAAAAATTGCTAGAGGGTCCATCATGAAGTCATAAAGCAAAAAGTGTATGCTTTTTTATCTCCACCCGCACAATTTTTAGAATAACCATTATACCCTTTGTAGTAGTGACTTCTGAATTATTATTTATTATGAAAATATTCTCTTTTCGATATTTCTGAAATAAGATTTTCAAAACACACTTTATAAAACATATAAATACATTATAGAAATGTTTTATAAAACACATGAAATAAATTTGGGAAACAAGCTTTTCGAAATCTACATGGTAGCTTCCTAAGCAAAGGTGCAGCAGGGAATAGAGGTACAACGTAATGACGACAGGTTCAAAGGCAGTTGTGGCACAATTGTAAAGCCTATCTATCACAGGGCGCTCGTTAGGAAGAAAAACTCGTCCTAAATTGTAATTCTTTTGTTGTAAACTAACAAATTGTATTTTTATGATGTTAAGAAAACAAAGATGTGTGCCTGTTACCCAAATCACTTGGAAACTCTGACATAATTCAACTGCTGAGAAATCAAGTTACTCTTTCATAGTAATCAACTACAACAACGGTAACCTGAACTTTAAAATAACATTTTAAAATTACAACATATGTATCCCTGTATTAAGATTAAAACATTCTTATTAGCTTAATTATCTTAAATAGTATTTATAATTTTTAACGCTAACACTAATAAAACTTGGTACAATCTAAAACCACGACCATATCCGCGATGACTTAAACCTCATTTAAAGGATAACATTACTTAACTATACCAACAGAAGAACATCCATGTTGCTTCGTAGTCTCCACTCATTTCTTTGGCCATCACTATAAAAATTTCTTGTAATATTCAATCTGGGCAACTTTCTAATCATCAAACGTGCTCATGAATCCACCAAGAAAGCCAGCTCCATTACAGCTTCCACACAATATGTCTCTTTTTCCCCTGCTAGAAACATTCATTGGATACGAATTAGATTGCAGCCAAACCAATGAGACTTCAATCAAATGAGTATAATCCAACTCCCAAATCCTACTGATATTTGAAGTCAAGGAATGGAGTTCAAAATCACACAAATAATATAAATAATGGTAACAAGTCATGCTTAGCCTATAAACAATTACAGTTCAACCACTGGAGAGAACCACGTGAAAATCCTTGCATTCTGGTCACCAACTTTTCCACATCCAAAAATAAGGTGGCTTAATGAAACAAACTAAGCATTCATGACAATATTTAAAAAGGGTAAATCTTTTCAAAAAAATTCAAAATCAATTCAGCCCCTGGTTTTGGTTTAGCATACTCTCTCATTCATTTCCAACATTTAGCCTTAGATTTGGTTTTTGAAAGTTACTCAACATATATCCTTTTTTCATTTTTTTTCTGAATGGCTTTGCCAAACAAACCTTTGTTAAAGGGCTGCAATAAACATACCTCCCCTCATTTTGTGGTGAAAATGATCTCTTTTGAAAAGTGAGAATGCAAATCTCTTTGGAATTTATTTATAGAGGCATATGAGATATTATAATAAATGAACCATGTATTCCTATGCATGTAACTAATGATGTGCACGAAGAGAAAGATTTTTCCATCTGGATAGCTAGCTGATGAAACAAAAAAGGCTCAATATGATGTGAAAAGAAGGAAACGTCATAGCCTCTACCCTCACCTTGGATTAGTTCTACAGAATTTCTGTGTGAAAGACGACCAAATAAATGTGGGAAATTTTGGAGGTTACCCATTAAGGTATTGAAAATGGGAAATGAGCAAGGAAGAACATGTTGGTCGGAGAGTATGAAATGTTCACAATGCAGTAGGGTGAGAGCATCTATGAAGTCCATATAACATTCAATCATGTGGTCAATTATTTGGTTGCTCTAGGTAAGAAATTTTATTATCAAGAATTAAATATAAAAATCTTGAAAAGTTTGAACAGGTCTTGGCAGTCAAACATTTTTGAAATTTTTGAATCAAGGGACTTGAAATTCATGCACATGACAACACTCTTTGGAAAGTTGAGAGAACATGAACTTGAGTTAAGAAGACTCAATGATGAAGAGGAAGAAGGCAACAAGAAGAAAAGAATTGCCTTGAAAGATGACTCCAAGAAACTGGATGCACATTTAGATAGTAAAAATCTAGGTTTGCTTGTCAAAAAGTTTTCGAAGTTGTTGAGAAACAAGAACAAAAACAAAGGTCAGCAACCGAACAGGATAAGAAAAAAGAGTTGATCAGCCCTCAAACATCATATGTTATAAGTGTGGTAAGCCTGGGCACATGAAACCTTAATGTCCCTTATTAGAAACTAATCTTGGACCAACCAAAAGAACCAAAAGTTTTTAGAAAGTTTAGAAAACCATCTTATCCATCTCATGTCACTTGTTTCTATTATATGATGTCAAATCGTGCTGCTCATTATGTATTTTAGAAATTTTTTCTTTTATCCTTTCTATAATTTTATTTATGGGTGTATCTTGTTATTAAAACTAGGATTATGATAGGATATAGGGTGATAGGTGATAATGGGTTTAGGATAGAAGGAAGAGAAAATGAGAGGGCAGTTAGGAGGGAAGAGTTATTTGACAGTTAGTTAGTTAATTAGTGGGAAGGGGAAGAGAAACTTTATAAATAGGGAGTGGGTTCTGTACAGGGGGCATTATTGAGTGAATCTGTTGTAAAGACAGGATTTTTAGCCTGTAGAGGGAGGTTATGCTCCTAACCAGGAAGGTTATGCTCCCAACCATTCTTTGTAAAGAGGTTCCTTTTACTGTGAATAATAGAAAAAACCATTCTTTCATTACTATTTTTACCTACTGTTAGTGTTCTTAGTTAGGTTTCAAACCCAGGAACCTAACAAATTGGTCCGACCTGTCGTTTCGAGAAGTGGCCGAATCATCCAGAGCGTTGCCGTATTAACAGGAGAACTGTCGATTATCCTAAGGAGAGGGGTGCCGGATCAAGAAGGGATCAAGACGTTATCAAGAAACTGCCGGATATCCTTAGGAGAGGAGTGTTGGATGTTTGGGAGAGAAGGGTGATGGAAGGAAGAGACAATACCTTGGAGAGGAGGACCAGGGAACTAAAAATGAGTATGGCAGAATGGAGAAGTGTTGAGACTTTGGCAAGTGTACCAAGTCGTTTCAAGTAATAAAACCGGTAAGACCGGATATCGTTTCCCAAGAGACTCGTGTCACCAAACAATCGTATAATTTCCAACTAACTTAGACTAAAGAATGCTTCATAATTTGTGTTTTTGTGCAAGTAAAGTAAACATGAAACATAATTGATGAAAGTGATCTTAGATACTCAAACACTTGGAAATGGAAAGATTAGAAATGATATGGAATGGTATTGTTGGGGGTATGATTTCACCTACTTCATTCTTATGTATAGAAACTCACTTCCTCTTCATTAATATGCCAATGCCAATCTACTAAATTACTCAAACCCAATCCCTTGGTAGAGAGAGCCTAGACTTCCTTATTAGGCTCCAATCCCTTGGAAGACCTAACAATTATTTCCGCATTAAGAATTGAGATCTAAGACAACCAAAGGTCCTAATTCTATCCCTAGATACTATTTCCTTTAGGTGTTTAATCCAAGTCCAGATTTACTCAACATTTCCCAATATCAAGCAAACCCTAAAATCATGTAATGGGTAACAACTTCACAACAAGCATTAAGAAAAGGAATTAAACACTAACAATCAATGAAAGAGGCATATATTCATTCAAAACATAGTAGTTTACATAAGATTTCAGTGGTTACATCAATCCCCCAATAATAATGAAACTAGCCCTCCATGAAAGGAAAGCTCAAGCTTACAACAATAGTGGAAATGGAAGAAGGAAGAAGACCCAAGGGTGAAGAAGGACTGTTCCCACAGCTCCTAGCTCGCCTCCAAGAGCTCCAAATGAGAGAAATCGTGTTTGGGCAGCAAAAGATCCAAATCCCTTCGAGTTTCAACCCTAAATAGACCAAATTTGCCACATCATCATTGCCACCGCTCAGCTGCACCCCAGCTGCACCCCAGCGGCAGCATTCCAGAGAGCTGGCGCTCAGCTGCACGCCAGCTGCACCCCAGCGACAGCATTCCAGAGAGCTGGCACTCAGCTGCACAAAGTTGTACCGCTCAGCTACAGCAAGTCTGGTCAGGTGGCGCTCAGCTGCACGCCAGCCGCACCCCAGCTTCAGCATTTATCTTTTCTCTCAAAACTTCCTCTTTTACCTTCATTCTTGCTTATATGGTTCTTCGGTTCTTCAGTTCTTCAGTTCTTCAGTTTGGCATACAAGCTTGGATGTAAATGACCAAAACATACTAAAAAATGGGGATTAGTGATGAAATTGAATCATTAAAGTTTAAGATGCAACCACTTAAGAAACTAAATGAAAACTAGGATTTACAAGGCAAAAAGCTAAGAAAGAGTTGATATTTTCTCTCAATTCGACACTGAAATCATGGTGAAATATGCTATTATCAAGAAGCAATATGCAAGAATGGAGAAGAAATATGCAAGAAACGAGAGAAATGCTGCAAGAAATTAAGATTCACATAAAGGGCTTAGAAAGAAGTGAGAAATCTGTCATGGAAGGACGAAAAGAGGGTTCAGAAGAAGAGTTGGAGGAAGACAGGGGTGAACATAATTGGAGAAAATGGGTAGAATTGCCCAGGTTTGAGGGGCTGGACCCGTTGGGGTGGATCTCTAAGGCAGAGAAGTTCTTTGACATCTAGAATGTCACAGAAAAGGAGAGGCTCAGGTTGGCTTACAGCTACATGGAGGGAGGCACCATCTATTGGTTTAGGGCCTGGAAAAATAAAACCAAGAACCTTTCTTGGAAAGGGCTGAAAGAGGCATTGATATGGGGGTTCGGAGGAAGAGATAGGAGGCTCTCTTTTTGAGAAGTTAGCCCAAACTACAGGAGTTACAAAAGCTGCCTCTAAGAAAGTTGTAGAAGTTTCTGTTGCAAGGGTGGATAACGTGACAAATGTTGGTAGGGAAAATACATCATGTGAAGATCATGATGGGAAGGTTGTGACTCTTGTTTCTCCAAGTAAAGTTGCAAAAGTTGTTGTTTTTAGTGGAGATAGAGTGGTAGGTTGGGGTGGGAATGCCAAAACAGTAAAGAAAGGGGAAGAATTGTTGAGGCCTAGGGGGTTAAAACAGTGGTGTCAAAGAGAAACCCAGTTGAGTCTGTTTACCGGGCAAGAGAGGACTTGCTGCAAGATATCAAGAAAGGAAAGAAACACTCAGGAGGAGGAGAACATTCAAGCAATTGGGAGCAAAAAAAAGAGGATGCCATTGACAATAATGGAGCTAGGAAGGGTGAGGAGACACCAGTTTTTTCGTGGGTGAAAAGAGAAGAGTTGATCACTTATGAAGGGATTGACACCCAAGATCAAACAATAGGGGCAGCAAATGCTTCTGCAGTTCAAAACACCAAAGGATCAACAAAAGCACACCCAAACAACAAACAAAATGTAGTCCAGGGGTGCAAGACCTGGCAACAAAAATCCAAGAACCTTTCTTGGAAAAATCTGGCAACAACTCTACTAAGGATAGTTGAAGGGAACAGAAGAAGCAGTCTCTATGAGAATTGGACAGCAGTAACACAGATGGGGAGGGTGGAAATTTTACATGAGAGTTTGCAAGTAGATGGAGCAGCTGCCAAAAGTGTTACAAGAGCCGATGAAGTCAGAGTTGAGATTTTGAGGACTTCACAAAATTGGACTAAAAGAATCCAGGAAAAGTGGAAGTCATTGGAGGAGGATTTGCCACCACCAAGCTTCCAGACCTGAATTGGAGGGCAGCATCTAGTGGGTTCCCTTCATATGGTAACAGGTTGATGAAGAGGAGCCATGAGATCAAGCTTTCCGGTTCCAACCTTGAGGACAAGGTTATTCTGCAGACGGGTGTAATGATAGGATATAGGGTGATAGGTGATAATGGGTTTAGGATAGAAGGAAGAGAAAATGAGAGGGCAATTAGGAGGGAAGAGTTATTTGACAGTTAGTTAGTTAGTGGGAAGGGGAAGAGGAACTTTATAAATAGGGAATGGGTTCTGTACAGGGGCATTATTGAGCGAAGTTGTTGTAAAGACAGAATTTTTAGCCTTTAGAGGGAGGTTACGCTCCTAACCAGGGAGGTTATGCTCCCAACCATTCTTTGTAAAGAGAGTTCTTTTACTGTGAATAATAGAAAAAGCCATTCTTTCATTACTGTTTTTACCTATTGTTAGTGTTCTTAGTTAGGTTTCAAACCTAGGAACCTAACAGATTATGTATTTGAATACAGTACCATAATTACAGTGATTCGTTTCCAGAGAATTGGCTCTCCATATTTTCTAAAATAAACAGTAGGCTCATGTATTAATAGGACCAATGGCCTCATTATTGAAATGTTGAAGAAATATATTATTCTTTCTAAATTTGAGCATTGCCCTTAGAAAGAGAACCTAAACATGCAGCCAACAGATCCAACAACCTCTTTACCCTCTACCAAATTTCCCGTCCTTTGAAAAAATCTACCCTAAACACAAAACCTTTCTCACAAACATAAACTCTATAATCACACCTTCCTTTGTATATAAGCAAATGGTAGGAAATAGAAACAAGCCATGATTGTGGAAATTAAAAGGTGTTAAACATGAACAGGACCTGAGAACTTGTCACCCTACCAGCTGGAAAAATCCAGTGGGTATATATAGTGAAATATTGGACTGATCGGACCATTGAAAGTTATAAGGCAAGATTAATGGCCTAAGGATTCACTCAAACCTATGGTGTGGTTTACTTGGAGACATTTATGATGAACAAAGTCATAGTAATATTGTCACGATAAAATCATGATTGGGATCTGCCGTAGTTCGATGCGAAGAATGCATTCCTACATCGAGACCTTGATGAAGATATATACATGGACTCCCCCTAGGCTATGAAGGACATGTTGCTGCTGGAAATGTTTACAAGTTAAGAAAGACTTGATATGGGCCGAAACAATCCCTAAGAGCATGGTTTGATAGATTGACCGAGGTTATGAGAAGTTTGGGTTTATTCTTAATGAGGATTTGTAGAAAGAAATTTATATGGAGCAAGCAGTCTCTTGGAGCCTAATTTGGAGAATTTAGCACTTTTGTCCAACAATTTGGTAAGACTTGCATTAAGGCGGATTATTTAGTATTTTACCGTCTCCCGAATGCTAGGTGTATTTATCTAATAGTATATGTTGATGACATTGTTCTTACAGACAATGACCACCATGGCATCTAGCAAGTGAAACAATACCTTTGTAACAATCACATTCTCTTAAAAAATGAAATAAAATCTATTGGAATGAATGTGAAGATTCTAAGAATATTTTTCCTAATTAGTATTAAAATATTAGGATATTTTTGTCCTGATAATCCCCTACTTACTACACAACCAAAGGACATAGTGGTATTGACATGGTTCTCTATGGAAGATGGAGTTTTAAATTAGAGCGAAAATTTGAGTCCCAATTCTTCCTTAAGATGTTTCGTCCAAACTAAGGGCTAGGCGAAAAGATGATATGGTATTGATAGTAGAGCAGTCTGATCAATCTGGAAATCACACAATACCTGAACTTAAAAAGAGTTTCTTTATGCTGGTTCACTAATACTAAGGGCCAATTTAAACTTGATGAAAACAACAGTGACAATAACAAGTTAGATGGTTGCAGAACGTACCTGTTAGCTCTAATGTACATGCACTTGTTTCCTGGAATTTGAGGTGAGTTCTGATTGCTATGATATGATCATGTGCTTGGGTAATTGAAACAACTAGACATCTTTTATACAACTCTTTCTAAAATCTAATTATGATTATTGGAATCTAGTATCATTAACACCAAATTCTGGGAAACAATTGGCTACTACCCAGTCATTATTCGTTTCAACTGTTGGTAGTGATCATCTTACCTTGAAAATTATTGTTATTGCTGACTGAAAAGGAGAAACAACTTTGCAGTGATGACTTGACCAGAAGCATGATAACAACAATCCTACTTCCATTTAGTATTACAGATTTCAGTCTTGAGCTGTTTTGGCTCAAATATTAACCCTATCTGTTCTTTAATTGAAAGCATGGTGTGGAAAAAGTAATATATTGTGAAGTTGATTTGCCATACAACACATAACATGGAATACGCACATGCTCACACTAATATTAAGGAACAGAACCTGAAATGTAAGATCTAGTGCCCTTACCTGCATAGCCAACATAATCCACCAGCTTTAAATTGTCCATTGAAGTGATCTACAGAATTAACTCCAGTACCTTTGCATTGAGTGCATGATATTGCACCTTGCAGTTGAGTAGAAAGATAGCTCAGTGAATTAAATGCCGAGATTTCTAATGGAAGGAGAAAAACTTGCAATGTACGATAGCTTTTGAAATAATGTGAAAAAGCAACAGGCCATAGTCATCCTCAAGAATTATTGGTATTCCAAACAGACACTAATTGGCATCTGAGGGCCAAAGTGCATGAATGCATCTCTAGCCCGTCCTATTGACTTATATAACGGGGAATAAGACACTAATACTAATTAACGGATGACTAACAGACAAATGCACATAGTTTTCAATGAATGAAACATCACTTTGTCACTATATCCTAAGGTGATATCAGTACAAAATATACTCAAGTTAGTAAGTGATCAAGTTAACAGAGTTTTAAAACATGTTTTTTTTCACTACTGGCACGACAATTTTCAAGGAAAAGGTCTAAAATTTCTCAACAAGACAAGAAAGCACTGAGCAATCTATATTTTTACAAAGTCCATTTTCATCTTCTTGTACCAAACTAACATTTGTCATTTGACATGCCCTAGAGTTATCAATCACCTTGGGAAAATTCATATTTTCAATTTCAAATCTTAATGATACTACTTAGATTTAAAGATATTATTTCTATATTGTGATGTTCTTTGTGTTCTCTTATCATTGTGCATAAAGAAGGATTAATGTTCAAAAAAAAAAAACTCAACCCACCTACAGAAAGAAAGAATAAGAAAAAACCACCAAACCGAAGTGCTTACGAATAGCAATCCACATTTTCACTAACCATTTCCTTCACAGTCTGGGCAAACGATACTCTTTGCTTTGGTTTGTTTATTATCATCCGTAGCCTGCATTAAATCAGCACTAGAGAAGATTTCAACTCACGACACATGAATTTTCAACACAATAGAGTCTTGACATAATAACTGGATACCAAGAAACATGTTATTTTAAATGGGACACAAAAATCAACCTTACCTTAACCTTCAAAGATTGAAAGTTCCGAACTTTAGAATTGTGGCAGGCTTCGTTTATCCAAAAAGCCTTTGGGGCAACCAAATTACCAGTAACTGCTTTTAAAGTGATAGCAAAAGTAGGAAAAACCACATTCAGTTATTGAAGTCTTCCAAAAGACGCGTGAGAACGCACAGAGAGAGTGAGCTAGTTACCTGGTCTGCACGAGGCTTTGAAGGAAGAAAAAGGAGCAAAACTCAGAGAGTGTGCCATTGATTCACAACCTCAAGTTCTCTGAATACACTCTCTTTAACTTGTTGGTAACCAACCAACTAACACTTGATGAATGGGTTGACGATGAACCTTTGTCTGCGGGAAGATCAATAAAAACAATATTAATAGGTTCTTTAGTACTGTTAACATTACTACAAATTTATATAAAATTAAATGATTTAAATATTTAGGTTGTAAAATTTAAAATAATTTTTGGAAAAATTGCATGCAGGCATTTTTTTTTATCAAATTAAATATTTAACTAGAAAATTTAATTATATTGTTATATATATATATATATATATATATATATATATATATATATATATATATATATATATATATATATATATATATATATATAATTATTTAGTTTCCCGTAATAGTAATAGTTAACACGAAAATTGTCATTTTATATTATTTTCACAGCAATGTCATTCATATTCCTAATAATAATAAAATATAAATATAGGAATGGGTCTTTTTTTGCATTCTGAAAAATTACAGAGGGTATTTTTGTCCATTTATTTTTCATATTCAATCCTAGAAAAGCTAAAATCATAGAAATTTCAAAATTATATGTTTACTTTTATCCTCAAAGATTTTATTCAAAATTAAACATTGCATTTTCAATTAGATATAACATTTGCATGAATAGCTGTATTTCCTAAATAAAGTATTGGTGTTAGGATTTAATTTATATGATTAATTAATTAGTTTAATAAGCATTTGAATACAATAAAAAAAACTACAAATATGCAAGTTTTACTCGTATATGTTTATTTGTGAAAATTAAACTCTTTCTAAAATAAGAACATGTTTTATTTTGAAGTTAATTGTTGTGTTGAAATTGACTTATTTGTTAGTTATTGCACTTTCTTTTTACAATTCAGATAAAACAATTAACAATTGTTATTTGTTTTATATTTGAATAAATTTAAGTACTAGTGTTCATGATTATTATAAAAATAATATTTAAAGAGTATTCTTCACAGTATTTTGACACTTTTAAGACATTGGTAGAAATGTTTTTTTTTTTTGACGTAGTATACCAATGCTGGAAACCATTAATATATTTATTTCCATAAAATCCAAATGAACATGCACATCATCCTTCATCTGATCTTTGATATTGAGAAGTGTTCAAATTACAATTATAGTCATACATGGAACTCAATAGAATATTTAAGGTGCAACTATCAAGAAAAAAGCCTATCAATCAATCTTCTTTGAAGAAAGAAACTTTTTGGTGAGATCAGATTTCAATTTGCAACTAAAAGAATGTGTTTTTATAAACATGCCATCAATGTCTTCCTCCTTCTGTTCGTATACGTAGAAAGCTATAAATGCAAATGTAACTCCTGTAACCACCACAAGAAAAAAATTAGTATCATTCACCACCTAAAAATAAGAAAAAAGAAAAAGTAAAACTTGTATTAGTCTCTTCTGGGCTCTGGATTTAAACAAGACACATCAATAGAAAATAAGTGAGGTGCAACATGAAACTTGTCAACCTCAGGAATAATAAGTCAAATTATTCAATGAGGTATCCATAAGTGAACAGGGGTACAGACATCTGAATGCTGATTGCAAATGATTCTTTTCATTAGAAAGTAAACAAACATGATTCAAAATTCATCAATTTCACAAATTGTGAATTTAATATATAGACCTCCAGTCACAATTTTACTGGTAGCAGAAATAGATTTAATTAAATACAGGCAAGCATAATAGCATATAGCATATTTTCGGCACAGACAAAGTCATGTTCCCACATGCATATGTACAAGTGTGTGTGCAAGCACGAAAGAGAGAGAGAGAGGGAGAGAACCTATCGTATACAAGTTCTGAAGTGAAAAGGCTCCAAGGAAGCTAAGAATGAACAGATAGAGAACAACCTATTGATCATCAAAGGAAAGATGTTTCAGCGATTCTGATACTTGAGAAAATTATACTCGGTAAATTTTTGCATTTGTAAACAGAAAACTTCATTATATGCAAAATTTTACATGGAAATTTCAACATGAAGGTTCCAAAAATATGGGTTTCACCTATAGAGATTCACAAATTCACTGACAAGTTTACTGACATACCGCATGACTTTCTAATTTAAAAATAAAATAAATCAAGGAAAATGATATTTTTATTATTAATATTGCATATTTTATTATATTAATAATAATAGTATATTAAAGGGATAGGATTTTTATAATTAATGCATCCTATACATCATAATCACAATAGCAAGCAATGGCAAGGAAAATATAGGCAATGCAGCGCAGAGATACCTTTAATAACAATACCCAATCATTCCCTTCTGCAAGGGAGTTCAAAACATTCACAGCAATATTCCATAACGAGGCCACTGAGAGAGCACATTTATGTGACCTATCTTCTGACAAATGAAACCATGATTTGGGCATTTTCTCAACAGTATACCCCAACCTGCACAAGTTTATTCTCACATTGAAAACTTCAATGCTTTTCTAACAACTGGATTAACTTAATAGTCATCATAATATTAATACATCATTGTACAAGTTAATAGTGGCATACAATGTTAAATTGAAAACTGCAATATCCAACAGTACATAGTGTACTTACATTTTTGCAGGTAGAACGCCATGAATGAATAAAAAGATCGATGTGAACAATAGAACTTTTGTCAGAGCACTAATGATGGTATTTTCAGATGCAATGAAGTTGAAGTATATTGCAATCAAGACAAACAATGTGATGAGAGTTTGCTTTTTATCCTTCCAAAGCAATGTGTCAGCCACTGCAAATTAGCAATTCAATCAAAACTTTTAGATAAATAAATGTAAAGTGTAAAATGACTCCATGCGTAAACTGGTTACACTGTAGTGTTTGCATAGTAAGTAGGAGAGATCTGATAGCATTGATCACACAAATAGATAACAATAAGTCAGTTTTTTAATAATAAAGTAAGAAATATTAACACCAAAGTTTGAACTTTTGAGTTCAATTGATGTTTCAGGCTTCTTAGAACTAGCACATCAAACACACACATGCTTTATAACAAATTAAAAAAAAAAACAACCAACAAGGTTAAAACATATGGATAATTCGCACTACATGATGATGGGATTGTGAGCATAAACTACAACTTCCTGCTCCATCTATTACAATTTACCTGTGGAAAATAAGTGCTATGTATTTAATGTCTATGAAAATGCTCTTGATCACAATCTAATAAGATTCATTAGATAATCAAAATCAATCAACCATGTGATACAGTAACGAAAGAGTAGCCAGCCACCATGTTTCTATTATATATGGCAATTGGTTATATTAACAGATGTATTCTCCTTTACAAGCAAGTCCAGATTGTCCAACAAAGAAATTAGATACATATAATTGATTATTCACACCTCTTCCACTTCCAAGATATTTGGAAGCTTTTGAGGGACCTTCTCTTTTAGTTTTAGGTTGATTTTCTGCCTTCAAGTATGCATATGATTCAATTGTCCTCAGCAGGCCCTCCTGCAAGAAAAATTACAACATCATTAATATGGGAGAAGCATCCAGACAAGTATGATTATGTATATATTCATAGGAATAGATGTACTCGTACACTAAACCTCATTCATTTAAGCAAACACTTGAGATTGAAAAGAAATAATTCTAGAGGACTTTATCCCTCTCGTAATCTTCTATTTATAAAAATAAATTGATACAAGAGTACATGATAATTAGGGTAACCTTAGACACAATATAATCATGATAAATAAGGTAACCCTAGACACAATATAATCATGATAAATAAGGTAACCCTAAACACAATATAATCATGATAAATAGGATAATCCTGGACATAATATAATCATGATAAATAGGGTAAATATTATAACAAAAACCATCTCATACTTGTTTTCATAATATATTATATAATCCTAATTTGGTATTATCAGTGATTTTGGGGTATGGAGTTAGCCAACTTCTCATCATATTTTTCTATTTAGAGGCATGAACAAGATGAAAGTCAATAATAGAGGTTATATTATATTATTACTTTCATAAATATCAGAGACCTGCATTGTTACGATGGGAGCATAGCCAAGGCGATCCTTTGCTTTTGAGCAATCGAAAGTTCTGCTGCAGGTCACGAGTCTAATCCTTGAAGGGGTTAACTGAGGCACCTGCATCCCATATGGGCCAAGCAGCCTATATATCCATTCCACCAAATGCGCAATGGGCAAGATAACAGCAGCAGGTATCTTTATTCTCGGCCTGCAAAAGATAACATGCCTCCGATAGCAAGAAAATAGCACTGTCTCAACAATATTTATGTTTATTTTTCTGAATGAAAAGGCATAAGTATATTATTTATTTCAAATATAAATGCAAGAAATTTCAAAACTTAGATATGATTGATTAATAATAGAGTCCAATATTCTAACTCACATATGGAAGTCATCCATATGAATAAAATAGATTAAAAATAATAGCCACTGGTCAGGATAGCAAGACAGAAAATCCCATAATCCAACATCCCAAATTGACAGCAACTTGAGCTACTGATGATAAAGGACAACCAAAGTTTGCATCTTTCATACTATGAAAAAAAAACAAAGAAAAAGGATGTATGATACAAATATAATTCTAAAGAAAAAAGGGCAAAGAGGGAAGTTCAGTAAGGTATATGAAAAAAGAACTGGAAACCATTTTGTGGGGTCCACCTGTACACACCCAATGATTGGGATCATAATAGAAAGATTTCTTTCTCTGTTTTGAAGAGAGAGAAAGGGAGAACATAGAGGGGAGAGGGAGCACGTGTGGAGGAGGCTGGCATTTGAGGTAATTGGGAATGAGGTCAGGATATCTCGTGTGGTGAGGGATTCTTCTCCTCTGTTTTGTTTAGGCAGAATGAGCAATAATACAATAATTTCTTTTATCTTTTCACATAAGAATTTTATTCATAATCTGACAATTGAAACTGCCATCACGTTCCTTTTTACTATGAATTGAGCAAGGGAGACGCAGAGTAAATACATGTCTTGTTTTTAAACACAATAGTTGCATTGGGGTTAGAACCTATGATTCCATGCATGCCACCCGAGTTCGCCAGCACTGCACCAACCCTAGTGGTTTACAGTCCAAGATAGTTTATGTTATTCGAATTTTAAATAGAGGTAAATTTCCCATATCTATAGTTAGCCTTGGTGTTTGATTACGATTTGACTACTGGTCTAGGATTATAAATACTCATTTTCTGAGATTCAAATTGCTATTTTTATAGATTATTAGTAAGAAGAAAAGTTTAAAAATTGCCTGAAATATTGGTGTCTTGAATCCTTGGTTTTACATTATGAGAGAATCTCAAATAAAAAGAAAAAAGAAAACGAGGTTACATAACAAAGGAACGAAATAACTTATGGTGACGGTTGTAATAAACTACCTTTCATATCCAAGACCATCCAATACCACTGAAACGAACTCCCAAAATTTCATAGGCTCCATATTTGTTATGAAATATACCTACAAAACGAATATCCGTTAGCAAGAAAATACTACAGTAATTGCTAAGTTTCCTAACTTGCAAATCAATCATTTTTCCCACCTCTTTAGTATGAGAATGCAAATGCAATAATTCATTCTTAATTTAACAAAGGTCACTGACAAATCTTTCTCAAGCATTCTTTCATGTTTCCTCTTTTTCCCAAATGAAGAGACTCTACCCTAAACCTTCAAACAAATCATCATCATCTCTGGAAGTCTACTATTTAATTTTCATTTACAAACACAAATAAAAGTAATAACAGAATCTCAGTGGTACCTCTCCAGCAGCTTTCTCTGAAACTGGCTCTTCTGAAGCCAAAGCTCGTTCAGCACATATGTGGGCATGAGCCACATTTCCAACATATGTGAAATCATAAACATTATTTCCATCGCCAATAAGGAACTGGTCAAAAGAGTAATATAAATAAGAGAATCAAAGAAAGACTGAAAGCAGTTTCTGCTAAGTAGTTAATTGCTTTGCAACCATTTGTGTACATATTCCCCCCAAAGCTATATAGAAAAATGTTTTAGTTAGCCGTCTGAGTCCGATTTAATTCAACCTGAGTTAGCCTCTGATTCTTCAAGATGTTCCTAAGGCTACTAAAAAAATTCAAGATTACATTTCCATTAGTACTGAATTAGTAATTTATACAGCAAAAAGTACCAAATATTTACTAAGACTCCAAATATGCAAAAGAAACAATAACCTTGAGCGTCAGCCCAATTGGTTACACAATAAAATCAGTCAACAGGCTCAAAAAAAACAGTCAAACTAAAGGTTAAATTATTTCATTGGACTCAACCGTAAGGCAAATGAGGTATCATAAAGCATACCTAATAGAATGGAAGTTTCCTTTGGTCATGTGCATATGTAATAGAGACATTTCCTACCTTAGAAAAGATGCTAAATATAAAGGCACTAAAATCTATAGCATTAGAAGGAAAAACAACATCTACCTTGGATTTCCCTTTTCTGGCAGTATCAACAAGTGTAGGCACCAACAGTCTATCACCGGGCCCAAAAATGCTACTAGGGCGTATACAACACGTTAGGAGCCCATTAGTCCCATTAGCTTTAATAACCAATGTCTCACCCTCGGCTTTTGTAGCTGAGTAATGATCATTAGGCTGAAACAACAAATAGAATTCCGCTTAGGACCACCCCGAGCTAGTCTTATAACAAACATACATTATCTATCTTTCTCAAGTTCACGTATGGTAATTTGTGAATTCAGTAAAAGAAGAGTTGCTAAAGTGTATACGGAAGGTGTATAAGGCATTGTTTCGTCAGCATTATGAATCCCATGAACGCCATCGAAAACAACGCTGGGAGAGCTAGTATAAATGAGTCGCTTCACCCTCTGCTCCACGCAAGCATCGATGACATTCTTTGTCCCTTACATAGGAAAAATCTCAGCAGATTCAAACTTCAAACAAGCAAATACACAGAAGAGTGAGGTTCACCTTGCACATTGACGGAATAATGAAGTTGGTAGTTGTTAATGGAAGAGTTTGGAGCAGCCATGTGGAACACAACCTCAACTCCTTCTAATGCTGCACTACTCATAAAACCAACATCAGCGAGTGCAAATGTTGCTACAATTGAGAGAGAAAAGAAGAGGTTTATCACCTTTTAGGACTTGGGCCTTGTTGCGAAGATCGAGGGAGACGTATTGGGCCCGGCCGGAGTTCAAGGCCTGGCCGAGAAGCCCCAACTGTTCGGGGGGCTCGAGAACAATGCTGTCTTCCAAATCGGCGATGCGAACGCAATATTCGTTTTGCCGGATTAACATTTCCACCAGATGCCGAGCGGCAAAACCCCTCCCTCCGGTCACCACGCACCACTTGTCTTCCGCAGCCATTGTTAAACAAAAAGCTCACCTGATTCGAATTGCAGATTCACATTAACACACAGCACCTTAACTCAAACACTCACAAATCATAATCAACAAAACAAACGAACACCAACGTCGCAGCAAAGATGAATCGACAAGGAGAGTCAGAAAGAGACGAGAGCAAGAGTTCTTCGTAGAGTGATGCGTAAAGACGAGGGAGAAGAGCGATAGTGTCATGACAAACCCGGATCAACTCAGTTAGTTCGACCCGACTCGGAAACTATGAATTTGTAAAATATTGATAAATGTAGACAGATGGATATTGATAAAATAAAACAAACAATAAATATTAAAGTATAATTTCTATTGTTTCTAATTGTGGATCAGCTTATTTAAATTTAAAATAAATAATTATTTATTTAAAACAGATCAACTTTATTCATTAAAATAAACAAAAAATTACTTATTTTTAAAATGAAAAGAATATATATAAAAGAAATTATTATGTTCAAATTCGTAACATAACGTGTTATTAACATTTTTTTTTTGTAAATAATGTCATTTATTGGCCAAAATAGTTTTTTCAGTAGACTAAGTACGATGTACTGTAAGTTATGTTATATAAAAGAATCTTAGTCATGATTGAATTGTCGTTGTTAAAATTAAGGTTAATAATATGTTATAACAAGTGTTCTATTTGATAAAACTAGTTGGTAAATTAATTTGTAAAGGATAAGATATTTTTAGTTGATAATTATAAGTGTTTGGTGAAGTAATTAATAAATGTAAATACGTAAAGATCATAACTTCAGTTATATAAGCTAGAAACTAGTTAAGTTAAAGCAGTTTGGAATGTATAAGTTAGAAGTTTCTAAAATAAATTATTTTAAAAACATTTAACTTACAAATTATTTTAAAATAACCTATTTTAAGAAAATCAATTACAAACTATATTTTAATCAACTTGTTTAACTTTAAAAGAACATTAATTATGTTATTTTTAGATCTCTAGCTTAAATAAACAATATATTAACACAGATTAATTGCACATGTTATTCTTATTTTTTATTCAATAATTTACTTTCAATATTATATTTTTTTAGAAATATAACTATACTTTATTTATGTGTTGATATTTTAAAATAATTTATTTTAGAAACTTCTAACTTATACATTCCAAACTGCTTTAACTTAACTAGTTTCTATATAACTGAAGTTATGATCTTTA
The DNA here is from genome assembly GCF_029865625.1 of Vigna umbellata. Taxonomy (NCBI): domain Eukaryota; kingdom Viridiplantae; phylum Streptophyta; class Magnoliopsida; order Fabales; family Fabaceae; genus Vigna; species Vigna umbellata. The sequence continues at coordinate 10,114,466 of NC_142166.1, forward strand.
TGTATTTACATTTATTAATTACTTCACCAAACACTTATAATTATCAACTAAAAACATCTTATTATTTACATATTCTTATTATTTATTCAATAATTTACTTTCAATATTATATTTTTCTAGAAATATAAATATACTTATGTGTTTATAATTTATTTTCAGCTTAACTATGTTTTTTGTTGCATTTTGTTGTAGTTTTTTTCTGTATAGTCCTTCAACAAAAAATATATTTAATATGTAATTTACTAGGTGTAGTATAAAGCAATTACAGAAAAATGACTTAGCATAAAAGGTAATGAATTTTATTTCCTTGGGCTGAAATATCTTCCAATAGGACATTGGAAAATTGTAAATATATATATATATATATATATATATATATATATATATATATATATATATATATATATTACACATATTATTAATATAGATGAAGTTAAATCATTTTAGAGTGATAAGAGTCAGATGACATAAATCCATTGTGTTTGTCATTGAAAGACTATATATTGAAACCATTTTCCATTTCATGAACTAATCAATGCAGTTGCAACATAACTGCAGTACAAAGAAAAAGCAATATAAGTTTGTGATAATCAACAATGAGAAATCGAAAACTTAATTGGTGCCTAAGGTAAATAAAAATTTAATCTGATTTTACACAAGATTAACCTTATGAACTGCCTTCATCAGCAATATCATTAATAATTTAAATCAACCATTGACCTTCTAGGATCCCATATCTGTCATAAAATCTTCAGCAATAGTCATGGTTTCAAACAACTCATGATAATTAGTAACATGTGGAAGTAACTTTTTTCACTATAAGAACACAGCGTATTTAATATAAAACACTTATGTAGACAATTGAAATTTCACCATTCCATCTATTTGACAAATTTCAAACACTATTATTCATTTATTGGAATCTATTTAGTATTTCTATATTTTTCTAATAATTAGGAATAAGAATAATTTAAAATAGAAGTAATCATACATAACTAAAAACCTATCACATGATGATAAGTGTTTCGTCAAGGTCAATTGTTTGGTTTTTGATGTTTCGAGTCCAAATTTTGATTGGTTAAAGGGATTTTGTGTGTGTTCAAACTATTCCGATTGTATATGTAAAAGGTATTTTAATTTCAAAGTTAAATCAACTTAGACAGAAAGTGGTGAATGTTATAATTAATGTATAATCTTTTTTGTTATTGCAAACTTTTATTTATATATTTTATTATAAACTTTTGATTAAGACTTAATTACGACCTAACGTGAATAATCATGCTTTAATCTTAAGTTAATCGGTTTTAGGATTGATTTACTTTGATTATGTTCAAACAATATGATGAATTATCACTCAGTTTGTTAAATAACCATATGGACTTAGTGACTTATCATCGAAACGTTTGGTTTATCAGCTGAACTCGAGATTTGTCATTGGCTTGATGATTGACCGTCCAAATTATAATTGATTAGATGATTATAAAGCATAATAATGAATTAGGATCAAGTAATACACATGTGAGTATTATTAAAGTGATTAGTGCATTTTTATCTTAATAATTTATCTAGACTTCCCCTTTTATACCATAGTTTTTTAATAATAATACTTTACACATTTGCTTTTCTTCGTCTACAATTTTGCATAGTGTTACAATGTAGAATGTAAACTTTTGTTCAATCGTATTGCCAATATTTTACTTCAAAAGCACATGTTCAGTTTTCTTAGATTTGTTTTAGTTCTTACTATGAAAAATGTTATCTTTATTTTAAATAATACAACTAATATGTATTATATATATATATATATATATATATATATATATATATATATATAAATCTTAGGTCAAATAGTCAATAATATCTTATTTTAAATATATTTTTCATTTGTTTAATATGACAAGTGTTATTTTGCATTAGAAACTTAATGATCGTATGATCGTTTGGTTAACTATAATTTCGATTATCACAGTCTGATGAACTACAACTCAGAGAGTCAACCATCAAGTCAATAACAAATCTCGAGTCTGAATGTTCAACCAAACACCCTGATGACAAGTCACTAAATTCAGACAGTTATCTAACAAATCAAGCTGCAATTCATCTCCAAAACCAAATAACTCAAGGTTAAAATATGATTATTCACGTCTGGGCTTGTAACTAAGCTGACCTTAATTAAAAGTCTATCCCCAAAATCTATAAATAAAGGTAAGAAAGTCGGTTACACATTAATCACAATATTCACTGTTCTTTGTCTAAGTTGATATGACTTTGACATTAAAGTACTTTCTATTAGTATCATCTGAACAATTTATACATATGAGAACTCTTCTTACTGAATATAATTTGAACTTAGAACTACATGCCAAAAACTAAATAATTAATCTTGATCTCACAACCGAAACAATTATCATTGTATCTATCTTTTATTTATAGTGTAAAACTATAATGTGTCATGATAAATAAATAGATAAAAATATATTTAAAAGTAAAATATTCATTTTACATAGAAAGTATTACATAATATAAGAAAATGAATCAATTTCATGGAAATTTTTTGCAATTGAACAAACTTTACAATATGGCCTTAAGAAAACTAAAGAAGTAAAAATAAATGATTAAAATATCATAACTAAAGTATTGGTGATAATCGTGTACTAACCAGGTTGCTTAATCTTGCTTCATTATCAATTATACCCTTATCCATATAATTTATTTTATTATTTTACCTTTTTTGTTTTGTAGCGGTCTTTTTAAATTCAATTAACCACGTACAAAAAAAAGTACCTATAACAAAATAATTTATTTCATAATTATTTTTATGAATATCATTTTTTACAAAATTTAATAAAAAAGTTTATTTTAATATCTACACTAATTTTGTTTTTGTTATCACAATAAAAAAAATTAATACAGAAGAAATATTATTTATTTTTATGATTACTTTTTTATGAAAATCAATTTAATAATATTTTTTATTTTAATAACTATTATAATAATTACCTTTTATTATATAATAAGAAAATAACACACATAGCATGTTATGAGGACAATTATCATCACACGTGTACACAACAATCTTCTTATTAATTATCGTTGTTTAAGATATAGGATAATGATGATTAATTTATAAATGTGATCGGAAAATTAGATTAATTATAAAAAAAGAAGGCAATGTGACATCTACAACTAAAGTTCTTATATGACTTCAATATATAAATGACACATTTTGTATTATCAAGGAGAATATTTGTTATCATTAGTGCAGATTTGTTGGCTACAAATCTTGAATGATTTTACACCTATAATTATCTAAATAATCTTCACAATTTGTTAGGAAAGCTACACGACAGCATTTATAAAAAGAAATCTTATCATCACTAAAAACAGAGATGATTCAATAATGGAAGGTTTTATAATATGATTTCTGAAAAATTTAAGGCAACTATAGTATACCATTATTAATATTTATTATTCAAGAATAATTTGAAAAAAACATCCGGAAAAGAAGCCATAGTAGATTGGTTTAGAGACAGTGCTTTGAGAAATATGGAAAATATTAAAGTACTACTAAATATTCCTTATTTGAGACAGTCTTCCATTTCTGCTTGCAATTTGATCAAATATTCCAAATCCACTTGTATTTCCAAAACCTTTTCAAATGTTATAAACCTTGAAAAAGTTCAGTGATTTTTCAAACCAACTTCTAAATAATCCACACATTCAATTTGACCTACTGAACTATCAAGGATTGGTGTATTTTCGGTGGTTAAGAGTGTGTATTTCAACTTGATGAGTTTGGTTACCGATAAAATAGGCAACTCATAACTCATTGCTGAGGATCCACACGTTTTCCGAACAAAGATTCAGCATTACTGTATATAGCCACCACATTTGAGAACACAGCAAGAAAAATCATGACAATGGATAAAACCTTGTCCTTCTTTGTTGAAATCCCATGAGGATCCCTGAAATGAAAAAAAAAAAAAATTATAGATAGTTAGGAAAATGGATCTAAGTGGCTTTGAAGTTAAAACCAATTTAAATAATAATAGTTTTCTGTCAGTGAAAAATTACATTCATTTGCTAGACTTTGCTTCATGGATAAACAAAATTACAGGAGATAGTCATTATTATCCAGCCTTATACTTAAACAAGACAATCTCCATAATTTAATGTCATCCTATATCCCAGTTAAGTTAAAAATTATAGAAGTTCAGAGACGTATATGCTTGAGTTCTCAGCTGAAGAAAAAAGTTATTTATTATCCAACATAAGCCATAAAGATTGACATAACAAACACTTCAATAAAATGAACACAGATTAAATCAACAATAATGAAAATATGATGTGTTCAATACATTTAGATAAAGTAAGAAAATCCACCTGATAGAAATTGCAGCAGGGAAAATAAACCCAAGGCAAACGGTGGCAGTAGCTCCAGTGAATTGAAACACATCCCAGATAGTAGGTAAAAAATTTGCAGCCACATATATTAAAGTGATGAGTCCAATGGTGATCAAGACAAACCTACGATGATCTAAATCCAAGGACCTAGCTGAAGGAAAGATGAGATCGTCCAAATTGAAGCGCAATGAGAAGAAGATAACTGGGAAAACAAGCATGAGGTGGAGGGCGTAGCTGATACGAACAATGTCATTGAGTAGACTGCTATAAGGGATACCCAGATCAGTATCAAAGTTGGCCAGCACATCATCAAGTGTTGACTCACCAAATAGGAGAACTCCAAATAATGCTGTAAGAATATAAATACTAGAACACAGAACCAGTGATGCACGTATAACCGGTTGCATCAAGGAAGGGTCTCCTAATTCATTTTCGATTGTATGCACTGCATGAACAGGACAGAACTTTGCTCAAAAATAGTCTGCCAGTACTTAACACTGCTTCTTTGTTGTATTAAATATCTGAGCATAACAGAAATCATAAATACAAAACCGTGATAGCTGATAGAACACAAGAAATGTAAGACTCACACTAGAGCCTCCAGCTCCTTCGGAATGATTTCCCTGTCTAAAAAATTTATTACACACCACCTTGACCCTCACATCGCTCTGTCCCTAGCCATAAACTCTTAATTTGGTAAACTGGCAAGCCAGGATTGTAACTAACTCCCTCTTTCCCACAGGCCAATTTATTCTATAAACCCTACAGATCATATGTTTCTTTAAGCTTGGATCCCACAATTGATTCAGGCCCTGTTCAGCCCTAATATCTGACATTGTGCCAAAAGTCGGTATAGGATCAATATCACAGAGCATTTATATTTGAATGATAAATATTGACAAACTGTCATCTTATTCCAATTTTAAAGAAATATGATTATTGCAACAAGCATGAATGATCATGCAGAATAAATAGAAACCCGTTGAAAAGGAAGATTTGTGATTGTGACAATACAAAGAAGTGAGTGAAAGGAACTATCATTGCCTTTGCCATTAACATATTTTAGTGAATTGAATCTTTCTTTCCTTACAGAGGGGTAAAATGTTGTTCTTTTCATTTCTCAACTTTTATTTCTTTTGGAACCAATCTCCTCCAAAGCAAAGAGACACGTATTACACCAAGTCAAGAGTCAAGACAATAAACAGAATGCACTGCTTCAGATAAGTTCCCATGACTCATGGATTGACGAAAATTTTTTATTTCACTGATTTGGCATAAAAATATGTACTTGTATTAACATAACAGTATTTGAGTCATTAGTTAATCTCTCTACTTTCATTGAAGTGGGGAGAATTAATAAAATTATCATCCAAAACATCAGAAAATGAAATTTTAAACAATATGGCAGCTTACCATTGTAGTGACAAACAAATGCCGTCACAAGAACTGGAACGGCAGTAAAGAGATTCCATATGGATGAAACATCAGTAATGTTAGGAAGCATCCTGGGACTGGCTATGCTGCCATTAAACAATTTGAAGAACGTGATTCCCGCAGTTATGAGTAGAAACACAATGGCCAGAGCCACTGCTAAAGCAGAACTATGTCTCAACGAATCTGCAGGCACAAAACAGTCCACATACCAAAGTATAATCATCAATACCCCACTGAAAATATCCACCCACAATGCTCCCTTCACGACTCGATTAATCACTAATGAAGCATATTTAATCATTAATACCCCAACTACAAAATTGAACTGTATACAATCAAATTCATCACTTATTTTATTTTTTCTGTTGGAAGTAATTACAGAAATAATCATTCTCAAACATGTGCAGTGTGTATTGTGGTCAGTTACCTATCCTCTTAAAGAAGGCCAATGGAGCAAATACGAAGAGAGTTGCGAGAAGCAGAACGAAAGTACGGGTTGTCCAGAAGCACTGGCCGAACCAGCCTTCAAGCACCCCGAAATGATGGACTCCACTGGAAGATGTTCCAGACAAGACATCACCAATTATGATGACGTAAACAACAAGTATCCCAAAGTTGTTGAGAAGCACCGCCACGTGAAAGAGCAGGGTTCCGGAGCTCCCAAAAGCATCCCCCATGAGGTGGGCGTAGGTGGCGGCCTTGGCGGCTCTGCTGAATCTGAGAAGAATCTCGAGAGAGGTGTGCGTGAGGAAGGCCAGGAAGATGATGGCACCAACGCCCACACTCACACCCACAACTTTCATGGCCGCCGGCAAGGCCATGATCCCAGCACCGATGATCGTTGTAGATAAATTGAACACAGAACCACTAAGCGATGCCTTTGACCCTGACCCTGACCCGGACCCGGACCACGAGCCGTCATCTCTTTCGCTGCTTCGAAGCAGAGGCAACGGCGACGGTGATTCCTCCTTGCGGTGGCTCATTCTGTTATTGCTAACTACTGCTATTCAGTCTTCTGTATCTTTTTCTTTCTCTTCCTGTGGCTCTCGCGTCACACTCACATCACAATCACAATGTATATAATATTGCACAATCCGATAAGTTTGTGAAATGTGATGTAAGAAAGTGCCAACCAAGACCACGTTGATGCCTACGGATACCTTCATTCTACTCAGTATTATCTTAGCTTCCCATTTTTGGTATGAACGTAAATGGAAAAAAAAAACAAAAGGAAAGGATAAAGAAAGAAGAAAAGAAAAGAAAAACTCTATTTGTTCTTTAATTAATTAATAAATAAAAAGTAATTTATTTCTTTTCTAACTATAGAATTGTAAATGTACATAAGCTGGGTTAATTAACTAATGAATCACAGAAGCAAATCAAACGAAATACCTAGATAGAATAAATAGAGTGTATTCAATTTAAACTAAAATTATTTATTAAATTTAAGCGAAACAATTGTATTAGCCGAAATTCAATCTAAGATTTAATTAAACGCATTTAGTCAAACCAATCTAATTATATATCAATAACATTCAATCTAAACATTTAATATCATATATCATTATTAGAAATATTTTAAGTTTAGAGGATTGTGTTATTAATTATGTTCTCTAATATGTTTCCTTTTCAACATTGGCTAAGTCATATAGAATAGATGTTTGATGAAGGTGTTTAAAAGTGTTCACATCCTTGAGATGTCCTATCATCTATAGTTAACAAGTTGACTCAACGACTTTCATAAAAATTATGTCACAAAGTACCAATCTTCAATTTGTGAAAGCTCGCTCTGTTTGGTATTGCTAGTGATACATTGACATCACATAGATAGAGTGTCATCTAATCACCTCATAGTACCACAAAACACAAATATCAGCATGAAGTCATGAACCTCTAAAAAATCTTTGACCCAGTATGCTCTAAAGCATACAACCTATAATGATCTCTTTTGGATGCTTGTATAAGGAAGCACTTCTCCGCTAAAAAAAACTAAGATTCCAAGATATAACTAGTTATCCATACGTGCATGTGAAAAATTTATGACAAACTTAAGACAATGATTCCAATTACAAGTTCACAAGAAGTATAAAATTGCACTTAGAAACCATGACAAGACTCCATATAAAATTGATTTTTTCTCACGAGCAAACTCTAAAGATTTTTTCTAATTCTCATAATACTCAGTGTTTTGTACAATGGAAACGTGATTGTATCTATAGCCATCTAGTGTCGCACCTTCCATGTTTGATTCATTCTTTCCTTGTACATATACTAAAATTGTATATATATTTAGATAAAGAAAAAAAAATTTACACTGACAAGAGACTAATGTATAGATGGAAATAGAATTACGACTAGAAATCACTTAAACAATGCAAAAATTAAGACTTCATTCAAAGTTAGTGTTAATGTCATATAAAAAATATCAGCAATTCATATTGCATCTAAGTTTAAAACCATTATTTCTAACTATTCTTCTTTTGAATGTTTTTCAATTTTTCTTTTGCAAATACACATAGTAGCTCTCGACAATTTGACTTTAATTGTTTTTCTACTTTGATTTTAAGCTATAAATTTAAGCACGACATGAATATATGATTCAACACATAATATGAAAATTTAATCTCTATATTTAATGTCAATTAATCAATTGAAGCTACAAATAAAATCAAACCAAGAATTAACTAAGACTTATGTTGAAAGCAACTCCTTCAATATGTGATAGAAAAATTACCATCTTCCTTTACAATATATATTCAAGTAATTAGGCAACTGAAAATTACAAAAGGTAATAGATGATCACATGACTAAAAATTAAAATAGATAGACACACTTGAGGCAAAAACCTAAATCAAATAAGAACATCGTGTTATATAATATTTCATCATAAATCAAAGGTCTAAACTGCAACATTATTCATTGATCAAGCTAACCTAGAATTAATGAATAAAAACTAAAAATTAGATTAACAATAGGCTAACAGCGGAAAAACACAACTAGCAATAAAAATAAAAATTTAGCTATGAACATGAATATATAAACAAAATTAGCAATTTAACTTGTAATGGAATGCAAAGTTTGTAACAAATTTCTGAATTAATTAAACAAAGTTCAATTCAATATTTCATAATTTTTATGGACTTTGACATTGTTTTAGATGCCAAATGACAAAAGTCATATATGAAGTACTTAACGCATGAAACACACAAAAAAATGATAAAGAATTGAATTTCCTCAAATCATGAAAAATTTATGAGAAACTTGAGCCAATGACTCCAATTATAAGTTCAGAGAAAAGTAGAAACAATGTAGAGTGAGAATTTAAAAATAAGAACATATACGAGATGGAAAATTGAACTTCAAAATTACAATAAATGGGCAAAAATATGATAATATAATTTGAACTAAAATCAAAGACATAATAGAAAAATGACAAAATAAGAACAAAACAATAATTTAAAGGAAAAAAATGAATAGAAGACTTAGGAGATGCAAAAAGTGATGAACCTCTTTGAGAAGCCTTACTCTTCCAAGATAAGCATAATAGAATGAATCATCCATTTGACTCTTATAACCAACAACATCAACTAAAACAAGAGACATAACATAAAATTTAGCTTTCAATTTGCAGTGACTGAATGCCTTCATCCACTAGGTAAAAATGAGAGAATAATTCATTATGATTAAGAGTGTATTGAATTGAATTACTGACAGAAGAAAAAGATAAATTAATGATTCATAACGTAAATAATGACAATAACATAAAACAAACACTTGACTCTATCAAAGTCTCTCTCAGTTCATTCATGATGAACAATTGTGAGTAATACAGACGTCAGATTTCACATCATTTTTACAAACTAGTCTAGAATCTAAAATTTTAAATACTCTGAAAGCTGAAGCAAGAAATAGGTATCCACTCCTTTAAGAGGCTAAAGATTCAACAGAAATTTGATCCGAAAAGCTTAGGAAATGATATGATAGCATTGTAAGTTTCTAGGATTGGGCAGGTTGAAGGACTTGTGCAGTATGCATGAGATCATAGTGTAATGTGTATAATTTGTGGAATCCAAATGAATGAATGGAGCGGATGAAAAAAATCCGATTCAGCGAATGAGAAAATCTCTTTATTCAGTATTACCCGCTCCGAAGAAACATTTCCATTACCTGCTCCTCCACTAACTGTATTTGTTACACATAGCTTCTAACCTTGTTGCCACCATTATAACCAAATAAAAGGAGCTGTCTCGGTTCGGGTGTACAGATAAAAAATCCTGTTTAAATTGACAAAACTGTCCCACAAATACTGCCCACATAACACTGATTTACAGGGTTAGTGAAAATTTTCAACAGCTATGATGGAAGACGTGCCTATGTCAATATACGTCAAAACGTTGTAAAAAATTAATCAGCCTATAAGAATGTCTCCTCTCTCAAATTAAGACAAAAGATGATGATAGCAAGTCAGGAACAGTCACCATATTCTGTAATTTTGTTCAAGTCCATATAAAATTACAGTATACTCAATACACAACTGCATTGCACACACGGTAATGATACTCACCTTTTGAAGAAAGAGGTATCATAGGTATCTTCATACTGAAGAATCCTGTAATTAGTAGTCACTTTTGACAGTACTTTATATTTCAGAGAATATAACAACTGGGCCTGTCACCAAAAGTCTCCGCATGAACACGTTCCATCTTTAAACAAGTGGAATCGGGCAGCATCTCTAACAAGAATTTCCCTCTGAGTGATCTTAGATATATACTTAGTTGCATTGTGGCAATCCCCACAAACCCTTAAATTTTTAACTACTCGTATGGGCAAACCAGGAGGAATAAATATTAATCCAAAAGCAATTGCAAGCTTTTCACTATGGTGATTAAGCATCTTTATTTTCTCTGAATCCTCAACATCATGCAAAACAGAATTCATATCAGGCACATATCCCTCTTGTACCATTTTATAGTTCAATTTTTCAAGCTCAGAATATATCTGATCAGAAAAAGGGTTTGACCGATCATCAGCCGAAAAAATGTGTACTTGGTTTTTATATTTAATCCAGCTACATCCTGGTTCTTTTCTCAGACCCTTATCTCTCATTCCCTTTCTTAATATGGAAACTTCTTCCCATTTTCCTTTAGCAGCATAGATGCTCGAAAGTAAGATGTAACTAGCAGTGTTTTGCGGTTCTAACTTTATTAGAGATTCAGCTGCCCACTTACCGATTTCCATGTTTCTATAGAATCTACATGCACTTAACAGGGATGCCCAACCAATTGCGTCAGGGCTGAAAGGCATCTTATTTATAAAATTCCTTGCCTCTTCTAACCTCCCAGCTCGACTGAAGAGGTCAATCATGCATGTGTAATGATCGTGTATTGGTATAATCCTATGTTCTTTAATCATTGACTCAAATATCTGATTTCCTTTCTCTACTAGTCCTGCTCTGCTGCAAGCTGAAAGAACCCCAATAAAAGTAACTTTGTCGGGTTTGAAACCATGGGCTAACATGCTTTCAAACAACCTTATCGTTTCATTGGCTTTACCAAATTGCGAGTATCCAGAAACAAGTGCCGTCCATGAGACTTCGTCCAGGAAGATCATTTCGCTAAAAAGTCTATGAGAGTCTTCAATGCTTCCACATTTACCATATAATGTAACTAGAGCATTGGAAACAGTGATAAAAGAAATTAAGCCAGAAACCAAAGCTTTGCCATGAAACTGAGCGCCCTCTTCTAGGCTGGCAAGGTTTGCACATGAGCTAATTACACTCCCAAGGGTGAAATCATCTGGTTCAATCCCATATTTTTGCATATCACAAAATATTTTAACAGCTTCTTCACAATAACCATTCTGCCCATAACCCACCAGCATGGCAGTCCAAGATACAACATTCTTGCAAGTCATCTTCCTAAAAACTGATTCTGCTGATTTTATACTCTTACACTTACAATACATGTCAACTAGAGCGCTACCAACAAATAAATTATCCTGGTAATCCGTCCTAATTATGTAAGCATGAACTTGCTTGCCTTCTTGGAAAGCCGCAACACCACCACAAGCAGTTAACACGCTCCCAAAAGTGTACTGATCCATCTCAAGATTTTCTAATCTCATCTCTCTCAATAAATCAATAGCTTCTATTTCAAAGCCATTCTGAGTAAATCCCGCAATCATTGCTGTCCAGGAAATAGAATCCTTTTCCCGCATTTCATAAAACAACTGCCTTGAATCCTCAATTCTACCGCATCGCATAAGCCCTGCAATCAGTGTATTATACATAACCACATTCTTCTGGGGCATCTCATCAAAAACCCGTCTTGCACAAAATATAAGCCCCGTTTTGGAGTACATATCCACCAAAGGACTCCCAACAAAAACATACGACTGGAAACCAAATTTCACCACATGCCCATGAATCTGCCTACCCAAACGAACATTATCCTGATTGGAGGCAAGTATGAGCATAGTGGATAACGCAATCCGTGTCAAATTAAATGGCCCATCATATAACATCATATCATAAGCCTTCACCGATTGAACAAGGAAACCACGACCGGCATAGCCGGAAATAAGGGAATTCCACGATACCATATCTCGCGTTGGCATTGCATCAAACACGCGTTTCATCTCAGGAAGACGACCCAGTTTTGAATAGGAGGAGAGAAGTGTGTTCCAAGAGTATAGATTCCGTAGAGGCATTTGATCGAACACCCTGCGGGCATAAATGATGCTTCCATTCTTAGCATAGGCATTGACTAAGTTGTTTAGCAGAAAGATTTCTGGATTTCGTAAGGCCTTGATTATGTTGCAATGAACCTTCTTTGTGTCACCGCAATGTTTGAGCAACTCGCAATAGTGATTAGAAAGACGCATGGAACTAAATTGTTTTGAGACATGCAAAGACATTTACTTGGTCTTGCTTAGTCTCCTTTCGCTTCAACATTAAAACTAAACCCAACTGAGAAATAAAAGTGAATGAAAGATGCCATAGTCTTTGCATATTAAAATTTTTTTTTTTTTTAATTTTAATTAAGTCTTATATCATTTTTCGCAATTTTATTTTTCATATTTTCTTCCTTTGTTTTGCACTATGGTTTAATGCTAATGTTTTAAGATTTAACGTTAAATATTAGTTTTAAGATTCAATGTTAAGTTTGAATTATTTCTTTATATTGTTGTTATTTTTTTTAAACAAATAAACAATATAGATAAATGATATAATATTGTTGTTTTACGCATTGATTTTTTTTATTCAATTAAAGTTAAAAGTGACATTTTTTATAAATGACCTTAAAATTGTATGTAACAAAAAAATGGCATACGAATTTGATCATGTAATAATTAAATTAATTTATTAATTATTACACAGGACAATCATTATTTACTAAATATAAGACATTACCAGGAAAATATTATAATATTTTAAATAAAATATTTTATCTAAATGAAATTATATCAATTTACACATATTATTAATGTGTATAAAAGTTTTAGAATCTATTTTAATTTTTTTTATATTTAAAAACATACATTTAGAAATATCATTTCTTTTCCTATTTATTGAAAGCTTGAAAATATAACGCAAATCCTTATTTAACCATTGTGAGTGTTTGTTGTTGTAGATTTAATGGTTGCATTAGATGTTTTCATATGCAACATGTAATGCAAGTTTCTACTTGAAGAAACATTTGAGATTTAACATAAGTTATCAGATCATGATTAAATATCTTTTGACACTTTCATAGAAGTTGTTGGAGTAAAATAATTTGACACACTATTTAAGAGATTTCCTGATGTTGTTATTTCTTACGAAATCCTCTTGGTGATCAAACGATATCGAGTGATGTTGCTTTATGAAATTTTCAATTTTTCTCTCGCGTATATTGTTTTGAAACATACAATTTACTCTTAACTTATGAAATTTCCAATTTATCTTTGGCCTGTATGATTTAAATTGAATAATGTTATATTTTTTCTACTCTTAAAATTTGGAGAAATATTTATTTCTTAATATTACGTAAATAAGTTCTAAATTTATTTTAACCACTAGTTATTAATATTTTCTTCAAATTCATATAGAAGTGATGTATATTCCGAAATCGAATAAATTTCATACAATTTTTATTTAAATTCAATTATGGGTTTATAGAATAATATTTACAAAGTATTTTTTTTCATTAATTATTCTAATATTGTTAATATTCACAAAGTTTCATTACAATCATTTTTTTTTCTACATTAATCTTTTGTATGATTTTTCCTTTTAAGTTTTTTTAACTCCTTTTTAGTTCCACTAACATTGTTACTTGTGTCTCATTTTTTAAGTGGTGGTGATTATCATTATCTATTTGTCACATTTCTCATATTATTTTAAAAGAATTTTACTTAGTTTCATAATAAATATTTAGTTTCATAATAAACATTAATTATTCTTATAAAGACAAGTTGTTATAATACCTTGAAAATACTTTTTATGTGGTAAGATTTTTTTTTTAAGTTGTTAGACTTATGTCATTTTGTTGAACCAAAACAATCTTTCAAAATGAAGGAGATGGATGTAATGATAACATAACTTAAGTTATATGATTTATCATAAGTTTAAATATCATATTTAATTATGTCATATAGACTACAGTTTTAAGAAAAATATAACCTATAAAAATACTATGACATTTTTGTAAATCTTGGAAGGATAAAGGTTATGGTTTAGATGAAATCATCGTCTGTTGATAAATACCCATTTTTCATTTTAGAGAATATGATGTTATGGTGATTAAGAAAGTATAAGGAAGATTTGCACTAAACATTAAGATAACAATGTTATCTAGATGTGAAGATGCACTTCCAAGGCTCAAGAGAAGAGAAGAATTTCAATTAAAGAGAATCACAAACAAAATAACACAAGTTGCATAGGTGCACATAAACATGATGAACAAACAACCAAAATGAAGTAAAAGATGGAAGACATGAAAGGGGACGGGGAAGCTGAAGGTTGAACGCCACTTAAGAAGACATTAAGGCTCACCAACCCAAGATAAGTGGGGATGCCGCCACTTGAGTGATGATCTTAGATAAGGCTTAAGGAAGACACTCACAAAGGATAGCTCTCTCGCAAATGGTCAAATATAGTAATTTTACTCAAAATATTCAACTCCTTTCAAGAGTCTTGAAGAGTCCCTTAAATAGGTGAGGGTGAAGGGTGTCTTAGCAAAAATACAAAGTTTATATGTGTTCATACAAAAAGACAAACTAAGCTTCTAAAAACTACGTCTAAAGGATGTGTATTGAAAAGGAGAGAACCATACCTTAGTCTCCAAGCCTCTCCTAGGTGGCCTTTGATCTTCTAGAATGAAGGTCAATTCCAAGCTTCTCCTCTCTCCAAATACATGCTTAGCATGAGTAGTTCCAAGATTAAGGCTTTCATCCATTCCAAGTAGTGTTATTTTCCTCCAATTTAGCATACGTTTAACCTATAAAACAAACAAGAAAAAAATTCAACATGTCAACTTAAATCAAGTAAACTATGGTTAATAAGTCAACCAAAGTCAAGTAAGCAAAAGTCAACGTAGGGAAAGTCAACATAAAGAAATGGAAAATAAAGGCAAAGAAGTAAAGTTAGATGTCTCCCTTCTAGTCATGATGAGTCATGGACTCATCATCCTCCCCTTCTTAGAGAGAATTCAACCTTGAATTCTTAAACCCTACAATAGAAGGAGAAAGATCACCCACGTTAAAAGTGTGACTCATGTTATAGTTAGGGGGTAAATATAACTTATAAGCAGTATTGTTTATTTTGCTAACTACTTGGAAAGGGTCATCCTTCTATGGTGGAGCTTGGACTTCCTTTAAGTAAGGAACCTCTCCTTTCTCAAGTGGAGCCAAACCCAATCATCCTCTTTAAAGTTATTTCTTTCCTACCTTTATTAATAAACCTTTGGTATTGTTGTACCTTCATTTCTATGTTATCATTGACTTGAGCATGCAAGTCTTGAATCTTCTTAGTACATTGTTTTCCATCTTGGTAAGTCAATGCCTCATGAGTGGGAAGAGGAAGGAGATCTAGAGGTGTTATGGGATTAAACCCATAGACAACCTCAAAGGGAGAGTGGGAAGTAGTGGAATGCACCACCCTATTGTATACAAACTCTATATGAGGAAGAAGATCTTCCCACTCCCTTGGATTTTGGACTATCATGCACCTAAACATTTGACCCAAAGTCCTATCAACCATCTTGGTTTGGCTATCGGTTTGGTGGTGACAAGTGGTAGAAAAGAGAAGTTTAGTTCCAAGCTTTCCTCACAATGTCCACCAAAAATGGCTTAAGAACTTTGTATTCTAGTTATAAGGATGCCATGAAGTCACACTACTTCCTTAAAAAAGAGATTTGCAATCAATCTTACATCTTCCACTTTGTGGTGTGGGATAATATGGGTCATCTTTAAAAACCTATCCACAACCACAAAGATAGAATCTTTGCCTTTCTTTGTCCTTGGAAGCCCTAATATGAAATCCATAGAGATGTCTATCCAAGACAAAGAAGGAATGGATAAGCGAGTATAAAGACTATTGGCTTAGGTCTTAGACCATGGACTTAGGCCTTAGACCTGGCCTTTTTGCATGCTATGCAATTCTCACAATGTCTCTCTCTACACGTTTCTTGCCAACACCTAATTTCGTACAAATAAATAAATTTGTTTTCAAAAAATAAAATATATGTTTGTAATTAATGGTAGGTAAAAGAAAAGATAAAAAAAAGTAAAATAAATTTTCTTTATATTTTCAAATTTTAATTTTAACACAAAAAGAATAAAAAATTAAAATATAATAAAATAAAATAATAACAAAAATAATAATAAAATATTTTTTTTAAAAAGAGAAGGGATAACTCAGTTTGTTTTTAATTATCACTTTCCTTTCATGGACAAACGATTCAAGGATTTTATACATATTCTTATTTCACTCTTAACTTTTTACACCAATCATAAGACATATCACCAGAAAGTATTTTGAAATATTTAGTTTTAAAGAAAAATATTATTTTAATAGTTAGAAGTAATATTCATGATAATTAGAATCAATATCTTGATATTATATTATGATTTCACTTTTGGGATTTGTTGCATTAGGATTGTTCAATAAGAAAAATATTATTCTAATAACAATATATATAATAATGATTAGGATCAATATCCTTATAAACTTTTTGGTAACCAAAATCTTTATCACTAACATTAGAAACTAATTTGGAAATTAATTATATTTTTTATTAAATATATTTAATTTAGAGTTAGAATTTTGTTAGAGTTAGAACAAAAATTTTAAAAGTGGTGAGTAATAATATTTGTTTAAAATTTTAAGAGGTTAATAAGTAAAGAGTAACACCATAAAATCATTACTTTACGTGATTTTTAATCTCTTCATACTATAAATAATTGGTGTTAATTAGTCTTTATTCTTAAAACTTTTATTCTAATTTTAAACTAATTGTATCTTTAAACAAAAAGTATTTAAAAAAATTGAATTTTAATAAAAATATTAATAAAATATTTAAATAAAAAATAAATCTAATTTTAATTTAAAATAAAATTATTTTATTTTAAAAAGATATGGATAAAATTAAACAAATAGCGAAGATATTAAATTAAATATAAAATGATATATGTCAGTAACTCTAACACGTATTACGATATAATTTGACATGAGAATTTTTCTGATGTTAACTAGTAATTCACATTGTTTTGAATTTAAAGTAAAATGATAATAAGTTTTCGTAAAATTATTATCTCAACTAAAGTTATTAAAATTGTCCCTAAAATTACTTATTGTAACACCTTGGAAATTTAACACTGTAAACCACCTGTCAAATCAAAATTAATGCACTAAAACCCTGCTCAGACCATTAAAAACCCACTCACTAACTCTGACGCGCAACTGCCAAGTGTCAAAATGGAACATTCTGAATTCAGTAGTGGAAGACAGGTGTCCGTATGAGAGAGTGCGTCCGTTTGACCTTGGGGAGAAAACTGATTTTTCTGAAAACCTTCTTCCCACTCTCTGCATGCACCCCTCTTCCTCCTAAAAACTGACTTTTCATTTTCTCCACCTTCTCTCTAGAAAGCCTCCATCTTCTCTCTACCGTAACTCATTTTCCTTTTCTCCGATCAACTTTCAGAGACCGTAGAAGAGATCCCGGCGTCCTAAGCTTTCCATTAAACCGAACAAGTTCACGTTTGAAGCTGGTAAGTTTCTTCCCTTAGTCGTTCGTTCTTAGGGTTCATGCAAAACCAAGTTATGGTTGCATGCATGGATGTAGTCTAAGTACTTCGATTTTATTGTGGTTAGATTTGATTTGGAAGAGTTAAGTGACCATTGAGGGTAGAAAAACGTTAGTTGGACGAGCCACAAATCTTGCGTTTAGGACAAGTTGCTCACAAATCCAGGTAAGAGAAGCTTATTTGATTTAATTGATATTGTATGTTTTATGAACGTCCGATATTGACTGAATGTATGAGATAAATGCTGATTGATTATGTATGAACGATCGCTGTTATAATGAATGAATATGGTATGTGTTGGTTGATATGTATGCTGATGGTTGATAAGTATGAATGATTAATGTGAATCATATAAAGTTTGTAAATTGATATTGAGATGAAGTTATAAAGTATGAGATGATATGTTGAAACTTGAGATTTGAAATAGATGAAAATCTGAAATATGAAATCCTCACTATGATAATATACGTTCGTCATCGTACGGTCTTATACCGTTCGGTTTTCTAGTAAAATGCCTAAAAAGGAATTATTTCATTTGGAAAGAATTCTGATCGAGAACG
The DNA here is from genome assembly GCF_029865625.1 of Vigna umbellata. Classification (NCBI taxonomy): domain Eukaryota; kingdom Viridiplantae; phylum Streptophyta; class Magnoliopsida; order Fabales; family Fabaceae; genus Vigna; species Vigna umbellata. Next base: position 10,133,149 of record NC_142166.1, read on the forward strand.
AACGTCTTGTGAAATACTAGGTTTGAGCGATCGGCTCAGCCTAGTGGTACCCGTATATCTAAAATTAAGTAATAATACATTATACCTTTATACTTTAAAATTAGTAACGCTCGGTCATCTACCAAACGTTCGTCATAAGTAGCGCTCGATCTTATACCAAGCGTTCGTCCTAATTAATGCTCGGTCATCTACCTAGCGTTCGTCCTAAGTAGTGCTCGGTCTTATACCTAGCGCTCGTATTATTGTGTGATCAACCTTGAAAAAAAAATAACGTTCGTCTAACTGTAATAGTATTTCCCTTTTTCTTCACGTTCGGTCATTTACTGGCATTGGTCTACTGTATGTGATTTACTTCAAAGATAGTTCTTAATATTCTTGGTTCTCCTTCTTAAGTTGGATTCGGTATAAGGTCTCTATAATGAAATTTCTTTAAGTACCAGTGTAAACCCAAACGAGTCAGTTCACTTAACTGACCCGAGTAGAAAATAACGTCCGTCACAGTTTTCTTAGTTCATTCAGTCCATTTTCTTATCGTCCGTCCTCGTTCTTCAGAGGGATGAACGTTCGTTATTTTATGCCTTTTAAACTAAAGATGAAAATGATAAGGAAGTATAAGATTTTAAAGGGTGAAAATGATATGGAATGATTATACGATTATGGATTTTGGACGAGCGTTCCAGGGAGGAACGACTTATATATATTGAATATTAGATTTGGTAAAGTATGACTGTGGTTATGCTAATGCTGGCAGTCCATCCTGATGTTCCGTGAGTACTCATCCTCACGTATAGGGGGTAGGTCATGTGTGGGAACGGCAGAAGGTCCTAGTCCTTAGGGGTACTTTGGATAGGGCTAACCTCGAGTGGCAGCTGTTGAGTGTATCCCAGTTACTACATCACTCGGGTGCAAGGACGCCTGTAGCTACACAGATTCATACAGTCCGGACGGTCTGTCTAGTAATATATTTTGTATGATGTTATATGTTAAGTTATATGTGGTGTGGATTTGAAATGGTTATTTTATATGTTGATGTATGAATTAAATTATATAAGCTTACCCTGTGTTTCCTTGTGTTGTCTCGTCCTTGTACGTCCGTCTTGTTTTGCAATGATCATCCATGTGGATGTGAGCAGATGGGAGTGCGTTACTTGAAGAGGCGCTGGAAGAAGAAGTTTTGGAGGACGCGAACTTAGTAGATGTGGAAGTGAAGGCCGAACAGTAGTACGTTCGGTTGTAGTTAGAATTTTGTATGAAGTGACCTTTTCCTTTTTGTTATTTGACCGTTCGGTAATTCAGCTTTTGTAAGCCGTTCGGTCATGTTTTACTTTGTATTTTGTACAGCTTACTTTTGTTAAGCCATGTAAGGCCGTTCGGCCAAAACCTTGCTCTTATTTATTATAAAACTGAATTGGTTTATCATTAAGTGTAATTAATCCTATTATATGGTTTTACTGTATTTTTGGGATGTTACACTTATCAAACTAGATTTGTTGATTGATTCAATAATAATTGTTATAACTAAATTTCATAATAGAAAATGTTTTTATGTATACTTTTCTTTATTATATTTTTAAAATATAAAATAATTAATTCATAAGATACATTCATTTTCAAATTGATAAATAATAACATAATTAATTTAAAAACGTGACATACATATTTTGTGATGGACATTGTTATACTGTTACCATATAATATAATATAATATATATATATATATATATATATATATATATATATATATATATATATATATTCAGCTTTTAAAGTTAATTTTTAGATTTAAAAATGTAATCTAAAAATGTTAATGTTTTCATAAAATATAGATATTGATTTGAAATGAGTTTTAAAATAATTTATATGGTTTTTTAATAATTGCAACAATTTATATAGAGAATATATTTTAACCGAATCGTATCAAAAGATATTACTTTGTTAAAATTTATTAGAAAAAAGGATTAATTTTGTTTTTATAGATATATTTTCCCATTTAATGCAACTTTTTCAATTGGATACATTCTTGAAAGATTGATGTTAAAGGAAATTAATTTGAAAATACAAACGCACAATGTAAAATAAATAAGGAACTCGTACCGAATTTATTTTCTGGATAGAAATCTTTCAGATTTAAAGATTTTTAAGAAATATTTTAAAATTTAAAAATATTATGCGGAATTTTAAAAATTTAGTTATTTAAATTAATATGCTTACGTCTTATTTTTTCTTTCTATCATCATTATTTTATATATATAATTATAGAGTATTTATAAAAAAATATTTTCTATCATAATATATATAAATACAAACAAATATTCAAATTAAAGAAATTGAAGATAGTAGATATTACAAGTAAGAAAAAATAATTCGGTTTTTAAGCATTCATCATATTACAAATAAGGTATATTTGAAACTTAAAATCGTTATAAAATAATCTTTTAAAATTAGATGCATAATTTTAAAAATGTATTTAAATTTAAACAGATTGGAGATAAAATGTTAGAGATATTACAAATTTAAAAATTTGGTTATAAATATAGAATTGTCAAGGGATATTATTTGCATTTTCGTTTTCTCTCTATCTTTCTTTCATACACTTACTAACTTGGTTTTGTTTTGTGATCAAAATCATCACAATGAGTTTGTCTTCTGATAACTTGTTTGAAATATTATCTAGGTTACCTGCAAAAGACATATACAGATTGATGTCTACATGCATGATATTCTCAAAGTTTCCAAAAGAATCTTATTTTGCATTGAAACAAGCTAAACATGCCCTCTTGAGGGATGACACTTGTTTTCTCATCCAACCAGAAATTCCTATTGAAGCAACTAAATGGTGCAATCTCCCAGTTGAATTTCATTCCCTACCTGGAGAAGAATTATCATCAGGAATGTCTAAAAATGTTCTAACATTTTTTTCCAAGGGGGTCAAGATTTTATATTCAACCAACGGCTTGGCTCTTTGTTCTATGTTTAGTGAGGATGAAGTAAAGTTTTTTATCATCAACCCAGCAACACAATCCTGGTCACCTATTCCAACTCATGACTGTCTTAAAAGTCGCGGTTTTTATGATCATAAAATTGGTTTTCTATGCGACTCTGATGGCAATTTTATGATATATCACTTCATTGATAGTTTAGTCGACTGGTCTTCATATTTTGAATGCAATGTTTACAAGGAAGGAATGTGGAAAGCGAAAGAAAGATTTTTCAGTGGCAGCAGAAGTTTAAGATTTGACATGCCTGTGTATCATAAAGAAGCTGTTCACTTCGTATCAGATTGTTCTCCTTACTTAACAAGAAACAACCCTTATTTTAGACCATACATTATGTCATACAATTTTGAGGATGGAAAATCAAGAATGTTGAGGGTACCCAAAGAAGCAAGAAAGGGTTCTCATGACAAAAGCTGTAAGATGGGAATTTTTAAATGGGGAAAACCCATCGATTCAAATCAATCCATTTGTCTGGTGAGATTGCGAAAGGGCGTATTTACTGTATGGGTTTTGAGAAAGTATGAATCAAATTTGTGGAGGAAGATTTTGAAGATAAGAGTGAAAGCAATGGGAGTGTTAGAGAATGATCCTTCTCAAGTAGTAGTCAAAAGTTTTATTGTATTAAATGGACAACTTTTAGTGTTTACTACGGAGAAGAAGATTTACGTATATGGTTTCAGTGACAACAAAATTCATAAATCTTGGGATTATGAATGTGATTTCAACTTTATGCGCTGCATTCCTTATACAGATACCTTGCGCACCTGTGATATTGGAATAGGAAATTTATCTCTACCTATACATCTGTAACACTTGTAATATTATTATTAGGTCGTTTTGTAACATATTTCTATACAAATCCATATTCCACTCGTTCATGATTCATACTTCAAAGTTTACAAATTACTTCAACAAATATGTTATTGAAGACCATCCAGTAAACATTCTAACATTTTATTCCAACTAAATTCCTCAAGTAAAAGAATATAACAAGAATTAATGTTAAAAAGGGAAACATCATTGGCTCAATATTTATAACATGAATCAGAATCACAACAAACAAAATGGAGAAAATATTAACAAACTTACCGCCAGTTTGTTTAAGAAAATCATCAAAAATTTATTCCAAATAAATATATCTTAATTGTGATTTTTTTATAAACTGTTGAAATTTTGTTTTGAAAAAATAAAAGGTTTAATCATTTCGAATGTTCCTATTTGTGCAGAATCGTCTCAACTAGGTCCTCGTATTCTTTTTTATCTCACTTAGGTCCCTATTTATGTAAAATTGAATCAATTGGAACCTTGCCGTTAATTTTAATGAACGGCGTTAAAATTGTAGTAAAATAGGATGCTGACTTTGCATTTGTGAGACAGGTGGCAGAAGTACGTGGAATTTAATTATTTTAAATTTTAAAAAACTATCATCTTCCTCTTATGAGAAGAACCAAGAATCAGATAGCAAGCCAGAAACCCTCAGTTCGAGAGGCGAATATCAAACTGCAATCATCAACCTACAATGGAACAACCAAATCTCAATAACATCCAAAACCGCAATAATCAAAACCCTCAAAATCTCCAACCGAACCCTCGCTGCAAAACACAGAAGCCCTCACCGCCGATCTACAAGGAAGAAGAATCCCAACCAAATTTCGAATACAGAGGGAACCTAGAATTTCCCAAATCGATTTGAAGTGAAAACCCTAATCTCAGTTAGCAAAAATCAGGTATCGGCACAGAAACCTCTACGGAACCCAATCAAAAACAGAAGAAGAGGAGGAGAAGGAAGCTTCCTCCTTGTCGCGAATCAGAACGGAGGGAAGAAGAATAACAACTACCAACGTGCCTTCGACGCCTTTCCGTCGCTCCTCCTTCGCTCCTCCGCCGCGTCTTCGCGAAATCACCCCCTAAGCACGAGCCAAGGATGGTTTTTCCCAAGGTTGGGTGGTTCGCGAGATTAGAGAGAAGAAGAAGCTTGAAGCTTCTAGTGGCTCACATAAAAGAAAAAGAGGACGAACTGAAAAAAAAAACAGGATTCTAAAGCTAGCCAAGGCTGGGTTTTCCAGATTCTAAAAATACAAAGTCTGAACCCTTATTTGAGTTCTCTGTGGAAAATTAGAATCAGAAATCCAATTTTAATCTATGAAGAAATTAATTAGGAATAGAAATTAATTTGGTTTTTGCTGCCATCCAGAACATGGCATTCATTATGCAACATTTTTCGTTATTGGATTCCGTTTATACTGAATGGAGATGCGTGTGCTTACAGAAATTAATTTAGTTTTTTCTGGTTTTTAGGAATACATATACTAGCTATTGAAGAAGTTTCAGTCATTCATAAGAGGAAGAGGATAGTTTTTAAAAATTTAAAATAATTAAATTCCACGTAACTCTGCCACCTGTCTCACAGATGCATAGTCAGTATCCTATTTCACTACAATTTTAACGTCGTTCATTAAAATTAACGGCAAGGTTCCAATTGATTCAATTTTACATAAATAGGGACCTAAGTGAGATAAAAAAGAATATGAGGACCTAATTGAGATGATTCTCCACAAATAGGGACATTCAAAATGATTAAACCAAAATAAAATAAAACATAGTTGCAATTTCTATAAAAGAAAAAAAAAGCTGTCAGAACTTATTCGAGATTTTCAAAACCATAAAAAATATTCTTTATAATATATTACAAATAAGGTATATTTCAAATTTAAAATGATTATAAAATAATCTTTTAAAACTTTTAAAATATGATGCATAATTTTAAAAACGTAGTTATTTAAATTTATATGTCTACTTGTTATCTTTTCACTGTTAAACACTGAAAAAATAACATTTATCAAATAACTTTTTATTATAGGAAGAATTTTTGGTGTTTATTACAAAGAAGAAGGTTTACCTCTATGGTTTAACTGATAATAGAATTCATAAATTTTGGGATTGTGAATATGATTTCTAGACACGTCAATTTAGCCCATTTACATAATCCTGATCTATATGAATTGGGATCAGAAAAATCCTAAGAATCAAAAAGTCTTCCATAAAAAAAAGTTCACATACTAAAATATATACAAAATTCTCTTAGATCACGTCAGTCCATATGGACTTTTTTTAGAAAAAATATGTATTTTGAACATAAGAAAAAATGTAATTAACTTCTAATTTATTACAAGTATTTCTACTAATTTGTTTTGATAAAAAAAATTAAGCATAAATTTAATTCGTGGGACTAATTCAATATAATCCTATGAAATTTATTTTTATATAACTAGTATAGTGTTCGAATTAGATAATTACGTGAAAATTTGACAAAATATAGATTTCGCTAATAAAATAAAATTAGTATTTGTAGAATTTAAAAGAATTTGTATTTGGTCTTTAATATAAAAAATTACTTTTCATTCTTAAAATATTTTTAGATTTTAAATTTAACTTCTGAAAATTTATTTTAGCATTTTTCGTCCTTCGTATTATATTGACTCTTATAAATGAAGTAAAAACACAACTTTTATTTTCGAAATCTGAAAACTTTCATGATAAATTGAAAACAGAACAAAATAAATATAACTTTAACTACCTCATCCAAATAAAAATTCATCTTTATCCCTACTACATCCACTTATTTACTATTTAAAATATTGATTAAATATTTTTTTACGAAAATAAAAATCACAATAAAAAATATAATAGTATCAATTATGTAAAAAATAAACAAAATCACAATAAACAAAGTCATTCCTTTGACTAACACTTTCCATATTCACTATTATATAATAGAGGGTTCTAACGTGTTGTGTCTCGTGTTCAATGTTGCAATACAAAAAACTAATGTAAAAATATGATAAGTGATATTTATGTAAATAAATATTCAATTTCAACATTGGAATTTATATTTTCTAACGTTATATGGTCATTAAACGTTAAAATTCTCAATTTTCGACGTTATATAAGGTAATTTTCACGAAAATTTTTAACGCGAAAGTGAAAATGTACTCACGTATAATTTTGAATGCCTTAGTTTCAAACATCATAAAAGTATAAGACTTTGAAATATCACTTTTCAGACTTTATACTTAAGTGAATTCATTAAAAATTTAGGCAGGTGGTTGAAAATTCATTCACTTTATTTTTGCACGAAACTCTCTTCTATGCTCAAACCCTTTTGAGACGAAGCTTTCAACGGCCAACACATGTAATCTTTCGTTCATTTTATACAAATGCACGTTGGTTAACTACTTTATGTGTGATTTTATTTAATTTTGAAAAATTTGTTTTGTGGACAAATACTCTTTTGGGCATAGACGTTCTCCTTTCTCCCTCACTGGCAGCAATGCTTTATTTTGGCAAACTCACCTTCAAAAGAAAGTTAGTTTTGTTTTCGTTTTCATTTTCATTTTTTTGGGCTATAAATTGATTGAGTTTGTTGGTATTGTTGATATATTGTTGAACTTGTTTGTTCTTCATACAGAATATATATCCAAATTTAGGGTAAAACTCACAGAATATTCAAAACAACTCCACATAACTTGAAAATTTGTTCAAAACACCTAAAATATCATGAGAAGCCCCCACAAAAAGTTTAGATAAAAATTCAAAGTCTAAGTATCTGAAATATTTTTGCAATGTTTGCAAAAAACAAAAAAATGATGAAAAATAGAAAACAACATTTTTTTTTGAAAATCTAGAAGAAACAAACGGTTATGCCGATTGCCATGTGATTGAAAAAAAATTTCTACCCCAAATCGATATATAATACTATTAAATCGACAACTCGAACAAATGTTATGATTATTTAAAGATCTATCACAATTGACTTTTCAAATAATTTTTATAATTCACATAGACTCAATATAAGGTCTATTGAGGTTTTTCCCCTAAAATAGGGATTCTAAGGAGTGGTAAAAAAATTTCAACCAAAAAAAATATTCATAATTATCAAATCCAAAATTAACAAAGTTAATAGTCAATACACTACTGTTCATTGTAACATCGTTCGCTTGTGATAGCTTTTGTACTTCATAGTACAGTTTTGGATATACAAAATGTCAAATCTGAATTTTTTGCTTTTCTAAGTATTGTAAAGTTATAAAAATAAATCACTCTTTATAAAAAAAATAGAGTTAATTGATGTTGAAAAATGATAAAAAAAGACATTGATTAATGTCGGAAATAGTCATTTTCAATCAATGTTTTTTTTTACATTAATTAACGTCTCTTTATATGACGTCAGTGTTTTTTGAATGTTAAAGATTGAAAAACATCAACGTCAAAATCTCTTTTTGTACTAGTGGTTCATTTCTTAACTTCATCTTCAATTCCTCTTGTAATATATAAGCAGTATAAATTAGCTAATGTATCTCTATCATTTAGTAAATTTCAAGACAAATATAACTACCTCATCCATAACAAGCATAGAACAATCTTTCAGAATGCAAAACACCCTTCCAACTAGCAGATGAACTGGTTGATTATAAACGCACAATATCATATTTCCACTTGTTGTAACCATAACTTGAATTTTCAAATGTTTTCTATGTTCTTTATATACTTGGGATGTTTGTAAAGCCAGCTCTGGTATTAGCACTATATTAGAAAAATATTTTTATACCGATTAAAAATTGATTTTTATATTGATTCTGGAATCGAAGATATAAAAATGAGTGAAGCCTAAAATCAATGCTCATTCAAAAATATAATAGACATTAAATAACTACAAATAAAAAATAAATTAATCATGTGCATCAACAACGCAGCTAAAGATATACTATTTTCAAACTTTGGCAGCCACATGTTCAACAATCAATATAATACAAAGAAAAATTACAGAATATGCAAAAGACTAGTATACATAATTTATACATTCATAAAATATTTCTTATCCAGTAAAAAAAAGTTTGCTTAAAGAAATGTTTAAAACTTATAGTTAAAATTAAGAGAAATTACTCCAAAAATATATTCTCAAAGAATTAGGGGCTGGCTGTTTAAGCTTTGAAAAATACTCTCTCTGGCTTTGGAAACACTTAGTTTTATATTTTTACAAAACGATTATAATTTTTTTATAAAACATGTCTTCATAAAAAAACACTTAAAAAAGTTCAAAGAAATGAGCAATTATTATGTTTCTGGACTATGGACAAAATGCTGAAAGAAGGTAAGGAAATTAAAATATCAAATCTTGTTTAAGTGAATACTTGGGAAATAATGTTACTAAACTTATTGGATCTTCCCTGTCAATAATTATTAGTAGAAAAAAAATTATGACAATTTATTATAATAGGTGAAATTCACTTGTCATAATAAATTAATTAAAGACATTTTTATAATAAATACCAGTTAATTTTCTCTCATAAATTTTAGTAAAAGAACACTATTTAGTGAGCCAACAAGAAGCCAGCTACAAGAAAGGCGAAAAAACTGAGAACAATAAACATAATAAATTCGACTATCTTTATGAGAATTCTATTAAAATCCTTAAAATACACAAGTAGAGGTCGAACCTTGAATAACATTATATATTATCCTGATGGTGGATGATACACCATGCATGAACGAATTACAGTTTTCATTGAGCAATTAGGAAAAGTTTAGTTATTTGATAAGCTATTTAAGATCTAGCTTATAAGTACTATATCATCAAGATGCTTTTGGCTAATATTGTAAAGCATAATGTAAATAAGCTAACAAAAACTGAGATCAAACTTTCTCTACAAATAAAATAACATAAATTGAAGCACTGGTTGTCCTGATTTTGGAATTTTTGGTTAGGTTGAAAATTTTCAAATATGAATTTTTGCTATGTAAGCTGGGTTCTCAGTGTTGAGACAAAAATGATAGATCTCGTAATTATTATTTTTTTGTATGGAGGTGGAAATATAACAAAGAAAATAAATGTTGATGACAATAAAGAAGAACAATACAGTGAATGGAAGAAAAGACTCAAAATAATGGAAAAAAATAATAATGGAGAAACTAAGAACTCATTCTTTGTTTATTTTTATTGTTGAACCGAAACTTAATATTTAAAATAATTGGTTTCAAATCTCTTACTTACACTAATAATTATATATATGTTATAGCCTACGGTTTTTAACTGTAACTTATAACTCATTCTCTGGTTCATTAATCGTAGTTTAGCATAAAAAATAATCATAACCATATCTCATTATATGAGACAATAAATATGCAATTAATGAAATGTATAGACATTGAGATCTTCACATATTTACTACTTTTATGTTTTTTGTATGTGCACATGACAACCTAGTTGATAATTTCAATGACCTAAATACTTGTCTATGTATATGGATGAGGTGTGAATGTGTATGAGACCGAGATTATCTAGAATTTTAGAATTTTAATAGCATTTTAGGAATAGAAAGAATCTGGAATGCTTAAAGATTTGATGTTGGCATATGATTCCAATTTTGTCTATAAGCAAGCCGCCTCCTTTGTTTGTTTATTGCAGGCCAGATTCCTACCTAACAATTTAGTTCATTGTTAGTTTTGGATTTTACTTCAATTAATTAGAAAGGGTAGTTCAGCAAGTTGATGGGATAGTTTAACACTTGATATTCTCTCCAGTTATAAACGAATATTTTTAAAATCAATGAATTTATATTTAATGTCCATTATCCAGCTAAATATCAATGAATAAATTCCTTATACATAAATTACTTTTATGTATAGCTTTCAAATTTTCAAATTTATTTTATAATTATTTAAATTTATATTACTTTTTAAGTTTATTTTAATGGAAGTATTTCAAATTTAAATTTGACTATAAATCTTAGATTTGAATTATATATATTCTATAATTTTTTAGATTTTGAAAATTTAAGATTAAAAGTGAGTTTAAATTAGAAAGTTATGAAATGATAGGTTAGATAAATTGGTTTAAGGTATGAAATGATAGGTTGGGTTGCACTCAAGTAAGAGAAGATTAGGTTGAGTTAGATATAACTATTGTAAATTAGAGAACAATTTAGTTCAAATAATGGAAGATTGAATCGAGTCAGATTTTGGACAAGACATACCAAAATTAAATTAGATTATGAAAATTTCTTACGTCAGACTTAAGTTAGGTTGGCCTAGGTTGAACCTAACATCAAGTAAGTCAAACCTAAGCCAAAATGGATTAGAGCAAACCTAAGTAAATTTTGGTTAGACTGGGTCCAAGTTAATTTAGGTAAGTCAAACCATGTCAAGTTGGATCAGGCTAGCCCAACTCAGACTAAGTCATGTCAAGTCCAAGTTAGATTGACTTAACTCAAACTCATGTTAAGTCAAATCAAGGTCACCCCACATCAAATCGAGTTGAGTTGAGCCCAATTCAAGCCAAGTGGATGGAGCGTAGGTTGATTCAAGTCCATATTAGGCCAAGTCGATTATGGTTCGCGTTAAGTTGAGTCAGCCCAAACCTAGTTAACTCATTTAGGTCCACTTAAGACACAATTGGCATGGCCTCATATCATATTAAATTGACCTATGCCAAATTTAGGTAGAGTCAACTCAGGTCATGTTAGGATGAATATGGTTAAGAACAAGTTATACCAAGTCAATGAGGCTAAGTTAAGCTGAAATAGGCTTGATCCAAGTTAGGCTAGGTTAAGAAAGACAATATGAGTTTGTCTTGGTTTAAGTGAGCCTCAATCCACACTAAGATGAGTCAGGTAACGATCTAGGTAATTCAACCCATGTTCACATTAAGCTAAGTTGGCCTTAGCCTATATCAAAATGAGTAAGCTAGGTTTACATCAAGTCGAGGTGAACTCGTAGTAGCTCAAATCAGGCTAAGACCTAGTTAAGCAATTCAATGAGGCCTAAAGATAAGCCAAAACGAGTTAGACTTAAGTCAGGCTTAGTTGGGCAAGATCAATGTCGAGTCAAGTCAACTTAAGTTTATGTTACGTTAATTGGGCTCAGTGTATTTCAATATTTGTCAACTTAAGCCTAAGTAAGTTTGAGTTAATTCTGGTTCACATTAAGTTGATTTGCCTAGGTCCAAGATTGAATCAATCTATGTCCATGTCAAGTTAATTTGAGCAAACTCACATTCATCTGAATTAGGTGAGACCTAAGTTGGGACATGTTGGGGGACCAAGGTTGAATTGTGTTAGGAAAAACCTAAATTAGGTCTAGTTCAATTGGGTTCAAATTTAGCCAAGTCAAGTAAGAATGGTTACTTGTCATGTTGAGTTAGGATGAAGTTCACATTGGGTGGTCAAGTTGGATTATGCAACATTGGATCAGCCTGAATTAAGCACAAGTCAAGCTAAAAACTAGACTTAGATAGGTTAGATTGAGTCATACCTAAATTAGACTCATTCACAACAACATTGTTGAAACTGAATTCAATGAGTTGAATATAGTCAAACTCATTTTAGGCTAAATCCAAACTTAATGAATAGGCTCAATGATAGGTTGTACCATACATAACTAAATCCAAACTTAATTAATAAAAGAAAAAAAAAATCCAAAGTCTGTTATAAAGAGACGTTTGCCTGTGTTCTTGCCATGCCTCGTCGATCTGTAAAGTTGGTCTAAAGAGTATACAAAAAAATACAGCAACAATAGAAAAAAGGCTGAAAAAATGGAAGTGAAGAATAAATACATAGTGATAAAGCATCACTTTGAAGATGCACCCAAAGAAGCCAACTTTGAGCTTAAAACTGGGACAATAGCTCTGTCCGTTGCACCAGGTTCTGATGATATCATAGTCAAGAATCTCTACATTTCTATCGACCCGTACCAGATTAACCGCATGAAACTTTCTAGTTCTTCCCAGGGTACTTCAAGCTTTGCAGCACCCATAAATCCAGGCGAGGTAACGTTAATTATTTTGGTTACTCAATAATTTTGATACAGTCTGTGATTGGATTGGGTTTATAAAATTCATTTTAAAGTTATATATGCCATAAACATTTACCTAAAATATTGTTAATTAAGGTTGTAATTCTTCAAAATTCAACACCAAACCAAATACCAGACACAGTAGAAGTAGATAATTTTAATGTTTATTTATGACTGATCCTATTGCTTCATGAGAATTAGTTTTTGTGCGGTTCTGTTTTGACACATTCCAGGCCATTGATGGTGCTGTTATTGGAAAAGTTGTGGCTTCTGGGAATGCTAAGTTTCAGAAAGATGATTTGGTGCTTGGAGTATTCACATGGGCACAGTACAGTTTGGTGAAAGAAGGGAGTATCTTGAGAAAATTAGAGTCCTCTGAATTTCCACTATCATACTATCTTGGAGTTCTGGGTAATAATGATTTGCTCCATATCATTTGTCACTTATTTACATTTAGAGATTTTACACAATTAAAAATAAAACAAATTTATAATATATAATTATAAATAAATATTGTAAGATTAACTATTTTGTATCACGGTAGTATCCTATTGCTATGACTGAGCTTTGAAAATTGAAGTTTTATGTATTCCATTCTCTGGTGCAGGATTCAACGGACTGTCAGCTTATGCTGGGTTTTTTGAATTGTGTAAACCCCTAAAGGGTGAAAAGGTTTTTGTCTCTGCAGCTGGTGGAGCAGTTGGAAATTTAGTAGGCCAATATGCAAAGCTTTTAGGTTGCTATGTTGTTGGTTGTGCAGGTACCCAGAAAAAGGTAAAGTAACTGAAGTTTATGCTTACTTGATTTCAAGCTCAAAAGCCTAATCCATAATGGATTATGTCATAGGTGGAATTGCTTAAAGAAGAGCTAGGTTTTGACGAAGCATTCAACTACAAAGAAGAAAAAGATCTAAACTATGCTCTTAAAAGGTAAGTGATTCAAGATAAACTTTTTGAGGAGGACTGTGTTTGATGTAGGTTTATATTTTATATTATAGGTATTTTCCTGATGGAATTGACGTATATTTTGACAATGTTGGGGGTGAGACGCTGGAAGCAGCTGTGGCTAATATGAGGATATTTGGAAGAGTGGCTGTTTGTGGGGTGATATCTGAGTATAGTAGTGCTGGAAGAAAAGCTTCACCAAACATGTTGGACATTGTGTACAAGAGAATCAGCATCAGAGGATTTTTGGCTGCTGATTTTCTGAATGTTTTTGAAGATTTTTTTTCAAAAACTTTGGATTACCTTCGTACAGGAGAGTTAAAGACAATTGAAGACATTTCATCAGGCGTGGAGAGCATCCCTTCTGCTTTTGTTGGACTCTTCAAAGGGGATAACATTGGAAAGAAAGTTATAAGTTTAGCAGAAGACTGATACAGGAATGAAGTTGAGGTTGAGCAAGAGATTAGAGAAAATGCTACTCATTAATCACCAGTACGATGAATTTGATATTTAAGAATAAGATTGTTGTCGGAAAAAGGTTTTGAATTTTATTAAGCTGGTTTTAAGTTTTTGTGTTAAGTAAATAGTAGACTATGCAAGAACGGTTCCATCTTAAATGGAGACCTGAATTTTCAGGTCTTTCAAGGAAAGTAAAATATAAATTCTTACAACGCATTTGTCGTAGACATTGAAGTTAAAGATTGTCTGAAAAATTAGAAAATGTTTCGTAAGAGACCAGTAGATTACTGAATTCAAATTATTTTTTATGATTTTAAATTTTAAATAGAAATATTTACAACATTTTTATGTGTCTTAATAGTTACATATTATTCAAGAGTTGAGATTAATAATCATTTAAATATATTTTTTTCTTTCTTAATTCTTCAAGAATTCTTTTGAGAATAAAATCAAGTAACAATGTTGTAACCTAAAAGTGTGATTTCCATGAAAAGGTAGTCGGTTGTTTTCTGCAATTTAATGCCTTATCATGAACCACATGTATTGCCTATTATAGTGAAGTGAAGGGTGGCAAATGATTTGATTTGCCATTTTTGGTATTAAAAACAAAGATGATCACATTTGTAAAAATGGAAATAGTTGAAAGAAGATTATTGTTTCGCTTTGTAGAAATGGAAACAAGTTAACAATTTTTCAAAATCTGTTTCTTTAACTTGTAATGGTTAGTGTTCGTCTATCACTTTACTCTTGTTATTGTTATGTGAAATTACTTCCAGAAGATATTTCGATGTTAAAGTTAGTGTTCGACAATTACAGTAATTAATATACGACGAATGCAAAATCACCTACATTTTTATTACAAACTTGTATTTATAGTTTTTGGAGTGGACTTTTAATTAACTAGAGTTTAATTTCGGCCTAATTGTTAGTAATTTTGTTTTGCTAGAGACTAACGATAATTGAAGTTGATCTCTAGTCGAAGTGATCATTCGGCTAATAACAAAATGATTGCGAGATCACTCACATGAATATGACCGTACCACCATACAATACAAGTTCTAAACATATACTATTAATCCATATTTAAATCTAATTGACTAGAGAATCTAATCATAAAACAATTTTTTTAAGTATTACATACCAATTTTTTCTAAAAATACAAAAAATTGAGTTAGATATAAAAGTTTTCAATAATAAATGTGAAAAAGAATTTCTTACCAAATTTATTTATATACAGTTGACATATTAAACCATAAATTTTTACAAAGAATAAATTCGTTCTTCCCGCGGTCACTCATCTAAGTGTGTGTAGCTCCTTCGTTCATGCCAGTCACACCCATACAAAGAAACACAATTAATCATTTCCGACTACGTCAAAGCTTAGCCTTCACTTCACGCCTCTTTCGCATTGGTCTACCCCTGTAACCACATCCACTCGACCTCGTTGGAGATTCCTTGACTTCTAGAGCTTGCATTCCTTTCGCTGGGTCACAAAGTTGTCATAAATTTTCGTTTGTTTTGATCGATTGTTTTCATGTTCTCCTTCATAGACGTGTTCTCCTTTCTTACTCAACGACAACAACACTTTATTCTGACAAACCCACCTTCAAGAAGGTTAGTTTTCGTTTTCATTTTCGTTTTCAAAAACTTGTTTGTCGTCTTTTTGAACTTGTTTGTTGTTCATACTACACTACACGTTATACATTTAAGCTTTAGGGCAAAACTTAGAGTATATTTCAAATGACTTGAAAATTTGTTGAAAACACCAAAATACCATGAGAAGCTCCCACAAAAGATTTTAGATCAAAATTCAAAGTCTAATTATGTGAAATATTTTTTCAAAGTTTGGAAAAAACAAAAATAAAAATTGACCAGTGAAAAAAATTTTCTATCCCAAATCCATATACAATAATAGCAAATCGGTCAATCGAAACAAATGTTATGGTTGTTTAAAGATTTATCGCAGTTCACTCTCTAAATAATTTTTATACTTCACAAAGAACCAAAGTAAAGTAAGGGCTATTTTTTTCCTGAACTAGGGGTTCTAAGGAGTGGTAAAAACAATTCAATCAAAACCAATAACCATAACTATCAAAACCAAAAATTACAAGTTAATACTATTATTGTCATAACGTTTGTGTTTTTGCTTATAGTTCATAGTCATGTTGTATAAAATACCAAAACATTAGTTGTTTTTCTAATTTTAGGTCTTATGAGTTGTAAAAGTGGATCACAATTAATTAAAAAACAAAAGAGTTTATCAGCCTTGTACAGTAACAAAATTCAACCTTAATTGACATGTGACATAAAGTAATATCTGAAGTTACGTCGGATATTACTCTATGGCCAATGTCAATTAATTTCGACTCTTTTAAAGGTCAATTAATGTTAACATTATCTTTTATGGTGTAAATATTTCTATACAGTGATGGAATCAAATTTTAACATTATTTTTTACCAAATTGATTACAAAAGTTGTACTATAAAAGACAGATTACGACTTATCAACATTAATTTCGTCTTAGAATAAATTAGATCATAACATACTTTAATCGTCGTTTATAAGTATTATTTATCAAGAATTACATGTAGGGAGTTATGTGTTGTTTATCAAAATTACTTGTCATCTATCATCTATCGAGAACTATACATTGAAATCGTTATAACTCCATAATTTTATCTTCTAAGAAATTTGCGAAATAGTCATACAAAGTGTTCACGACTTTTTTTAAAGGCTGTGAAATCCACACAACTTAGTTCATGACTAGTAAATGTTTTATGACTTGTATATTTATTAAAATTGTGGACAAATGTGCATCAATCATGTAAAAAAAATTGATATACTTCCAAATAGACAAAACACTTTTGCTTTCTGAACGAGAGCCTAATTGCAACTTAATATGGATCTCACAATTAATGGATGAATTCAATTGCATTCTATAATTGACTAACAGATTTTGTGTAATGACTAATCTTGTTGATTCAAGCTTGTGTGTGAAGGAATAAGTTCTATTTTTTCTGTGGGATTCGGAGAGCAATGTTCTTTAGGAGCTTGGGGCTTTTTTCATGTAAAATCACAGTAAGTTCCTACCATTAATAAAAATAAAAATTGTGAATCTTTGAATTAGGTTTGTGACTTATGTCTTAAAGCTAAGAAAACTAGGAAAAAAAATCTTTTAAGTGATCATAGAGCAAGCACAACATTTGAATTGTTTCATTATAATTTTTGGGATGTATAGAACTCCTTCATGAGAAATAGTTGATTTATGAGGTTGTTTGGATTTGTTTGCTTGTTGATAAAAGGGGAGTCCCATGAACAAATGCAATAAACAAATCAACATATTTAGAAGTGATAGTGAGACATAATTTTGTTGCATGAAGAATTAATTTACTTATCATGGAATTATTTGTCAAATATCCTGAAAGGAAACACTACAACAAAATGAAAGGGTTGAAAAAAAGCAACATATTTTAAATGTGGTTTTGCGTTTTTAAGTTGATCTTCCTATTAATTTTTGGGAGGAATTCTTTTAAATTATTAAATTCTTATTAAACTTTTTAATATTTCTATTTATTTGTTGAAAGTTATATATATATATATATATATATATATATATATAGAGAGAGAGAGAGAGAGAGAGAGAGAGAGAGAGAGAGATTTTAGACACCACTTGTCAAAAGGAATGTTTATGACGTGTGAATTCTTAACCATTTATATCAATTGTAATTATTGTTACACTTGTTTAAAAAAAATATTAAAAATATGTTATTTTAAAAAAAAAGTTATTCATAAATATTGTAATAAATTTAATTTAAACAAAGAATGATGTATTCGATTAATAAATTATGGAAGAAATAAAAATTGTTGAAAATAACAAACAGCAAATGCATTTAGTGTTTAATTATGCAGAGTGCGTTGAAGAAGAAATGCCCTTCCAATTGATGTTCATATGACCGTTAAGAAGGGGTTTCTCACAACCGTGGCGCAAAAATGCAACACTCTAATCAAACTCAAGCAGCTACACGCTCACATTCTCCGATGCCGCTACAACCACGCGCCGTATGCCCTCGCGCCGCTTCTCTCCGCCGCAGCCACCTCCAGCGACGCGTCGTTTTTCCCCTACGCTCGCTCCATCTTCCGCCACCTCACCCACCGTAACACCTTCATGTGCAACACCATGATTAGAGGCTACCTCCAAGCGCGTTTACCCCTCCTAGCTGTGTCCTGCTACTTGTCCATGCTCCAAAACGGCGTTGCCGTTAACAACTACACATTCCCACCTTTGGTCAAAGCTTGCATTGCGCTTCTTCCTTCTTCGAACGTCGTTGGCCGTTTGGTGCACGGCCACGTCGTTATGTTCGGGTTCCGCGACGACCCTTACGTCGTGAGTGCGTTTATCGAGTTCTACTCTGTTTCTCGTGAGGTGGAACATGCACGGGTATTGTTTGATAAAACGACAAAGAAAGATGTGGTGTTGGGGACAGCGATGGTTGACGGTTATGGTAAAATGGGGAATGTGGAAAAGGCTAGAGAAGTGTTTGAGAAAATGCCTAACAGAAACGCTGTATCGTGGAGTGCCATGATTGCAGCGTATTCTCGAGTTAGTGACTTCAAGGAAGTGCTGGCTTTGTTTGCAGAGATGCAAAAAGAGGGTACAAAGCCGAATGATTCCGTCCTTGTCTCGGTCCTCACTGCGTGTGCTCATCTTGGTGCATTCGCACAGGGACTGTGGGTGCATTCCTATGCCAAGAGATTCCAACTTGACTCCAATCCAATTTTGGCAACGGCTTTGGTGGACATGTATTCGAAATGTGGATGCGTAGAATCTGCTTTATCTGTTTTTCAGAGCATTGCTGATAAGGATGCCGGTGCGTGGAATGCTATGATTTGTGGTGTTGCCTTGAATGGTGATGCAGAGAAATCGCTCGAGTTGTTTTATCAAATGGCTGCTTCTGGGACTAAGCCGAATGAGACTACATTTGTGGCTGTCCTCACTGCTTGCACTCATGCAAAGATGGTTCAGCAAGGCCTTTGGTTGTTTGAAGAAATGAGTAGCTCTTATGGAGTTGTCCCAAAAAGGGAGCACTGTGCTTGTGTTGTTGACCTTCTGTCAAGAGCTGGCATGGTAGAGGAGGCTGAGAAATTTATTGAGGAGAATATGGGTGGACTTGCAGCCAGTGATGCTAACGTGTGGGGTGCTCTTCTAAATGCATGTGAATTCATAAAAATATTCGTGTTGGGAATAGGGTATGGAAAAAATTGCTTGATATGGGGATCTCTGACTGCGGCACTCATGTTCTTACTTACAATATATATAGAGAAGCTGGGAGGGACGCAGACGCGAAACAAGTTAGGAGTAGGATTGAAGAAATAGGGATGAGAAAGAAGCCCGGATGCAGCATAATAGAGGTGGATAATGAAGTTGAAGAGTTTCTTGCAGGTGATCATTCTCATCCACAAGCGCAGGAAATGTGCAGATTACTGGATTCCATCCTCAAGATGGGGATTTTATAGCACTTCTGATGGGTGTGAGCTATTGTTTACTGATGTGTTGTTTTCTTACATGCTTTAGGTTAATTATAGTTATTTGCAAGAATCTATGGACATGAAAAGAAAATTAAATATAAATTGTGGTTCCTTTATTGTTGAATTTATGAGGGCAGTAGCTCCACGAGGAAAAAAGAAGAGCAAAAGAAAGAAAGGAAAGGACACACAGAATATACTGAAGTTAACATATCATCGCATAAAGAATTTGGAGAATATTTTACAGTGGCTTATTTCAGTTTCTGCCTAGCAAGCATCTTGCCCACGTATTACATAATTGATGGTTACAACAGTTGCATCGATGACTTGTCATTCCTTACAGTTTTAATAAATCGTGTGAACTGCTGATACATAGTGACTCCTTTTAAAATTTCTCTGTAGAACCATCAAGTCAAAGGTAGCCATTTCTGTTTTCCCTGCTGTTTATTCCTCACAGCATCCTCCAGGCGTCAAATGATAAATGAATTGTTCGCCTCTCAGCTGTTCGGTGATGGAAATGCTGCAATGAACGTCGTAGGCATTCCAAGGTGTCAAGAACACTGATTTGCCTGAAAATTTTCCGCTGATAATAAACCACTGATAAGGCGTCCAAGCCTTTCAGCTCCAGGCCCTGGCCTAAGCTCGGTGATATTTACTATCCCAGAATATTGGTCAATGGTGCTTGAATTCGTTTGAGTGAACCACTTACCGGGCACGTAACCATCTGCATTTCTTCCCAAGAGTTCCTTATCAATCTTATCCAAGACTGGTTCGTTCCTGCCAAATTTCCTAGCAAAAGGAGCATTGCTATCCACCATTCTCTGGTAATCATTATCTGTAAGAAAATGGGGATGTTGTTTTGGAGGGTTGTCCCATGATATGAAGTGGAGGTCATGATTAACAGTAGTGTTTCGAAACTCCTCTGCATTGCAGATGACTGTGTGAAAATACCCTTCTGGGGAAGACAGAAAGTTGGCATAGTACATCAAGACTATTCTGGGTAAGTTATCCCAACCCCATATACAGTATTCAGTAAATGGGCGAGAGAGCATCATCCAGGCAGAACCTGAGCAAAATCAAGAATCAAATTTTAACAACTCCCATGACATGAAATTGAGACAACCAATTTCTAGTTACTTTGTTTAATTTTAAGTCTCTTTTTTGTTATGGACAGTTATCTCAGATTCCAGTAAACTGTGATCTCATGTACCAAATTAGTCGTACATGTCTTCATATTTAGAAAAAAAAGAGAAACTGTGAAGCGGCACGACTTTGAGCATTTGTAATTATGCCTAATTATGAATTAAAGGATATAAGGATTGGAAGCTCAGAAATGATGCTTGCCAACCAGCATTGGAAAGTTGGGACAAAAATAAGCAAAAGAATGGGAGCATATGTAGAAAAGGTATCGAAATTCACACTTACACAGTACTATCGAATATCAATATCTTATCTTTCACACTATACATTATTAGTGTCGGGCTAGGTTCAAGAATTTCCTTAACTGCTTAGTATTTGTAATTGTCTTTAATCTATGCAGGGATTAGAAGTAGTTTTTAGCACTCACAAACTCGAATTTGAAACAGCTAAAAATTTGACCGGGTGCGCGGAAAATAAAACAGTGATTCGTGAAAAATAATGGGTAAGAGTTTGTCACCTGTAAAGAGTTTATAAGCCGTGGGCACATTTCTTTTCTCCGACGCCCAAAATACATCAGATTTCTGCAAACTATAAAGACCTGGATCAAGTATGACTGGCTTGGCTCTATGGTACCTATTTAAACGAGTAAAGTAGCCCTGGTAAAGAACGGATACATTGATCTTTACATATTTTATGTCACTTAACATTCATAAATCATGTAACGAACAGAATGACGAAGATAATTAGTAACTTACTCCTTCCAACCAATATCACTGGTGTGCTCAATGAAGTTCAGGTGCCTGGGAATAGACGACAGCGTATGCAGCAAATCTGTTGTGTAAAAGAAATATAGCAAATTGCAAAAGTTGGTCAATGACAATGAAAACTGGGCAACATAGTCCATGGTTCTCTGTCTCTACTATATTTTAACTTCAAACAACTAGCAAAATTAATCAGTAAATCATTAAATTCTTCCATAATGTAAATTTCTTGAAGAATATTACTACTTAGTACTATGTAACATTCAACCGCGAATATACTTTATTAATTTTTATAATAACTATTTTAAAGATATCTCAAGAATTATTTCTAATTACTTGAAACAATAAAACAATTAAATGCAAGTTTTTTATTTAAGGAACAGATAAATACAATATAAGAAGTTTAAAGTTATACACGACCACGTAATCTTAAGTTATTATTCGACATAGAAAACAACAGATACAGTTTAAAGATAATTATTGTAAAAGTTAATATAATTACATTGCATTTAATTTATAATTGAATGACCACTTTATAATATTACTATCTTATAACTCATCTACTTTTATATATATATATATATATAATATATATATGTGTGTGTGTGTGTTTTTTTTTTTTTGGGTATGTATCAAAGAAAGATAGAGTTTGCCGACAAAAGTAATTATTGGTCAAGAAAACAAACAAGATATGAAAATACATCTAAAACACAGATTTGGTCCTAGTTAGACTAATTCTTAATTCCCTTTACAAACAAAAAATCTATATTTAAGAGGGAGCAAAATTAGCAAGGAAAAAGACAGATAAAAGAGAAGAATGTCTAAAGACCCCAAAAGAAGCATATTAACAGAAACATCATTACTGAAGAAGGTAATTTTTTTATAACAAATTTCTTCGTAAGAATAAGAAAACAAACTTGAATGAAATTAAAACTAGTTATTTAATTATTTTTTTAAATCCCGGTCAACTTTTACACAATAATTTTCACTTCTAGATAAGCAGCTTCTATTTTTCTTATTTTTTTTCGTAAAAGAAATGTTTAGGAAAAAAAGAAGAAGTTGGTCTAACCAGAAAACAAGCATACTTGGTAAGTTAGAAAGTAGTGTCAGTGTGCTGGTGAGAGAGGGAGAAGGTTCCTACCATCTTGGGTTACCAAAGGATAATCGGAAGCGCTCAAATTAATGAACCAATCCCAATCCCGAGCTTGGTTCAACAAAACGGCGGCGGCGTGAAGAGTATTAGCGACCATAGTGGGCCCTCTGTAGGTAACCAAGTTGGCCTTAACCACCGTTCTCACATTTCCGAATTTCACAAAGAGAGGCTCGTTGGTCACGAAATTCGCGAGCTCCAACCTCTCCCTTGCCGAGGCCTCGAGGTCCAAGTGCACCGCGTAGTGGTTCCATGGATGGTACAGAGCCTTCAGCGTCCTCTTCAAACTCTCCCCGTCGCCCGCCGACCCCGATATCAGGTATGCGATTCGCGGCACCGCGCTCGTCGATGTGGGACTCACCCTGAGCTTCGACTCCACGAAATGTGGCTTTTCCGGCGAGACTTGGACGCGGTGGTGGCGGCGTTGGGAGGAGGAGGTGGAGGAAGCGAGAAGGGAAAGGATAAGGAGGAAGGTGGATAAGAGGATGAGTGGGAGGAAGCAGTTGGCGTTCTTGGTGTTGTTGTGGTGCTTGCTGGGTTCCATGGCGTGTGCTGTAAGTTGCGAAGCGGAGGATCTATGTTGGCGTGAAACGCGCCGAGAGAGTGAGTGGCGAAGAAAAGATTAGAGATACATGCTACTTAATTCTTAGTGGCCAACCCCTCACCGTGATGATTATGATGGCAGTGGCCCATTATCAAAAGCACTACCTCTTTTTATTTCGAAGAATAAATTTATTTATTTATTTTTAAGAATTAAACTAAATTATGTCAAAAAAAAATCAATTAAATGAGATGAATATATTTTACTCAAATAAAATTGTCTATATTACTACTGTAGTCTCTTGAAACTTACCTTTTACTATTTAAGAATAAACTCGATAGTGCTATCTTTTCAATAATTATTATGTTAATGACCAAATTCTTTTGAAGATTGACATCCTGTTTTATTCAATTATTACAATTAATTATACTTTTTTCTATTTTTTATTATTTTCATTCATGTACAAGAAAGTTGCAGGTCAAGTCGTCTGATTAAGTCATAAATATATTTTAGAAATTCACTAAAAATAAGAAAGAATCAAAATAATGCATTGGGATATGGAAAAAATACGCAATTGAATGAGACACAGGATCTTTTTTTTTTCTATTGAAATTTAATGAAATGTAAATTAATTCAATTATAGTTGGTAAGGTATTAAAAATAATTAATATTTTAATGTATAAAATGAGATACTTGAAGTATTTTCATATAATGATCCTTTACACAATTGAAAATTATTTGAACATCGTTTTTACTGTTTTCTTAATTCAAAAGATAAATTTAAACATTCTTGCAATTTGAATTATTTTTAAATCCATTGAATTATATTATTTTTTTTATAAATATTTATATAATAATATAAAAATTAAATAAATATTTCGTATGTAGTAAAATATAAATATGAAATTTATTTTTTTCATTTAACTTCATAAATAAATTAGTAATTAGTTGTTAAAAGAAAAAAAAACATAATTGACTTGTATTGACTTCGTGAGTGGAGCTCGACAGACGTCGGTGTGTGGTGTCACTCACGTGTGAGAATTATGTGTTCCTTTTTCGCTCTTCGTTGCAAAACTTCACTTCTTACACGCGCCTTTCAAATAAAGGATTAGAGTTTATTGGAAAATATTAGAAATAAATTACATTTACGAAAACTTCGCATTGGTAGGAAATAGTTTAGGTTGAAAAAGAAAAATTAATTATAATGATAAACAGTTTAATACATGATAAAAAAAATAAAATGTATATTATCATAAAGTTATTTCTTTTAAAAAGTATTCGTTAGATAGAAATCCTATTTTAATATTTGATTCATACAAATAAATAATAATTAATCATCTTAATTAGAAATAAAATTTGTTGTGTTGTTTGACCTTTTTAATCATATTGTGCCGTTATCATTTGTCTCTTTCTACCTCAAAGATGAATTGTACATTTGAAGATTATACATGGGTGTTTCTCTCTATGCACCTCTCCATTTTCTTTTTACACCTCCAAAACTCTAACTTTGGCCTTTTTCATTAAGATTCAATAGACTTTGAAAGAATTTTATGGATTTCAAAAATCATTAAAACCTTAACTTGTTTTTAAAAGCTTACGAATTATTAATTAGATTTAAAAAATTGATTAAATAAATTTTTAACAGATTTTTAAAAATCGATTAAATAACTTTTTTAACGTAAAGTTGGCTAAGGACCGGCTTTCAAAGTTGGTTAAGAATTTTTCTTAACTAATTAGAAATGGGTGTTGCTCCCTCCACCACCACCTTTGCTCCCCCCACCTCTCCAACTCTGTATAAATTTTTTTTAATTGCAAAATTAGTCTTTTTTACTTTTTAACCCTATTTATTTATTCTTTTTTACTCTTCTGAAATCCTAAATTTCTATTCATATTCTCTCATCCATTTTCACTTTCACTACACAGCCCCACCCCCTCAAGTCTCACTTTCTCTTTTCTTTCTTTCCAGATTCTCACCCCCTCCAACTCTCATATCTGTTCTCACCCTCCGACTCTCATATCCGTTATTTCTCTTCCATATCCGTTCGTTTGTTTCGTGTCTCCATCTCCGTTTGGGTTTTGTAGTGCGGGTGTTTGTGGTGGTCATTTGACAGCGCAGCGGTGCGACGATGCGACGATGCAACGGTGCGGCAGTGTGTGCGATGGTCAATGGTGCTTCACGACTTGGGTCTACGAGAGATTAGTTTGTTCTTCGTTTCATTTGCATGATAGATTATAATTTTTTTTTGTAAATGTAATATACTGTCATTGTTGTGTGGTTGATGCTGCTGGTTTGGGTTTTCTCTGTTTGCTCTGTGAATTCTGTGTGCTCTGTGATTTCTCTGTGTGTGCGTGTGTGCAGAGGAGGAGGAAGAAGATAACAGGATGTCACATATCCGTTTGAGCTTGAAACGGATGTGAAGGTCTTTCAAATATTCTTTTATATGAAAAACTCATCAGGTTGAGGTCCGATTGACTCTTCATTCTGTCTAATTTTGTTTTTCATTTGTATAATTACAAATAATTCAAGTTTTTAATTTCCTAATATCATTTCACCGTGTCAACAAATTACCAGGTGTGCAGATAATAAGTCATATGTGCCAATATATAAGGTTTCCAAGGAAAAAACAAAGAGCTTGGGGATTGAATTTATTCCTTTGGAAGTGAGCCTCAAGGAGACTGTGGAAAGCTTGAAGGAAAAGAAGTTTATAAATTTTAATTTGTCACCTTAATGAAGCAAATTTTGATTCGTGATATCTCCCAAGAAAACGTGAAAACCTTAATGTCACTCTGCTACTTATGCTCATATTTATGAATAAACTTACAATAAAATAAAATATAAATCAAAACTGATGTTAAGTACTGAAATGATTTATTTTTGGTCAAGTTTGTGCTAGGGACATCCGCTGACGGATAATCATATCTGTTTAAGATTTACAAGGTTTAATTTAGGATTGATTACGCAAAAGTTAAAAAATATTAATTCTAAAAATAAAATTTTACCTAAAAATAAAATAGGGATAAAATAAGAATAGAAAAGTGGAAAGAGGGGTAAAAGAGGAATGGGGAGGTGGAGGGAGCAAGCGATGGTGGTGGAGAGAGTAACACCCATTAGAAATTTATTTAATCAGTTTTCAAAAATCAATTCTTAACTGCCCTTTCAAAATCCAATTAAGATTGTTTAATTTTTAATTTTTTATTGTAGTTTATTTTTTAAAATTGATTAAGTAATTTATTTTTTAATTTTATTTCAAAATTAATAATTATTATTATTAAATAAAAAACAAAAATGTAAACTAAAATAAAAAATTGAAAAAAGAATTCTTAATCCAATTAAGAAATTTACTTTTAAAAATTAGTTAAAAAATTTACCGACTTTTAAAATTTATTAAGATTCCTTATTTTTTTTTCAAATTCCTTTTTATTTTATTTTACCTTTTCATTTTTATTTAATAATAATAATTTATTATTATTATTATTAGAGAGTTGCTCCCTCCACCACTTCAAATGCTCCCTGTACTTCTCTACTATTTTTTATATTTCAAAAATATCCTACATTAATTTAAATTTTATCATCTAATTTTATTTACCTTTTTTAAAACCTTAAATCTCCTTGCACCCTTCACTTTTATCTTTTTCCGATTGCACACAAACTACTTTCTCTCTTATTCTTTTCTTCACTTACACACACAGAACCCCACCACTGCTTAATTACCTCATTCCCCTGTTTAACCAAATTAATTTGTTTTTAATTTTGCTTAAATTTCATCCACATCCCCTCTGTCCATTTCTTTATCTTTCTATCTATCTATTTTAAATGTCTGTGACTCCAGATGAACTGAACTGTCTTATAGTTTTGCTCACTAAGAGTTTAATCATGATTAATGTTGTAATTAAGGTAAACCTAGTAGATGGCTATTATGATGCTGGAGACAACGTTAAGTTTGGGTTGCTAATGGCCTTTATTGCAACATTGTTTGATTGAATTTGGAAGCTCAATGATAGACCAGATTGAAAACGCTAGAGACAGCATAGACAACAGCTGCACTGGCAGCTTCTTCGATAGTATTCGGAGATTCAAATCCAGCGTATTCCTCCAAATTGCTTCAAGCAGCCATAAACGTAATTAATAAATATAAAAATTGTTCCTCCATTTTCATTTCTTGCTAGCTAAAGTGTTCTGTATGTTAATTGTCTAATTAATCAATCTGAATGTTTATTTTCAGGTATTCAATTTCGCAGACCGTTATAGGGGTTCTTACAGTGATTCTCTTAGTTTTGGTTGTAAATGCTAAATAAATAGGATGAACTTCTGTAGGGTGCATCATGGATTTATAAAGCCTTAGGAACTAGCTCATACATGCAATATATTTGATCCAATGCCCACATTTTAGGTGCTGATGATGACAAGTGACCCGGAACTAAAATCCTCCTTTCCAAGGTACCCTCTTTGTTCCCTTTGTTTACTTTCAACTCAAATTTCTTGTAGATAGATTTTTTATATTCTTTGAGGGAAAAAAACTAAACTTTTTTCACAAACAAAATAAACTTGTAAAACATTTACCTTTTAAAAATTAGATCAGATAAAAGTTAAACATACAAATTGATTTTAGGTTGCACGGAGATTCTAAATTCAGTTTATGTGACCCTACATGCCATCAAACTTTGTATATGTGTGTCACTTACAAGGATTATTTTGGATGGACTCGGTATCAAGAATTGTTGGAGAAAAATTCAGAAGAGTTCTAATTATACAAAGCTCCGTCTAAACTCTTTTTTAAACGGATATCAATATCTGTTTGTCCTTCAACGGATGTCGATATCCGTTCACGGATGTTGACATCCGTTTAAGAATCAACCTATATTTACATCCGTTTAAATATTATCAAAAGACAAAAGAGAAATAGAAAGGTGCTGGAAGTAGTACATGGTGGTGGAGGGAGTAACTCTCTTATTATTATTATTAAAAAAATTAAAATTAAAAAAATTAAAAAACCAATTAAAGAATTTATTTAACTAACTTTCTAAAATCGATTAAGAAATTTACTTAATTGTCCTTATTCTTAAATGAATTCAAAATTATCTTAACAACATATTAAATTTTATCTCTTAATATAAATTGTGGTATTTAATTACAAACGGATTATTTTTAATTAATATTAAATTATTATATTAAAATTTATTTTAAAATTTTCTTGTACATTTTATCTTTTATTTTTAATACAATTCATTATTCTATGTTTTAATTTACACAGTTAATAATTAAGTTGAGAACTAATCTATTAACTTATTCAGTTTTGTTTCTAAGACAATATATAACAATATTATTAATTATTAATTATTTTTTAACATAATTGATTTTTTTATGAACTCATTTCAATAAATTGATTTGAGTGTTGTCCTCCTGTGTTGAAACATAATCTTTGAATTCCATGTCTTAAGGTATACTGTCTGAAGAAACTATCCAATACATGAAAAACTCCATGACTATTATACATATTTTGAGAAAATTAAAATTGCGGTGAAAATAGTTTCTTTTATCTCTAAACTTAATGTTTGACTATTCATCACAACGGTGAAATTCTTCCAAAGTTTTATACATTTTTAGCTACATTATGTGAGGTATGTTTTATATATTTTTAACTACATCATGTGAAATGTAAGTTGTGGAGTAGGTTTTTGCATAGATGGTATTTTTCATTGGTTATTCAAAAGATTTTAGTTTATATATTGTGTGACTACATGATGAAAACAATCATTTTAAGGTTGGTAGATTGATGTTGGATGAAGAATGAGATTGATTCAAACTAATTTAAAATTATTTGTATAATCTTTATTTTCCTTATCTTTTACTATTTCTTAAATATTTTTTTTTCTAAAAAACTCATTTTCTAATTTGATTATTTTAAGAAGTTTTTCAAAGTTTGTTAATAAACAAAGAAATTTTAAATCATCAATTCACCTCCCTCATCCCCTCCCCACCTCATCTTAGTTGTTTTGATAGTTTTTCAAAAAAATATATCATACTATAGTGGAATAAATCAAATCTTTGTTGAGAGTGTCGTTATTATAATAAGTCTCCTTTATTTATAGAAGAAAAGTATTCCTTTTGAAAAAATTCCATGAAAATATTTCTTTAATCAAAAAGCTTGGAATGTTATTGTAAACTGATTATTCACTTCTTTTAAAATTGTTGAAAATATGTGGATTCGTAAAGATTTTTTAATTTTTAAATAAGTGATGAGAACAATGAAGCTAGATATAATGTAAGAGCAAATGACATAATTTCATTTACCTCATGATTTATGAATTCTATTGAATATTAATGTTTGAGTGTCAAGAAAATGTGAATAGTACTTGAAGTTATTCATGAAGACATGAAAGAGGTCGAGAGTATTAGGAAGAGTACTTTCATACAAGAGTGTGAAATTGAAGATGTTACAAGAAGAGATAATATGTGATGTTCGTAAAAGATTCACTCATATACTAAATCATATCACAACCTTGGGAAAGATAGTGGATAGAAAGGAGTTAAACATTAATATTAAAAGTCTTTGAACAAGAATTGACAGCCTATGCTATGTCATAAATAATTAAACACATCTCTATATCTATATAATTGCTAACAAGTCATAAGATTTGTGTTTTAACAAATAATATTAAGTTTTAGTTTGTTAAAACAAAGTTCAATAAACCTTATTTGATTTTGATTAAGGACTTTTTGTACAAAGAATAAAACAAAATTTTATAAGCATAAGATCTCCACAAACGTAAATGTTTCATCTGTTAAACAAACACAAAATATCTTACTTATGCTTGTTTGCTTTATAAGCTTTTGTTTGGACAAAGACACACATAATTTGAAATATTTCACATTACATTGAATACTTATAAATGTTTATTCTACTTATGTAAATAATGTTCATCTCTTATTTTCTTACAAGAGGATCTTACACAGACAAATTGATATTTAAATTGTTTATATTATTTCACTTTATAATTTAAATATCAATTTAAAACACTTTTAATTAAAAATATATATTTATTTAATTTTTAAAGTAGAAACCAAAATATATTCAAATTTGATATACAAATTTTAACTTTGTCACTAAAATCATATTTAATCATTTTTTAATAATATATATAAATTTTTACTTTTTTACATTTATTATATTTTAAGTATTTTTTCATTTACATTTTCTTATCACATCATATAATTTATAAATTTATTATTTTTATTTTTTCAAAATGTATATTAAGTATAGAAGCGTAGATATTTGTTATGAATTTTATTTTTTTCATTTACACACTTTCTTATTGTTTTTGTTTCTTTCGTATTCTACAAAAAAAAAGCGTTAATTTAATAGCATTGAGACCTTTTTTTCAAACAGTACAGAAGCAACACGTGTCGCATAGACATTGGAGAGACCACGTATATGTGTTTTGAATTAGAATTGTGGTGCGTTCAGAGCTATGAAAGCGAAGTCAATGCTTAAACATGGTGGATTTAAGTTTCGACATGCAAGAGCGAAGCGTATAACAGAATGGGTTGGGTCGCAGACACTCTTCACTCTTTCAATTCGATTCGATTCAGAGAAGTATTCAACCAGATCATCACTCTCGGTACCATGCTCCTTTTCCCCCATTTCTTTCATAATCACCCATTCAACAACTACTACGCAAATTAATCACTTAATTCTCGTTAATTTCTATCGCTCTTGCAATCGCTTTCAGGTTTGATTGTATCATCGGCGCTCGTCATATGGAAAGGGTTAAGCTGTGTTACCGGCAGCGAATCGCCCGTCGTCGTTGTTATTTCCGGAAGCATGGAACCTGGTTTCCGACGAGTAAGTGTGTCTCGCTCTATTTTTAGATTATGCCTAAATCTTCTTTTTCTTTCAAGAACCTTACACTCACACACACATTGTTTTTACTTTGCATACTATCCTTTTAAATTATAAAAGTATTATATTTACTCCAATGTTAAAATCATTACCATTTAAAAGACCAAGTCTAACGAAAATATAACTACAAGAATTTTGGTATATGATGAAAAACAAATTATTTTATTTAGATACGTAAACAGATGGTAATAAAAATTCTGTTGAACAACGAGTATATCGAGGGGAAAACAGGAATGTAAGTGTAGTTTGAGTTAGTGATGAAAGATCTTATTTTTGGTTTATTTCAAGATATGCCAATAATAATGTAAATGGTCATTTGCCTTTTCTTTTGTCCCAAGCTTATGCGATGCTTGGTTAAATGGTTTTCTTACAGGGTGACATTCTGTTTTTGCACATGAGCAAGGATCCCATTCGTGCAGGAGACATTGTGGTTTACAGTCTAGATGTATGTACCATTATATTATTATTATTATTATTATTATTATTATTATTATTATTTTGTTTTGTACTGGATGTGGATTTTGAAATGCTTTCCTATATTATTCTATCAGTTTCTGTTTCTTGGCATTGACCATCAGTCTTTTACTACTATACTTGTCTTGACAAGAACATGTTTTTTACCCCATGAAAATATTACTGTTTTTTTTTTAATTATTCATATGTTTTAACTTTCTTTAATATCAAAAAAGATATAGAAAAATGGTAAAACCGAAAAGTACTCCCATTATAACTGCACAAGTAGCCAATGTCAGGTTGAAGCTGCTACTGAAAATCCAGTTATTTGAACTCAAATATACTTTTAGTCTTGTTAAAAGAATATTATTTATTATTTCAGTTTTTATAAAAAAGTGTTTAATTCTTTATCTTATGTTAAGATTTTAATCATTCTCTAGATACTGAAAATGTGTCACAATAGATTAGATCACATTATTTTTCTAGTTAGAAACTACAATTTACAAGATTTACACAGAAGTTCAAACAAAAACTGTGCTATTTTCTTGCGTAGAGCGTATTTAACCCTTTTGAGAGATAGAGAAATAACCTTAACTCTCTTTTCTTCTCAATACTTAATTATTCAACAAAATCTCATGCTGTTCCCGTTAATGGAGAGTAGATCAAACTATCAATATTATACTCGTCAACCTATTCTCGAAATAAGACATTTATGTTTCTTTTGAAATATGCTATCTGCATGTCTATCTTTTCCTTAATATTAACCGCTGCACATATAGATTTCTTATACTCTGATAGAGCATAAATATTTGAGAAATAAATAAAAATTAGAAGGATTTGGTTGAAGAGAAATAAAGAAGACATGGGAAGAAAGATATACAGATAAGTATAAACGAGTTAGAAATATCACAATGACTCCCGTCTATTTTAAAATTATATTTTTTTTTCATACTTAAATTTGTTTCATCTTCACTCATCCTTTTAATTTTTTCAACATCAAACAAATCCCTTAGCCTCATAACAAGTCTAGTGACTTTCATGCATTGCAATATTGGATAGGATCCTTGTCACCTTGTTCTCTAAAGGGTAAAAAATGTTCTTAATTTTTTCTAGTGACACTTAGATATGTATTTGTTATATAAAACAATAATTTATTAACATTTTTTAATAATATTTTAACAGTATTTTTTTATTAAATTTAGAGTACGTCAGTACTAAATAAATAATGAACTAATGAAAAAATAACTATTATAGTATCAAAATGTTATTAATAAATCTGTGTCAAAAAAACAGAAACACAGAGGAAAGACAAGTTTTGGCCATCAGTTATGTTCTTGCAATATAATGCTAGTCTTGAATGATTTATTTATATTTAATGTCGCTTCAACAATACATTTTGACGACTAATGGCTACACATTGTGCAGGGAAAAGACATTCCAATTGTTCACCGTGTAATTGAGGTTTGTATAACTTTAGTTTTGTTCTGCTCAACCTTTTAATTTCTATTTAGTTCACCCAACGTAAGCCTATCATAAACGGTGTATCTTTTAATAAGAAAATAGACATTATGCAGAATACAGATAAACAGAAACACAGGGGAATGCATATGAAAAAAGGAATAGTGATAGTGAAAGGTTATAGATAATAGGTCCTTTGAACTACGTAACATGGTAACCATGCTAATTCTAGAATCAAAGGCTAGCTGGTTTGTACTGCTGAATTTTTTTCATTTTACAAAATGGATTTATTGGCTTCTTCTATTTTTAGAATTTGAATACTATTTGATGACTATGATACATATCACTCAATTTGTTGATTTTTCTTAGGTTCATGAACGTAAAAATTCTGAAGAAACTTATATCCTAACAAAAGGTACAATACAATAGATATGGATGCCTACATAATATGTCCATGTCATTTTCCAATTGTCAGCAGATGATCCATATTATATATTTTGGTCACGGTTCAATAAAGCTATTACTTTTAGTACTAAATTTATTGTGAATTAGCTTTTTTGGTTTCAAAACATTCACATTTCTTTGATATGCATTTCAGGAGACAACAATGATGACGATGACAGGGTTATGTATAATTATGGCCAGAAGTGGTTACAAAAACACCATATTATAGGAAGAGCTGTAGGGTAAATCCTTTTACCTTAGGACTAAGCTTCACCTTTTTGAACTCGTCAAAGAGAATTTGCTTTTGAGCCGACTAAGTACATTTTTGGATTAAATTGAAAGAGTTTAAAAATATTTGTTTTCAAATCAAGAGTCTTTATTCTTCATTTCTTTGAAGAAATTTGCAAAATCATTTTTCAAATTATAAACAAAACATGATTTCGTCAATTATGTTTACACACTTCATTACTTGTGTCTTTTCTGCAGGTTCTTGCCTTATGTTGGTTGGGCTACAATAATAATGTCTGATATTCCTGTTCTCAAGGTTTGTTCTTTGGAACTACAGTTCAATAGTGTGTCAATATTAGCAGCTTAATATTAATGCATTCTTTCTTGCAGTATATACTGCTAGGGGCACTGGGACTGCTAGTTTTAACAACGAAGGAATAAGGATGCAATTCTTGATACATGGCTTAAATGGATTTTAAGGACGAAGAGTGTAACAGAGTATAAATAAATTATATAAGAATATCATAATCTTTTTTCTTTTTCAAATATATACATACCTCAAAGTTACATACTCTTCCTTGTTTTGGTTTCCGCTACAAAGCTACACATATTATCACATAGTGCAATAAACTCTGCTAAAAATTAATAGTATTATTTCTTCATGTTTAACACTTTGAACTTTAATAGCAATCTTCTCACAAATGTTTGATACGATCAAGACAGTTCTATATCAATAATAAAGTATAATAGTAAATACTACTTTGTTTAACATCCCAAAATTTTTACTCAAGTTCACATTTAGAGTTCATAGACTAGATATATTGTATTTCAAAATGCTTTCTCAAAAATAATTAAAATACTTCAAAAAATAAGTTTTATTTTGGGAACTTGGTAGAGTAAGGAATGGGAAAATATGTATGGATAAAACGGATATTACACTATGATTTATGTTGGTTTATTCCAACTTGAATTGCATCTAATTTTTTTTTTTTACTAATGGCAAAAGGTTCCATTAATAAATTAATGTTACAACTATGATTTATTGTCATCTTTTGGCTTACAAAAGCGTATGCAAGACCATTCATATTTGAGTACATAATGACACTATTAATAATACATCAAAAGTTGTGTGAAATGTATACAAGGAAACTCTGAACTGCACAACATAAACTTTTAGGATTCCCTGCATTTGAGAATAACTTCACAAATATAATTTTCTCTTTAAGTTAACCAAAATGTGACCTTTAAACTTAGCATTGGTAACTTCTGAATATCTTTACATGCAATTTTTAATGTATATCACAAGTAGAGCATTAACATTAGTGGTTTCCAGGTGACTTCATTTCTATCTATAGAAGTCCAAGAAGACTTGTAAAATCAACATTCATCTTCCTCAACTTCTTCACCTTTTTGTCTTTCTTGAAGACTATCAACCTAGAAGATGATTCATCTTCTACACTCTCATGCGCATTCAGGTGAAGCTTAATTATATAAAGGTTAGACAGAACTGCTTCAAGAGTAATGCAATCCTTCCCTATACTTAGAAAACTCGCCAACTTCTCATCAGACGGCAAGAGAGAGACTAGTAGAATTGTAAGTGTCACTAGGTAGAGAAACATGATTTCCCATTAATAGAGTTTTAATACTTGGCTAGTTTACTAAACAAACATGAAAAATATCTTTGTAAATCTTTGGACAACAAATTTTACAGTATTTTAACAACTATCGATCACTTTATTATCTTTCTTCAACTTAGAAGATTTCTTTATATATGAAATTAAGAAAAGAACCATTTCAAATCTGCTTTTTGGCTAGTTGAGAAGCTTTACATCAAAACATTATCTTAAAGTTTTCATATGTTTACGCATGAATGTAAAAATACATTAAATACAATTTCATATAAAATTTCTATTCCTTAAGAAACATCCTAATAAAGAAACATCCTAAAGTATGATTTATCAAGCCTCAGTCATGACTTCTCACTTCATAACATTTTTCTATTTATATATCATTAAGGATTTTGCATTAAAATATTAAAACAAACTTCATAAAAAAAATTTACTAGAAAAAAATATTAACTTATTTATTTAAGTTATACATAAATTAATTAGCATAAAACGCTATATTTTCTTTAATTTTTTAATTTTTAACTTACATATAACTTAATTCTAAGTTATAATTCTTTAATTTTTAGCTTTTAAAACAAACGATAAGCCGGTAAGTTTATACATTTTAAAAATAATATTTTATCTTTTATCAAACCAAATCTACGTCAATATGAATTAAGGCATAGGCTCTTGACAAGCCATTTGGCCAATTCTCTAAATATTAGCTTTAATTATAAATAAGAAGACAGGAATTAAAACTTTCATTGAAATAATTTCCAATAAACTAAGAAATTGGGTATATTTTAATCTGTGCTGAGCTACCTGTAGCCTGGTTGGTCTCGATTGATATACCTACGGTTGTGATAATGAGACTTTGATCCTTAGAAAAATGTCGAGAGAGAATAAGAAGATAGCCCTAGTGACCCCACGGTTTATGATTCGGGTTTAAATACTTATGTCACAACTCAGGACACATTACAAACACATGATATTCTTCACCAAATGTGAAGTCAAATGTCGCAATGCCAGCCAAACCGCCATAAAAATTGACATAGAAGGAAAGAAAAAATGAAAAAAATGGCTATTATCTTCTGAGCCTGATGAATTTGAAAAGGGCAGTTCTGGCTCTCCTCAATCATGCAGACCCAAACAAGGTACATCCCACACAGGCCATCGCATAAGCACAGATGAACATAGCATAGTTTCAATGAAAACCAAGTCCCTAAGAAACGTTTAATTTTATATCCATGATGATAGATAAGCTATAGATCATATCACTAAAATTCTTGCAACCACAGATGGTTATTGATGGCCATAGACCTTCGACTCTCTTTTGTCAAATCTTTTTAGCTACCCAACTATGCCTCCACCGCTACCTCAATCAAAGAGCTTCCACTTATCAAGTATCAAGAAAACAAAGAAGGCTAGATAGCTACTCAACGTACTAGGAATTGAAACAAGTGAGAATCCTTGGGGTGTCTACCCATGGAGGCAGAAAGAAATTGAAAAGTGACAAGTGATCAAGTCATACGGCAAGACAATAAAAGGGACATTTGTTAATTGGGTGTTTATGCCAAAAATCACGCTTCAATGCATAGACTTTCAACGTGTATGTTCATTGATGACATCAATAACTCCACATAATCCCGCTTCAGCCAGTGTTTAGCACCCTCTAAACACTATTCCTTTTGATGATGATGTAAAATCACGGAAGCGTTAAGCTAATCCCTGTCGATCTTTCCCTTCCTCTTTTTGCCATCTCCAGACATATGTTTATCTATTGTTCGCCCCCATTCTCTTCTTCCATTCATTCTACTGTATTAGAGCTAAAGCATTAACGTAATATATAAAAGTTGTCACTTAGCAGCAATAAAATCAACCGAATAATCAAGGAATTATAGCAAAATAATACTTACAGATTTACTCTACCACTCAGCGTACCGCTTAGCATGGAATACACTGACAAACGTAAGTACACAATTGATCCAATGCATTCATACTATACCTCAGGTAATAAATAATTTTAGCAAGTAAACAAAAAATTCATCAGGGAGATAGTTGATGAAATTTGAGAGAACAATTCCAACAAAGCAGCTGGCTTATTGTGAACTTGCTTCACTGATATCAGAGTGAAAAAAATAAATTGTACATTCTATAATATCACAAACAAGTAATAGCTGTTGCATCTACATCAAAAGGTAAGACAATAATAAAAATAAGGATTATGATTCCACTTATCAATTCGCCAACTCAAACTTCCGAAGCATATCGCAGTGCGGTGTTTCCCGGATATACCCCCATTGGCGGCGCTGCAACTCAAAATGACAATTCTGGCGAAGAACGCTAAAGTAATCCCTCTCCACCCTTTCTTCAAGAGTTGCTCGTTCTTCGCTCTCAGGCGGATACTCCTGAGCAAACTTTGTAGACTTGACATAATAGTTAACACCCTTTGGTGTAGTTAAACGATGCTCATAAGGATAGCTCTTCGACAGCGAGTACAAGGGATCCGACGAAGGCAAAAAGTTTAGTAGCAAAATCAGTAGCACCGGCAACAACTGAATTAAAGCACGAACATTAAAACCACCAGAAGCGTGTTCAGCAGGCCTGTGACCATTGAAGCCGTTGAAGCCACCTGGTCCAAAACTGAATCCTCCAAAATTGGCTGCAGGAGCCATTCCTCCAAAGAAGAAGTTCCTAAATATCTCCTCAGCATCAACATCAGCCTCATAGTAACCATTATAACCTCTAGCAGCTGGCCTCGCGGCACGCTGCTCGTAAACCGATTCATCTTCACCGGAAACATCATACTTTCTCCTACTCTCTTCATTGCTAAGGCACTGAAACGCCTTTGACACAGCCTTGAATGCTTCCTCAGCGCCAGGGGCTTTGTTCTTGTCGGGATGAACCTTAAGGGACAGTTTCCTATAAGATTTCCTCACATCCTCAACAGTGCAACTTTTCTCTACTCCCAATATCTCATAAAAGTTTTTCTTCCTCTTAATTTCTCTGATAATTGAAACTTGCTCTTCGGTATACGTGGCCGAAGAGGACGAGGCGGATGACGACCCCGCCGTGGCCGCCGAGGTAGCGGCCGCCCTTCGCCGGAGAGAAGGCTGATCGGGGGGCACGGTACCTTCCGCCGCGGTCTCTTTGGCAGAAGACTTATCCCCTGTGTCCGCCTCAATCGTGGACAGTAGATCGTCGACGGGGAGCGTGGGGTCGAGGCGGCGCGCCTTCGTCACGAACTTCAACGCGCGTGAACGATCGCCGTTTTCTAACGCCTCTTTACCGATTCTCAAACATTTCAGCGCGTCGTCCTTGTTCCCATCCATCGTGAAGATAACGCTCGTACCGGATCTTTGCACCTAAAAAAATAGGGTACCGAAGGGAGTGAAAAATCCGAGATTTATATGTCAGATTCGAGATTAATTTTGGGGAAAATAGAAAGAAGAACAAAAGATTGTGAATTGAAATGACAAATTGAAGAGATGCGTGAAGCTGATATGATGGATCGAGAGGGAGTGAAGGAAATTGGGAAAGTGAACTTACAGTTAAAGAGCGAAGACGAGCGTAGAAGAATCGCGCTATCGAGATCGGAAAAACGAGTTGATTAGGGTTTCATTTGGAGACAGAAAGAATTGAGAGATTGTTTTTCAGTTTATCACTGCCCCACGATTGGAGATTAATGGAGCAACTCTTTGATTTTTCTCCTCTTCTCCATATATACTTCATCTCTCTCAACACGCGGATTTATATATCGCATTTCTTTTCATAAAAGATATATAATTGTTTTTTCTAAAATAAATTTCTTATAATCAAAATAATAAAATAAATTAAATTATTAACTAAGTATACATATTTTCTTAACATATCTATAATTCCCTGAATTTTAATAATAAATCATCCAACGTAACATCAAAAAAAAAATGAGATAAAAAAACAAAAATAAGAGTTCGACACCCTGAAATGAAACATCTAATTAACAATTATTTTAAATTAAGAAATATATTGAAATATTATTATTTTAAGTTGGTAAAGTAGATGCTTTTTTCCTTCGTATCAAAACAACATCACCTATTTTAGAAATTTGATAATTAATAAAAAGGTTTAATACCTTTTTTGTCCCTCGAAAGGGGTCAATGTTCAATGTGGTCCTACCCTTTTTTAGAAGTTCAATGTGGTCCCACCTTTTGTAAAAAGTGTGCAATCAAGTCCTTTTTGGAAACGGCGTTGAGTTTTTAACGGAGCAGCTGACAGGGTGGACTGAAGTTAGCTACGTGGCTTTGTGTGGGTAATACGTGGCTGAGAGAGGGTCATACGTAGCTGTGAGAGGGTAAATTTGATAATATTACTGAGGTTAGGAAATCAGAAGTTAGGGTTTCAGGAGTTTTAGAGAAATTGGGAATTTGGGATTGATCATCGTGGAGGAAGGGTGTTGAAATCTCAAGCGCGAATTGGATACCACAAATCTGAAGCTCAAATTGGAAACCGTAAATCAGGTTAGGGTTTATGTTTGATAATTTTATGATATGTATTTGTTGTATATGTTATCACTGTTGTCGCTTTATAGTGGGATTAAGTAGGGGTGAAAAGTTGTCTTCTTTTGATGGTTGATAATGGTCCCATAGATATTAGTTTAACTTAAATTAGTGGTCCCCGTTTGCATTTGCAGGGTTGGGGTAGGGATGGGTGATGACATGTTTCAGGTTGTGGTCCATCACGGTGGGACCTTGATCAAAGAAGTCCCCTTTAAGTATATGGGCGGGGAGATAGTTTATTGGGACGTAGATCCCGATAAATGGTGTTATTTTGGAGTATTAGGTTCACTTAAAGATCTGGGTTACATGGAAGTAAAAGAATTATATTACAATATCCAACATGTTTTACATAAGCTTGATGATGATAAAGGAGCCATCAACATGATGAAGGTGGCTAATTATTTGGGGAAAGTGAACCTATATGTTGTGCATGGGGTGGACGAACCAGCTATTGTAGAAAATGATGACAATGAGATTTTGTACGTATGTGAAGGTCCAGCAGACAGTGGTGAGGGTAGTGACGTTGGAGGAGAAGCACATCTTGAGGGTGACAAGGAGGATGTTGAGAATGAAAATGTCTGGGAGGATGATAAGGAGGATGCAGAAGATGTTGAGGTTGCAGTGGAGGTTGAGAATGAGGACAGAGTTGAGCTTGAACATGATGGATTAGTGGAAGTGCACATTGAGGATGGAAGGGAGGTTGAAAGTGAAGAAGAATTGGAAGTGGACATTGAGGAGGGAGGGGAGGTTCCTACTGAACAAGAAGAGGAAGTGGACATTGAGGATGGAGGGGAGGTTCATACTGAACAAGAATTGGAAGCAGACATTGAGGATGGAGGGGAGCTTCATACTGAAGAAGAATTGGAAGTGGACGTGGACAGTGATGATGAACCAGGAATGGATGATCTGAGTGGTGATGAATATGTGGATTCAGACAATGATGAAGAAACCTAACAACAATGCAGGGGTTTGTCAGATGATGATTGGGAGTCTGATATGCTTGTAACTCCTGAAAACAGTTCAAGTGAGGAGGATGACAACGAGGATAGAGTATGTATGAGTGGTTTCTCAAAATATGCAAAACAGAAGTCCATGGCAGATTACAAGTGGGAAGTGGGCACCATTTTCAGTGGGAAGGAAGAGTTTAAGGATGCTATTAGAAGGTATGTTGTTCATGCTGGGAGGGATCTAAAATTTGTGAAGAATGATAAGCGTAGGGTGAGGGTGCGCTGCATGGGTGGCCAAGGGAAGTGCCCATGGGTAGCTTACTGTGGGTACTTGCCATCACGCAAAATTTGGCAATTAAGGAAGATAATTGATACTCACGGTTGTAGTAGGCAACTTAACATCAAACTAATGAATGCTCAATGGTTGAGTGAAGAAATAGATAGGTCTTTAGTTGACAATCCTAATTTAAAGGTGAATGATATTCGTACTAAAGCATTAAGGAAATGGAATACAAATGTGTCCATATCCAAGGCACGAAGGGCAAAGTTAATTGCCACAAGACAGCTTGAAGGAGATTTCAAAGAACAGTATAAAAGGATATACGACTATGGACATGAGTTGTTGAGGTGTAACCCAAGTTCAACAGTGCAGATTAAAGTTGACTCTCATAATGGTGATTCAATCTTCCAAAGAATGTATGTTTGTCTGAAAGCTTGTAAAGACAGTTTCAAAAGTTGTAGGCCCATAATATGTTTAGACGGATGTTTTTTGAAAGGTTATTACAAGGGAGAGCTTCTCACTGCTGTTGGTAGGGACCCAAACGATCAAATGCTACCACTTGCCTATGCAATAGTAGAAGTGGAGAACAAAGACAGCTGGACATGGTTCTTGCAATTATTAATTCAAGACCTCGGGGGTAGTGAAGTATGTGGGGGGTGCACGTGGATGTCAGACCAGCAGAAGGTAAATATACACCTTATATTCAATTTTACTTAATGCTTTGTTAAAGGATATTGTTTTATGACTAAAATTATTTGTGCAGGGGTTGGTCCCAGCTATCCAAGAGCTTCTTCCTGGGGCAGAACAAAGATTCTGTATGAGGCACCTGTATGCAAACTTTAGGAAAAGGTTTGGTGGTCAAATTTTAAAAAATCTGATGTGGACAGTTGCCACAAGCACATATCCACAGGCTTGGGAGAGAGAGATGCTGAAAATTAAAGAAGTCAATGTTGAAGCATATAAATACCTCATAGCCATTCCCCCGAGATAACTCATTAGCCATTACATACAATTTACTGTCCTTGATGCATTGTAACCCATTTGAGTGTGCAACAGGTTTTGGTCAAGATCTCGCTTCACAGGTCAAGCAATGACTGATACACTAGATAACAACATCAGTGAAGCTTTCAACAGTGTTCTTATTCATTCAAGAGGAAAACCTATTATAACCATGATGGAGGATATCAGAGTTTACCTCATGAAAAGGTGGGCCACCAATAGAACCAAGGTGGCATCTATGGAGTTCACAATATGCCCAAAGATAAAGAAGAGACTTGAGAAGGAATGTAATTGTCAAGATTTTGGGTGCCAAGGTAATATAACTCAATTTATTTTATATACAAGTTATTTATCTACATTGTTGATGTGCTTCATTTCTTTCAGCTGGTCTGCACGAAAGATTTTTGAGGTTAGGCATACTTTATCAGTTGGGAACAAGTTCACACTGGACCTGGACACAAAGGAGTGTAGCTGCAGAAAGTGGATGATTAGTGTCATTCCATGTTGTCATGCAATTGCAGCAATGAACTTCTCCAACGTTGATCCACAGACTTTTGTCCCCAATGTGTTCACAAGATCCACCTATGAAGAGGTCTATGCGTCCATCATTTTTCCACTCAATGGCCACCTACTATGGGAAACCACAAATTTCAATGATGTACTACCACCACTGATCAGGAAGATGCTTGGGAGGCCAAAGAAAAAAAGGAGGTTGGAAGCATGAGAGCTAACTAAAGATCAGACTCAAATGCGTGTTGGTGGCCATAAGAAAAAATGTAGTCTTTGTCGTAAGGTGGGGCACAACAAGAATGTATGCCCTTTAAAGCCCCAGCCAGCAGAAACAACACAACCATCACAGCCACCTCTAAGTTCCCCAACCCCTGAACCATCACAGCCATCAAGTCCCCAATCATCCCGGCCAACAAAATGCAAAGTCAGAAGAAAACATACTTAGATGAAATTGGGTTATTAGATATTTAAATTACGTGGTGGTGTAATATGTACTATTTGTTAATTGGTGGTGTAATACATACTTAACTTACTTACTGAACTGATTTTCTGTATTTCTTTTATGTGTCGTAATGAATGAAACTTTTTTTATGTATATGTTTTATGTACTTGTTTTATGTATTTGTTTTATGTATTTGTTTTATGTGCCAATATTCAGCATCATATGCATTATTTGGGTGACCTTTGTGAACAGTTTTAAAGCAAATGGGGGACTCATTTCAACATTTTTAAAACATCAGGGGACTGATTTCAACATTGTTAAAACATCAGGGGGACTGATTTGAACATTAATCACTAAAATTTACTCATTAAAATAGTCAATACGTAATACATTGGATGTTACAATCTAACTAAATGAACCTAAACAGAACCTGAACAAGGCACACCACAATACACACACACAAAGCTACAACTAAGATCTTCATCATTTTCTGCAAGTCCTGCACTGAATTTTCCAGCTGACTTATCCTCCTCACCATTGTGCAATCTTTTTCATCAACTTTCTCTTCAACACACCACTTGAAAAAGTTACACGAGCTGCCAATTGAAGATCCACCCTGTTATTCACCAAGTTATGGAATCTATCAACAAATGCATCATCAATTCAAAAAAACTTTAACTCAAAAGGGTATAATTCAAACCTTGTAACGTGGACAACCCCAGAAATTTCTCCCAGCATTCTTCGTAGTTCTCGCCAATTTGGTTACAACAACATCACCACAGTAACAAGTGGGGATTATCCCACCTCCTCTCACACCACAACCATGGGACCACCGAGAAGATCCTTTGTCCCAACTTCTCGAACACGACGAACACCCTTCAGAAGAAGCCATTCGTATCCCAAATTACCAATTTCTCTAAAACTCCTGAAACCCTAACTTCTGATTTCCTAACCTCAGTAATATTATCAAATTTACCCTCTCACAGCCACGTATCACCCACTCACAGCCACGTATTACCCACACAAAGCCACGTAGCTAACTTCAGTCCACCCTGTCAGCTGCTCCGTTAAAAACTCAACGTCGTTTCCAAAAAGGACTTGATTGCACACTTTTTACAAAAGGTGGGACCACATTGAACTTCTAAAAAAGGGTAGGACCACATTGAACATTGGCCCCCTTTCGAGGGACCAAAAGAGGTATTAAACCTTAATAAAAACTAAATAATGATTATTTAAAAATTATATTTTTTGTAAATAATCTATTAAAATAATAAATCACATAATATAATGTAAAGTAATATTAATCGGTGTGGTGTAAAATAAATTTTAAAATAAAATATCGTTATTAATAATGATTGGTACCAAATTTTAATAAGTGAGAAAAATGAAGAACTTGTTTTATTACATTATAATGTATTAGAAATATAAAATTCTTTCAAATTTAAATTGATAATTTTGT
Organism: Vigna umbellata; assembly: GCF_029865625.1. Classification (NCBI taxonomy): domain Eukaryota; kingdom Viridiplantae; phylum Streptophyta; class Magnoliopsida; order Fabales; family Fabaceae; genus Vigna; species Vigna umbellata. Next base: position 10,177,779 of record NC_142166.1, read on the forward strand.
TGATTAATTTAAGCAAATAATAAATAATTTTTGTAATAAGTTTTGTTAATAAAAGTTTAACATGGCTACTGTATGTATAAAATAGAGAGTACGATTTGAAATTTTTATTTTAAATGTTGAAAAATAAAATAAATAACCATTTCATGATGACTTAGGAGAAAAAACTTTGTTTCACCTTACATAAATAACTTTAACTCTTCTTGGATGTGTTGTAGTCAAGGTTAGGAGTTAGGAGATATGTCATCAAGCTCCAGGACGTTGAAGATGTTATGTCTTTCAAGGTCAATGCAAACGGGGTTGGTTGAACCCCTCATTCGATAAGAGCCAATGTGGTCGTTCCTCTCTGGCTGGTCAGCTATTACATGTAGTGGAGACCTTAAAAAATCAGTTGTAGAAATTGTTATAGAGCCTTGTGTTGCAGTAGGAGCCATTATTTCTCCTTGTGACTCGTTGCCAAAGATTAATAGTTCTACTTGTAAAAGGTTGTGAAATCTTAAGTGAATTTCTAAAGTCTTCTGTCTTGGAGGGCTGAGTACAGCTCCACTAGGGCACTGAAGATGTTGTCTTTCAAGCTCAACGTAAACAGGGTTGGTTGAATCCCTCATTCGGAAAAAGCCAATGTGGTCGATCCTCTGTAGCTGGTAAGCTATTACACTTAGTGGAGACCTTAAACAAGGCTTCGGGTCAGTTGTAAACTGTTACAGCACCTTGCGTTGCAGGAGCTGTTATTTCTCCTTCTTGTGACATGTCGTCAAAGATTATAGTTCTACCTGTAAAAGGTTGTGAATTTCTAAAGTCTTCTGTCTCGAAGGGATTGAAATTTTTCTCTAATCCCAATATCTCATAAAAGTTTTTCTTCCTCTTACTTTCTTTGGCACGGAACTGGTCCCTTGTCTCCGCTTCTATCGTGGACAGTACATCGTCGACGGGGAGCGCCTTCGTCACGAACTTCAACGCGGGTGAACGATTGTCGTTTTCTAAGGCCTAGTTACCGATTCTCAAACATTTCAACGTGTCGTCCTTATTCCCATCCATAGTCGGAGATAACGCTCGTACCAGATCTTTGCACCTGAAAAATTAGGGTAACCAAGGGAGTGAACCATCCTCAACAATCTTTTTCATCAACATTCTCCAAAAAAAAAATCAAAGCAATAAATTCTTCAATGAGGCACAACAACAAAAAGTTATAAAAAGACAAATAACTTGAAAGTATTCGTGTAATTTGTGCTACTATTCTCATTCTACTCTTTTGACCTAATCATTCGCTAGATTGATATGTATCTCTTCAATGTCTGCTTCCCTCCAACCGCTGCGGCAGTGGCAATTCCACCAATGGCACCGACAATGACCACGGATCGGGTGCGATGGTGGCTGAGGAATGGAGCACACATTTAAACCATCAAATGAGGAGGGAAAAGGGGAGAACGTATCTATAAAATGCAAAGCGACAGATCAAACGAAACGGCCACACCCACGAAGAAAAAAATTGGAACTAAAAGCGTGTCACAAATTCAAATTGAAAAAGTATGAAATTATAGTTACAAAATGGGTGATAATACAATGACACGCTGACATGGAGCTTACATTCATTTGACACGCTAATGTGGAGCTTACATTCATTTTACACGCTCCACATCATTGTTTTGAATAAAATAATTGCAGAGTAAGTAAGGGTAAAAGGAGCAAAATAAAAATTTGGGTTTCGGTCTTCTTTGGGTCCTCATTTGAAAATCTCATTTAGGTTTTCTTTCCTCACTCATTTAAATTTTTTATTTTAGGGATTTGTTCAGATTACGACTTACCTTGGCCTCAATTGTTCGGCCTCCCATGACCTCAAGTGTTCTTACTAAACCGTTCAGTTATACCTTGGCCCCAACTGCTCGGCCTCCCATGGCCTCACAAGTACTTAGCCAAATTTGGACTCAAGTGTTCGTACTCAACCGTTCGGCCATAGCTTGGCCTCAACTGCTCGGCCATAGCTTGGCCTCAACTGCTCAGCCATAGCTTGGCCTCACAGGTACATAGTCAAATTTGGCCTCAAGTGTTCATACTAAATCGTTCGGTCATACCTTGACCCCAATTGCTCGACCTCCCATGGTCTCACAGGTACTTAGCCAAATTTGGCCTCAATTGTTCGTACTCAACCGTTCGGCCATACATTGGCCTCAACTGCTCGCCCTCCCATGGCCTCACAAGTACTTAGCCAAATTTGACCTCAAGTGTTTGTACTAAACCGTTTGACCATACGTTGACCCCAACTGCTTGGCCTCTCATGGCCTCACAGGTACTTAGCCAAATTTGGCCTCAACCGTTCGGCCATACCTTGGCCTCAAATGTTCGACCTCAACCGTTCGGTATAACCTCACAGGTATGGCCGAACAGTTTCTCACGTTCTTTCTCTCAACCCTAACCCTAGCACTTTGAGTTCCTCTTCCAAAATGAAAGAGTCGACCTTTGAAAAATTGAAATCAGAGAGAGGACCTAATGCGGCAGCTGCCTTCACCGAAACATATTATTTCATTTATTCTCCTCCTAAACCAGCGCAGCACCAGCCAACAATGCAAATGACAAATTTACCCTTTATGACATTCACAATAATTGGCCCCATCACATGTCGAATGAGTGCCATTTACTTTAACCATGTTAAAGAATCATTTTCCTTACAAAATTGTCCCATTTCCTCGCTGTGGGACCCATAAACATTAAATTTGACACGTGTCAAATGAATGTCAATTTATGATAGCATGTCAAAGTACGAGTTCCCCTACCCTCTAGATACTTCTTTCCCTCCACACTCGTATTTATAGATAACATTTATTTTGTTTTTTTAGTTTTATTTGTTTGAATAATTTTTTTAAGACTTAAATAATTATTTATAACAAAAAACACTTTTCAATTTTATTATTTTAGTATCTATTTTAATTTAAATAATTATTTATTATAAAAAATTATTTACTCTTTCAGCATTTTAATAATTATTTTTTAAATTTAAATAATTATTCATAATCAAAAAATCATTCACATAATATTTTTATTTTAATAACTAAAATTTATTTTGTATATAATAATATCTATAATTATATACTTTTTTTATTTTATCTTGTCATTAAAATTTAGAGAGTTAAATATATTTTTATTCTCTAAGTGTTATGCGATTTTTGGATTTCATCTATTTACAAAGCTTTGTTTATTTTCATCATTTTCTTTAAAAACTCTAACTTTTAGTCCTGCGTTAAAATTTCCAAATTTCCCTGTCGTGACCAATGATGTGCTACGCCTAACGCCAACTTTCATGTGTTTGCCACGTTTCAATTATTTTCTGAAATCAGAACTGGGGTTTCTTGAAAAATTAGGGTTTTTTCCTTATCTTCAATCAATTAAACGAAGAGAAAACATGTTCTCTTTATCAATTGAGTTCTCTTGAAAATTCATTCAACCTAATATTCCAAAAGCTTGTTCTCTTTACAACTGAGTCATCTTCAATGCAACCCACAAGCCCTAAAATAACATTAACAAAAAATATTGAGTAAGAGAAAGAAAAAAAAGGAGGAACACCATTGAGATTTTAAGAATTGGATCGTGAGAAAGAACCTCGCGAAAAACAAAGTTGGGATCTTTTATGTGTTTTTGAAATCAACGGCGAGAATCGGAAGACGTAGAGGACGACTTGTCGGTCTATCCAAGCACGAACTGAAGGTGATCGACCGAAGGGTCTATCCAAGCACAAATCGAAGGGGTGTTACTGGACTGAAGGGGTCCCCTCTGAGAAAAAAATTGGCCAAACACCAGCGCCAGCATGTTGAACACAACTAAAGAACCAATTCCCAGAATACTGTACGACATGATGAGACAACCTCAGGGACCGTTGAAACAAGAAATCATCGCCAACGAATCCTCTAAGTTTGATTCCCGAGAACCCAATAAATCTTCCATCGATGCAAAGTCACCGATCTCCAACCCCCAAAATTCGAGCTCTTCTGCCATGCCCATGTCTGCTGTTGGTGTTTCTCTCGGCAATTTCTTTTTTTTCTTTTTATTTTGCTTTTTTTGGTTTCGTATTGATAGTCCTTTCGATTTAACTCTACAGCTCTGAAGAGGAAACGACCATGAATGGTGAAGCACGAGGATGAGAATCCTTCGAGCTTGAACGTTCGGAGCAGTCCCATTTCGTCAATGACGAAGGCTGAGAGCGATCAACACTTCGAAGTCGTAATCAAGAAGGTGTTGTTTTCAGAAAATAAACTCTGCGAGAAAGTCCTGGGCGATTTCATGGAGGGTCTAGTTTGGCCAGAATGCTTCATCAAAATCTCCGACAAGATCTTGGTCGTGTTCTTCCGTTTCGGAGAAGGCGGGGCCCGAAGCAGGAAAGAGCCCCAGAAGCTCTTCAAACTATTGGAAGTGTTTGAATCCCTAGAAAAACTCATATTCATAAAACACTAAAAACACTAAAAACATATTTAATCTAAATTTAAATAATTTATAATCAAAATTCTAAAGTAAATTATTAACTTCATCCCCGGTGTATCTATTTTCTTTACATATTCATAATTCCGTGAATTCTTATAAATGAATCAAAATCAGAAACAAGAGTTCGACACCTAAATGGAAACATCTAATTAACAATTCGTTTTAAATTAATATTGAAATATTGTAATTTTAAGTTGTTAAAGTAGATGGTTTTTTTTTTCTCTTTTATCAAAATATCATCTCTTATTTTAGAAATTTGATAATTAATAAAATTAATAATGATTATTTAAAATCATTTTATTTTTAAATAAAATATTAAAATTAAAATTAATTAAAATAATAAATCACATAATATAATGTAAATTAATATTAATTGGTCTTGTGTAATATACATTTTAAAATAAAATATCGTTATTAACAATGATTGGTACCAAATTTTAATAAGTGGAAAAAATAAAGATATTGTTTTATTCTATTATAATGTATTAGAAATATAAAATTCTTTCAAATTTAAACTGATAATTTTGCTGATTATTCATTACTGGTTTAAGTAAATAATAAATAATTTTTGTTAATAAAAGTTAAGCATGGCTATTATATGTATAAAATAGAGAGTATGATTGGAAAATTTTATTTTAAATATTGAAAAATAAAATAACCAACTATTTATATTTATTTTATTTGAAATAGAATATTTTATTGCATATTATTGAAGTATTATAGATTGATACCGTAATATAAAAGAGTTTAAATTAAAAATAAATGAAACAATATTTAGAGATGAAACATTCAAAAGGATATATAAGTTTGTAACTAAGAATAACGTAAATAAAATATATTTCTTAAAATTAAAAGTTATAAAGAGAAAAAAATGGAATTAAGAACAAAAACGGTGCGGTGTCGCACTCGGTGGAGATCAACGACTGCGACGACGTGGAAGTGTGTGTGGAAGCTGTGATTTTGATGCACTACGAGGATCTCAAGACCAAGTTGTGTTCCATGGGCGATGGGGTTCCTAAAGTTTTGAGTTTGCTCAAGGTTCCTAAAGTTTTGAGTTTGCTCAAGGTTTCTAAAGTTTTGAGCTTGCTTAGGTTGATGTTCGTTGTTTTGTACATTCTTTTTGTCCTTGTTTCTTGACTGCAATTAGTTTCTTATGTTCTTACTTTTACTTGCGTTATTTGTAGGTATCGACAACAATCATGTTTGATCTTAGGGGTTGCATCATGCCTAGAATATTTGGAATCTATTCCATGGAGTGAGAATGAACAGGAGGAAGTGACATCCCAGCTAGGACATCTACAAATTCATGACTCCACAGTTGACGTTCTTCAAAGAGTATTATCGGATCCATGCATTGTTGATAGGACTCATGACATCTTCTTTAACCTAATAAAAAATAAAAAAATTTGACGAAAATAAAAATAAAAAAAATACCCTATATTGTCTTGGTTTAACCCCAACCGAAGTGGAAGACCCCATACTTCCTTGCTTCAAAGGAACCGAGGCAATAGACCTCGCAGGAAAACAATTAAAAAAAATATATTAAATACCCTCTACCGCCTCGATTGCATTTGAACTAAGGCAAAAGCCTACTCCTTTTTGTCTCGGTTCTGAACCAAAGCAAAATGCCTACTTCTTTTTGTCTTGCCTATATATAACTCGGTTTGTCAACCGCTGCATATAGGCAAAAATAACCGCTGTCATTTTCCTTTAGTGCACTAGTGATTGGTCAATCCTTTCAAGTTCTTTTCATTTATGTGTTTGGGCACAAATGTAGTTCACTACAAGTTGTTCAAAAGTTGTTATGCTTAAATTCTTCAAAAAGACCATATATTTTAGATAATCATTCCAAGGTACAAACATGAACAATGTACATCCCAAAGCGTTGTATGCATGTTTAAATACAACAAACACATATGAACATAAAAATTGAAGATTTTTGAACTTGCCACATATTTACACCATAATTCATCTAGCTTGATTGTGAATCACCTTGCTTGTTATATTTCTGTCAGATTTTTTCGTCTTCTTCACAAGAAAAATCTTATGCTCCTCTTATCAAAAGTTACTACTAAATGAGTCTTTGCCTTCATTTATGCATATTCCAATACCATGATTGTACATCTAAGTGTACATGGTCAGTTGTAATTACGGTCACCATCTTCTTGCCTCTATTTTGAATAATTTATTGTATCAAGTGTCATGATCAAAGAGAAAATTGGAAGGTTGCTTTTCTTTTTTTAGCACAAAGTTTATTAGCTCTGTCATGTTTGTGTTATTTGTTGGCAAGAGATATTTTGTAAAGGTAATGTAGGGGAAAGTTGCAAAGAGAAAATGTCTTGATCTTCCTGTCTACTACAATATTTCTGTGTGGTAGAGGCTGGCAATAGCACGAAACCAATCCAACTTTTTTTTATTAAACTTTACTTGAGTAGGGTTATTTCCAGAACCACTTGCTATCTTTCATATGCACGTTGCTCTACATTTAACAAAAAAAGTGTTGTTTGTTGTCTCATGTAAGTGAGCATTTGTCCTTCAGTACGTTATCCAATCATTGTGTTATTTTCTCATTCTCTTATCTAGTATTTGTAATAGTAAAAAATATTGGCTTATTCATTCCATATGTTGTGAAAATTCGTTACAAAAATTAATTTAAGAAATTGGAGAAATGGTAAAGTAATTTATCTTGATAGAAAAAAAAATTATCCATGTTGGCAACATCTTTTTTTAACGGTGCATTCTTTAAGTGCCTCATGAAGTTTTGTGTCATGTATTAAATGTAATATCAAACAACTTATTATTAAAATAAGGAATGTTTCTCTGCAATATCCTCTCAGCAAAAGTTTTCTTGTAATATCAAACAACTTATTATTATATAGCTGGCATAAACTTTATGTAATTAATATAAAGAAATATTGTGTACTTAAAAATAAATCTCAGTTAAATATTAGAAGTTATTCTAAAAGAAAATTATGTGCTCTCATAAGTCATAAGTGATAAAAAGTAGGTTTAATAGCCAATTTAGTCCCCACTTTGGTTGAAAAATCTCAATTTAGTCCCTCGTTATAAAAGTGTTTTACATTAGTCCTAACTTTTAAAATAGTGGGTCAGGTTGGTCCCTTTCGTTAAATATAAGTTAACGAAATTAATGGATGATGATGTGACACAGCTTAAAGCTGATGTGTTAGATTGGTCCCTCGTTAGCTTTAAGTTGTGTCACATCATCATCCATTAATTTTGTTAACTTATATTTAACAGAAAGGACCAATCTAATCCACTATTTTAAAAGTTAGGACTAATTCAAAACACTTTTATAACGAGGGACTAAATTGAGATTTTTCAACCAAAGTGAGGATTAAATTGGCTATTAAACCTAAAAAGTAATACTTATCTTTCTATGGTTAATAAAATTCTTTATTAGTTACATAGGATAATAAAATACAACACAAATTACCTTTTTGTTTGATTTATCTCTCTAAGTCATCATCTTGCCAACTATTTTTAATACCATTAACAAACCTACTTTAACATCTAATTGAATTAGTTTGAAAAATTTGTCCAAAACAAACTTATGTTACAACCTTCACTTATAATGTTTCCATTTTCTTTTGCAAGAGTTGGTGTATTTTTTTTAATTTATATTTTAATTCTTAGTCAACTAGTTTGAATAAATAATGAATTAAAAAATATAGTACAATTAGACATGTATCCCAAATTTGTAGGAAAGAGAAAAATTCAAAAGATAAAATGTTACAAAATTTAGATATTAAAAGTAAAATTAGAAAAAAAATCCAAAAATTTATATATATTTATATGACGTACGGAATCTGAACTAAATTTTGACTATGATTATTTATTTTAGGAAATGGTGTTTTGTTGCCGGAAGCAACGTTAAATTAACTAACTAAGAATCTATAAAATCAACTAATTAAGGAGGCGTCAAATCACAATGACGCCGGACGGAAAAATAGGCGGTGGCGTGTGCTTTCTAAATTGGTCATATCGGAATTAAGATCCTCTGCAGTTTCAAAAAAAGTGCATAGATCTCAGCCCAACTTAAACTTATCTATAAATATTTTAAATCCTTTAATTTTGATCATGTTTTTTAATTTAATTTTTTTTAAATCGATTATTTTTATATTTTTTAATTTAGTTTTTATTTTTTTATAATTTCATATAATCCGGTCTTTTTCTATAATACTATACTAATGTTAAAAATGTGTTATGTATTCGTGATTTTTTTAATTTGTTTTTAAAAATAAAAATTTGTCACACATGTTGTAAAAGAGATAGTACTACCACATGCAGTATAACACCTTTTTAATATTATTAATATAATACTAATAAAAACGACCACGTTGCACTAAGTTTTCTAAAATAAAAATCAAATTAAAACACATATAAAAAGCACATATTAATGAAATCATTCAACTATCTTTTTATTACACGAAGAAAAGAAAAACTTGGATTAACGGTCAGATTTATAACGGCACCGCCTCTTTCAGATCGCAGAAAATCCATTTTCGTTATTTAGTGGGACAACAAAAAATCCTCTTAACGCCATAGCAGGAGACACCTCTGATTTGAACGTACGCAACACCACACAACAAAATATTCTTCATACATCATTTTCCATCACCGTGTTCTTCTTTTTTGCCCTCCTTCGATATTTGTTTTTTCTCTCTCTTCTCGTTTGGTTCAATCAATGGGTGCAGAGGTTAAGATCTGGAACCCCGTTGAAGTTGCAGAGCAAGCTAGCCACGACTATGTCTCGAAGATTCATCCCTCGCAGCTTGCCATCGACCCTTCGCTCGAACTTCCTCATATGACACCTCTCGTCCTGTACGTGATTCTCATTTTTTTTTCTTTTGTTTTCAATAAAAATAAAGAATAAAGTATTGATTTTTCCTTTTTCGCGCGCTTCTCGTTTGAACTTTCATGGGTTTCTTTGTTTCTTGGTATGGTTGCTGGGAAAAGGTGGGAAAGTGGGAGGGTCAGGTTTTGCTGGGAAGACGTATCAATTGGGGTTTGGTGGTTCTAGATTAATTAGAAATGTTCAATTTCTTTGGATTAGGTGTTGAGTGGGGTGTGATGCCTATAATAGAATACGTCTTTCGATGTTGAACCGTTGATTTTTTGTTTATTTATGTTATTAAATGTTGCTAAATCAGTTTCATCTGTATTCTTGAAATTGCATCATTTCCCTTTTTTTTTTCTTTTTTTTTTTCGTTTTGTTTCTTGCAGAAATATGTGCAAGGACATGTTCAAGGCGTGGGCAGATTTGGATGATTCTTGCTTTGATATTGAGAAAATATCCGGGGGAATTACAAATTTGTGTGAGTTGTTCTGTTGATGTTGTTTTTTTGAAGAAAGAATAAATTTTTTGTTCATCTCAAGATTGATTTTCACATGCTGAACGGCTATGTCTGGTGAACGGTTTACTTCACAAATCCAGAAATAGAGTCAGCTAAACTTTCATCTGGTTGTTTAATTGCTTGTCGCTCATCCGTAGTATTGTGTTGTTGTTGATGTGGTTGATGCATTTGTCATTGTCTGTCAGTACTCAAGGTTTCAGTTAAACAAGAAAATTGTATTGAGGAAATTATAACCATCAGATTGTATGGACCCAACACTGAGTACATTATAGATCGTCAGCGGGAATTGCAGGTTAGACACTTTACTGCATGATTACATACAAAACTAGCCATGTCACTGAATGCTTGTGCGTCCTTTCTTGAGTCAAATATTGCAGTCATCTAGTGTTGATGTAGCCGTCTATATCTTCTTGTTATTTCTGCAATGTTGTTCTCTGGTTGATGAATAATTGAAAGTTAGGGGTAACTGAAATGTACGTATGCTTGTGGCAAGCTTGCAGTAATACTTTCCAGGATTGTATCATATTTTATTATTTGTTGATGGGCTAAGATTTTCATCGATTTACCATTGCAAGTAGATTTGTCAAACCAGGTCAACCCATGTGGGTTTGGGTCATCCCATGAGCCTTAATTTTAAAATTTTGACGTAGGCCCAGACTGGAGATGTTTTGGCTAATGTCAAGCCGAAGTTGATCTCCGGCAATGCCAAGCTGAAAATGCCTGGGTCGCGGTCGAGTTGAAGATACCCTAGTTAAAATTGAGTTGAAGATGCTCTGGTAGAGGCTGGTGTGAAATTAGTCTAGTTGAGGTAGAGTTCAAAATAATGTGATTGAGGCCAAGGTAAAAATACTTTGGTCAAGGTTGAACTGACAATGGTCTAGCCATGGCCAAGCTAAAGATGCTTTGGTTAAGGCTGATATACGGCTGAGACCATGGAGAAGATGCCTTAGTAGAGATGGAATTGAAATATCTTGGTCAAAGTTGAGTTGAACATACCCAAAGGGTTGGGTTCAAGATACTCTAGTCGAGATTGAGGTCAAGTAAAAATTACCTTTATTGGGGTTAAACTAATGTACTATGTCTTTGGTTTAGTTAAAGATATTTTAGGTTGAGGCTGAGTTAAAGTTATTTTGTTTGAGATCAAGTTCAGGAACTCTAGTCCGGTCGAGTTGAAATTATTTATTTTTTTTGTAATCAGCTGAGGAAAACATCTTTTGATATAGACATAACTTGTTGGCTGGAAGCCTTTAAGCCATGGTCCACCCCCTTACTAAGTGGGCTTAAAAACTCCTCGTTAGGTGGCAAAAAATTGGATCATTATAGTGAGCTGGCCCTTGGACACACACAGGGATAAATTGACACCTCTAATTGTAAAGTTAAACTTTAGCTTTCATTTTGAGCTTACTAATCTTCAGTTGAGATAAATTTGGTAATACAATTATTTATTCCTTTATTATTGTTGAATTATTTTTCTCCACTTTCTGAAGCAGCATAAGAAAATAATTAAAATAATCTTATGCAAATTTTTGTTTCCTATGTTAGATGATGTTGCATGGCTTTTATACTTTTTGGGAGTAGGATTTAAAAATGTCTTTCAATATAAATATATAATTTCTTGAGTATGTATTATGGATTTCATTTTCTTTTATTCTGACACAGAGATAAGGTCAAATTAAAAGTTAAAATAATACTTATTAGGAAGGGATAAGCAAACCACGACTTCAAAAACTGTTGAAATCCACATCAACACAAGTCCCTTGTAGATGATGTGCTGCAAAACTTTGTTCATTAATCCATAAGAAAAGAAAGAGAAAACTTGTTGAAATTGTAGGTATACTATTCATTTATATCCCTGCTTAGATGTGCACGGAGGATGTCGGTTGTAGATTGTGATCAGAGAAAGATATGAATTCTGATGGTGAAAAAAGATTTTAGTTTATAATTGTTAAATTAGTTGCTTATCTGTATTTTACTCAATGGTTTTACTTGAAGTTTGGTGTAAAATTTGGTGTTTAGGCTACCAAATTCATCACAGCTGCAGGATTTGGTGCTAAGTGGCTCGGCATATTTGGGAATGGCATGGTGCAATCTTTTATTAATGCTCAAACTCTATCACCTTCAGGTACAAATGGGAAAACTTCATGAATGTTCAACTATCTTTAAATGTAGCAACTATGTACTTCCCTAACCCAACCTAAGACTTGATGCTGACTTTTGATCATGAGGAGGCTCTAAGCTGAAGTTCTCAATTATCTGTTATTATACTTTGTTTACCGCTACACTGGTTTAATGACTTCGTGAATATATTTTCTCCGTGGCAGATATGCGGGAACCAAAGCTTGCTGCTAAAATAGCTAAGCAACTTAAAAGATTTCATTATGTGGAAATTCCAGGTTCAAAGGAACCTCAATTATGGAATGATGTTTGGAAGTTCTTTGAGAAAGGTCTATTATCTTTTCTTTCTTCTAGTGTGGTCTCTGTCCGATTCTATTTCAATTGATGAGTTACTTCTGTAATTTTGTTTGAAGTCAATTTGATTTGTTGATTTCTATCATTCCTTCTCTGAAGTTTTGAACTCCCCTTTTTAGTCTTTTCAGTTTCACCATTCTCTGATTTTTAGTTTTGAAAGCAACTGTTTTTTTTAAAGATCACATGCTAGGGAATATTTTGAAAGTAACTTATAATACCAGAATGACCTGTTATTTATGTCTTGTGAAAAATCTGTCATTGTTTTTGGACTAATAGAATTATTTATAAAAATACAATCTATTTAGGGTGTGTTTTTTGTTACCTAAAAGTTTCTTACGCTTTTCATTCTGTATTCTTAGTCCTATGTGATGATGTACTGCTTCAATATATTAAAACTATCATCAAGCTAGATTAACCTCATGCAATATGCTTTTGACAACGGCTTCTGTATGTTTATGCCTGAAAGATTGGTGTTATTAGTATTTGAGTAGCCACTTTTTCTTCCAGCATCTGTTCTTAAATTTGATGATAGTGAAATCCAGAAGACTTATGAAACGATTTCATTCAAGGAAATTCATGATGAAATTGTTGAGCTCAAGGTACTTGCTCTTTCCGACGTTTCTTAGCTGTTATATTTGTTTTTATCTTTGATTGTAATGCAGGGGTCAAACGAATATAAATTACCAACATATTTGAAGTCCAACTCTAATAACTAGATTTGAAAGTTAAGTTTATATTTTTAGTGGTGACTACCATCTTTTTTGCTGTCAATGTCCAAACACTTTTACTAAATATTTATTAGGACATGCCCAACAAAGAAAGGGCCAAAGTTTCCAGGCATAATCTTTTCCATCTCATTTGTGCTTGTGAAGATTATTTTTTGGCTTAATAAAGTTTTAACCTTATTAAAAATTAGGGATTTTTTCAATTAAGTTCCTATTAAAAATTTTTGCTCTATTGAGTGCATCAAATATTTTTCGTTTTAACCTTAGTATCCTACCGTTTGATTTTGCCGGGATGACATGGCCATTACTTTCGTCTTCCCATCTCCAACTTGCCAATCAACTCTATTGGAAAGGGAAGGAGCGAGTTGGAGAGAAAAAAATGAGTTGATCGGTGAGTTATAGATGAGAAGTATCGGTTACACCATACCGTAAATGGCAAAAATCAAACGGTGAGGTATTTAAACGAAAATAAGAAAACATTTGAGCACTCAATAAAACAATTTTTTGATAAGGATTCAATTTAAAATACCCAAATTTATGAGATACTTAAAACTTAATTAAACTATTTTTTTTATTGAAAAGGCTAAATTAGTTGTAGTCATTGGTTCATTTTATTTATGGTCATAATTTCTTCTCTTGACTAGGTTATATATATATATATATATATATATATATATATATATATATATTTCTTTTTTTTTTTTGTGACAGGGATTGTGTGATCTACTCAAATCTCCTGTAATTTTTGCTCACAACGACTTGCTTTCTGGAAATATAATGATTAATCATGAAGAAGGTATCTAAATAACTCGCTTGTAAGCATGCCTGTGCTTCTACTTGTTAATGTATTTATTTATTTATTGTAGAAAAGACAGTAGCTTATTTATTGTGCTTGCTATTCTATGCACGCCATGTCTATGAACTCACTCTCAAGAGTTGAGAGTTCTATATTAATATTTCCTTTATCTTTCTTCGTAAAATGTGTGTATGATATACTCATGAGCCAAGCATTGGTACAATTTACTTATTTCGGATTAGGAAACATTATCAAAATTAAGAATGTAGCGGTGTTGCATGGTTTTGTTCAAGAAAAATTGTTATATCTGTTTTTCTTCAATGGTTGCTAAATGAGTGCAAAATTACCTCACCGTTTGGATCATGAGCTTAGTATACTAACTCCAATTTTAATTATTCGGGATTTATATTAAAGCAGAAGAAGTACACAACATTAGTCATAAACCAACACAATGAGTATTTTTTTGAATAAGTAATGCGTTTGTTTTTTTAATTAGTTTGCTTGTTAACAGGAATTTCTGATGTGAATTTATTCATTCTCAGTTTATAACAAACTCTGGAATTCACAAATATTTTAACATTCACATGTGAAGAGATGATGCTTAGATAACCAGCTTTTTTATTAATTGATGAGGTTTTCATCTTTTTTTTTTCTTAATTTAGTCTGACATTTCTCCAGATAAACTTTACTTCATTGATTATGAATATGCATCATACAACTATAGAGGCTATGACATAGGAAACCACTTTGCAGAATATGCTGGTTTTGATTGTGACTTCGACTTGTGAGTTCTTTATCCTTGCTTCTCTCTTTTAATTAGGTTTCTGTTTGTTACTTCAGTTCATCATTTTCATAATGCAGGTACCCAAATATAAATGAACAATATCATTTCTTCAGGCATTACTTACAACCTGAAAGACCCCATGAGGTACCAATCACACTGAATGGGATTAAATATTTCTTTTGTATTTTATTTCACTGTCTCCAGATTGTCAATCATCTAAAAAATAAGATGTACACAATCCATCAATTATGCCATGATCATCTTATTTTCCATTAGCCTTTAATCACTTCGACACTCTAGCCCTTTGGTGTATCAACTATATTAGGTTGCCTTTCCTGTTGGAGTGATGTTTCCTTTTGCTGGTGTGCCTAAGACTGATCTTTGTTACATAAAACTGCCTAAATATCTTCCCGAAATCCACACTTTTGTCGTACCCTTGAAGTTTATTCAAATTTGACTTTAACTTGAAATAGCCTTATCTCAGTATGCCTTGTTGCATATATATAGCAATATTGTAGCATGAAGACACTTGCACTTCAGGGTACATAAGTTATTGGAAATATGAATATAAGTTTATTTTCGTGTCCTATAATAGATATCTCCTGTGTTTCTTTAAGATCATCATTTACTTAATATAATACAGGTGTCCGAGAAAGATCTTGAAGCTTTGTATGTTGAGGCAAATACATTTTCCCTTGCCTCTCACGTTTTCTGGGCATTGTGGGGTGTGATTCAGGTAGTATATTTTCCTCTTTTATTCTCAATGCTTTCTTAGTCGAACGACGTCCTTT
Source organism: Vigna umbellata (assembly GCF_029865625.1). NCBI lineage: Eukaryota > Viridiplantae > Streptophyta > Magnoliopsida > Fabales > Fabaceae > Vigna > Vigna umbellata. The sequence continues at coordinate 10,193,186 of NC_142166.1, forward strand.
ATTGTTTGTTGATATTGTTTCTGATGATAAACAGGCAAAGATGTCCCCAATTGAATTTGATTATCTTGGTTACTTTTTCCTTCGATACAAGGAGTACAAAAGACAGAAAGAGAAGTATTTCTTGCTTGCACGGACCTATCTTACCGGATGCAAGAATAAGTAGATGAGAGAGATTTACTTAATCACTTGTTAGTTTCTGTATGTCATGTTTGTAGCATGAATCCGTTGATTCATGTAGTTTATGTTTGCTTAAAATTTCATTTTAGACTCTTTTCAGAATAATGGCCTAATTAAGGGTGTAGTTTGAGCTAGAGGCTTTTCTACCTCCTGTTGTTGTAATCCTAGAACAGGCTATAAAATTGATGTCATTCTTTTTCTTGTACTGTGGCATTATAATTTTTTTTGTCTTGTTTATTCACCTCTACAAAAGTGACCCCTCACTTACAATCTATTACATCCAATCTGCAATGGAGGCAATTCAATTAATTAAATTCCTTGTATCACAAGAAAAATGAGTTTCCCTTTTGCACATGAGATTAGCTCATGCTCGAGTTTGAGTTATGAATTTTTGTACTCTATATATTGACCGATACATGTTGATTGCAATACTGTGATGGAGAAAATCGATTGATTANTATATAATATAGATATATATATATATATATAGCGTTTAAACTAAAGAAAGTTCAATTAATCTAAAAAAACATCCAATATCAAAACAAATATCAAAAATATAAAATAAAACTAAACCTAAGTAATGTTCAACAGCAAATATAAGTGTTCCTAGCTTCATATTTGCAGAAGATAAATTGTCCACTCCTGTCTTATCTGCCTAATGTGTCCTCTGGTATAGGAGATGTTGGACAAGTTTAAATAATTTCATGTTTTTGGTGAGAGACAGTCAGGAAAGAAGCTGAAGCGCATCGTACTGAAATTTTTTTTTACTGGTGTGGTGAATAGTGTGGACCATTTGATGCTTATTGTAGACAGTATGGTATTGCACATGAGAAGACTCCTCCCAAAACTCCTCCCAAAACTCCTCAGTTGAATGGTTTAGCAGAGAGGATGAACAGGACATTGATTGAAAGAATTAGGTGTATGTTTTCTGAAGCAAAATTGCCTAAGCATTTTTGGGGTGAGGCATTGTTTACAGCAGTGCATGTTATTAATCTAAGTCCTACAGTCGCTTTGAACTCTGAGGTGCCAGCCACGATTTGGTTTGGCAAGAATGTTACTTATGATCATTTGCGTGTCTTCGGTTGTAAAGCATTTGTTCATGTTCCAAAGGATGAAAGATCCAAGTTGGATGTGAAGACAAGGCAATGCATCTTCATTGGCTTTGGTCAGGATGAATTTGGCTACAAGTTGTATGATCCCGTTGAAAAGAAAGTTGTTAGAAGTCGTGATGTGCAATTCATGGAAGATCAAACCATTGAAGATATTGATAAGGTGGAAAAGTCTACACCTAAGGAAGATGGTAATGTGGCTGATTTTGATCCAATTCGGTTGTCTATTAATGATTTGGATATTGATGTTCATGATGATGAACAACATGGTGATACTAATCAGCAGATTGGAGATGACTTGGATGTTCCTATTGATAATGTTGATGAAGAGGAACATGATGTGTCACTAGATGAGAGTTTTGGTGATGTACCTGAGTTATCCGAAGCTCAACCCTGAAGATCTGATAGGCCAAAACAACCTTCTAAGAAGTACTCTACCAATGAGTATGTGATGTTGACTGATGACGGAGAACCTAAATGTTATGAGGAGGCCATTGAAAGTGAAGAAAAGCAAAAGTGATTGGATGCAATGTAGGATGAGATGAAATCTCTGCATGATAATCACACTTATGACTTGGTGAAGTTACCTAAGGGTAAGAGAGCCTTAGAGAACAGGTGGATTTTCAGGGTGAAGCAAGAGAGCAATTCTACATCTATCAGATATAAAGCCAGATTAGTGGTGAAAGGCTTCAGACAAAGAAAGGGTGTTGACTTCAATGAGATTTTCTCACCTGTGGTGAGGATGACATCCATAAGAATTGTGTTAAGTTTAACTGCTACTCTAGATTTGGAGGTTCATCAGATGGATGTGAAGACAACTTTCCTTCATGGTGATTTGGAGGAAGAGATTTACATGAAGCAACCATATGGTTTTCTTGTTGAAGGCAAGGAAGACTATGTGTGTAGGCTACGAAAAAACCTATATGGTTTGAAGCAGGCTCTGAGGCAGTGGTATAAGAAGTTTGAGTCTGTTATGTGTGAGCAAGGCTACAAGAAAACTACTTCTGACCATTGTGTTTTTGTCAGGAAATTTTCTGAGAATGATTTCATTATACTGTTGTTATATGTTGATGACATGCTTATTGTTGGGAAAGATGTATCCAAAATTGACAGGTTGAAGAAGCAATTGGGCGAGTCATTTGCCATGAAAGACATGGGAGTTGCTAAGAAGATTCTTGGTATAAGTATCACTCGTGATAGAAAAGAGAAGAAACTTTGACTATCATAGGAGCACTACATTCAGAAGGTGTTGCAAAGATTCCAAATGGAAAATGCTAAAGTTGTAAGTACTCCTCTTGCTACTCATTTTAAGTTGAGTGTTAAACAAAGTCCTTCAAATGAAGCTAAGAAGATGGATATGAGCAAAGTTCCTTATGCTTCTGTGGTGGGTAGTTTGATGTATGCAATGGTATGTACAAGGTCTGATATTGCACATGCTGTTGGTACAGTCAGTAGATTTCTGTCAAATCCAGGTAGAGATAATTGGAATGCTGTGAAATGGATTTTGAGGTATCTTCGTAGTACTAGTGGTTTGAGGCTTTGTTTTGGAGGTGATAAGCCTACTTTGGTGGGTTACTCAGATTCAGATATGGTTGGAGACATTGATTCCAGAAAGTCTACTTCAGGGTATTTGATTCATTTTGCAGGGAGAGCCTTGGCTTGGCAATCAAAGTTGCAAAAGTGTGTAGCGTTGTCTACTACTGAGGCAGAATTCATTGCACTTACTGAAGCATGTAAGGAGTTGTTATGAGTGAAGAAATTCTTGCAGGAGCTTGGTTTTGTGCAAGGGAAATACTTGTTGTATTGTGACAGTCAAAGTGCTATTAATCTTGGTAAGAATCCAACTTTTCATTCTATATCCAAACATATTGATGTGAGGTATCATTGGATACGTAATGTTTTGGATGCTAGGTTGTTGGAATTAGCTAAAGTTCATGCAGATGATAATGGTGTTGATATGATGACCAAGGCATTGCCAAAAGGAAAGTTTGAAGTTTGTTGTGAGATCGCCGGTTTGGCGCATATCTCCACATAGTCGTGAGGGGGAGATTTGTTGGGTTATTGGGATCCCTTCCTATGTGGAGAATAGGCCCAAATAATGTGGACCTTTAGGTCTCACTAGGTCAAATTGAGATGGGTCAAATTAGTAGAGCACATTAGAGTCATTTGAAGAGAGGCCAAAGCCAAGTGAGAGAAAAAGAAAGAAAGAAAGTCATTCTCGCATAACCCTAAACCTGCACTGGTGTTTTATTCTCTGTGAACTAGTTCACCGTTGGATCGAGCTGATTTTTGGACAGTAGGTTCCAGACATATGGTTATTCATTCTGACCGTTCAGATCGTCAAACGGAGGTCTAGATTGGGAGAAATCGGTCCCGCACCAGAAGCCATGTTTTGTGGAATTTTTCATCTTTTTGGTTCTCATTTGTAAGCATTTGTGCTTATTTAAATTTGCTTATTGAACACATCATTTGGTGTTATTATTGGAGACTCTTTTGTACCCTATTATTGATCATAGTGGATTTTTCTTTGGTTTGGACGACTCGTGGTTTTTACCCTTGCATTGAGGGGTTTTCCACGCTAAAAATTGTTGGTGTCTCTTTGTGCTTTGGATTCTATTTTTGTTCTATTTGTTTGGTGCTCCTCACAAATTCTCGCAAGAAGGAGGATTGAATTTCCGCTACGTTATTACTGTTTGATAAGTTGTTATATTTTTTGGTCATTTCTCATCAGTGAGCAGTAAATACATTAGGACAATGTGTGGCTAAAAGTCTTTTCAACTTTAAACATGTTCTTTTAAGTCACGGGAAAGAGATTGACATGAAACAAATTTAAATGTATTCTTGAAGAAATATTGGTGTTTACGTATCAAAAGTATGAGCTCTTAAAAGAACGAAGAATATATATATATATATATATATATATATATATATATATATATATATATATATATATATATATATATATATATATATATATTTAAAACTCTCTTTCAACATCGTCCAAACTTTTCACTCATTAAACAAAGTTATTCAAATATATGTTACTTTGCCCCTGTCGAGCATTTTCTATACATCATAGTTTGTAAAGATTTTTACACTTTATTGTAAGCACTTAACCAAAACAAAATTTCGGATTTGTTGTACTTTTTTTTTCTAATAAATAATTTAGAAGTAAAGAGCATTTATTTGTAATATCTTTTATGCGAGAGTTTCTTTAATAAACAATTATGAAGAGACTTTTTTATACTGTATTAGAAAGAAATTATATACTTCGTGCTAATAATAGTTTAGACAAATTAAGTATTAATAAGTGGATCTATTAAAGTTAGAAGTTACAATTATAATATCAATAATTAAGGATTAATTAGTGAGTCACAGTCCAAATTTGGATGACCTAGTATAAATCAACATTTTCATCCTTACACAAATTTTTCTCATCTAAATATTTGTGAATATTGTTGAAACTTATTTCAAAAACTATCAAATGAAGTATAAATTATCGTTTTCATTATTGTTTATTACATAAGTTTTCATAGTCTTAGTTACTGTTTAAATGTTTGCAAGAATTGTTGAAACTTATTTTTAAATTTTTACTCAAATTTTTTCCTTTTAGATGTAACTTTTTATTATTTGTGAAAAAAAATTATTTTATTAATGAATTAGTATTTTATTAAGATATAGATACTAATTTATTGTGATGAAAATTATAATAAATAATGTTTTAAAATATATAAATTATATTTTCAATATGTGATAGATAATTTGATTATGAAACAAGAAGAATAATATATTGAAAAAAAAAATCCAAAGTATAAAAATTCATAAAAAAGAAGTGAAATGGATAATAAAATGATATATCATCCAAAGAAGACAGAGTGAAAGTGAAAGGTAGTAAATACTCAAGTCTGTTCTTAAGATCCTAAAGCACTATTTATTAATGAACTATTTAATAGGTTCGTGGTTCAATTTTTCACATAAATGAGTCCTTCATAAATTTATTTGGTTGCATGCAAAGTCCCTTTCATACTAAATATGAAGAAAAGTTTGTATAAATGTACCAAATGTCAAATATTTATAAAATACTCTATGAAAGCTGAGTATATCTTTCAAACACTCATTTGTATGACATTTAATTAAGAAACTATTAACACTCATCTTTTACCAACCAATTTAGATAATTATCTTTTGAAAAACTCTGTCATTTAAAATTTGGTTGACTATTTAAGAAATATTTAAAAAAAAAGTAAAAATACTCATTCTAAATAATAATTGGTTATAATTATGATCTAGAAAGGGTTTTTAATCTCTAAATATGTGGTCAGATTTTTATAAAAAAAAATTCTTAAATATATTTTAGTATTTAAGGAATTGACAGACTCTCTGACACACAAAAATCCTTTTGGCAGTAAGGTTCTACTAATTAAATTTGACGTAAAAATGTGTTATGTTTTGTTTTTTTTAATAATATCATGTTTTTGTTGAAAGAAGAGTGATGAAGATCTCACTAGAGGAATTTTTTATAGTTGAAAAGAATACGAAGGATCATGTATGTTTTTAAAAGTGATTGTTAATTTTTTTGTTTTAAATATTCTGTTTTATAATAAAATTAATTATAACTCTCATGACTGTAATAAAAATACTTTTTATTTATAAAAAGTACAAGGTGTCTTTCTTTTTTGAGAGTCAGGATCCCAAAAAGATATTTTAAGAGTATTAACATTTATATATGTTTTCAAGAAAGAAAATAACTTTCCGCAGTATATTTTTTTTCCAAATAAAAAAAAATAGATGATGATAATGTTTTTAGGATGTTAAATTAAGAGGGTAGGACACCCAGTGAGCCAAAACCATGGCTTAAACCTATTTTTCACAAAAAAAAAAAATCATCAAAGGTACATGATACATTCAGCCAAATGGTTTAATCTTAAAAATAAGTATTTTTAAAATAAAAAAAAATTGAAATACACATTTACTTAATATACATATAAAATCTACCTGTTAAAATAAAAATAAAAAACTATTTTTGAAATAAAAACTTAGACAAATAAATATAAAAACGAAATATACCTTTTTTTAAATTAAAAAAAATTAATTTTAGAAAATAGACACAATTATTTCATTGAACACGTGCCTACCCCGTTAATTTATTTTGATCATGGATTTTGAGGTGGGCCAAGATACATTTTTATGAGGTGGGCTTTCATCTCTGTATCGAACATATTATGGCTATACCTGAATGGAGCTTCTTCCTGCACTTCATTGTTTTTTTTACACCTCCAAATTTTTCATTACTTTCCATTTTGTGTAAAAAAAATTGACAAAAAATATAAAATAAGATTATAAATTAAGATTCTTAAAGAGTTATTCATAGTGTGATGTACAAAAATTTATAATATAAAGAGGATAAAAAAAAAACTAAGAAGGTACTTTTGAGAGAGAAAAGAAAAGCTTGTTTTTGGTATCTCATAAAATGAAAGAGGTGTAAAAATGAATGTGTGATAAAAATGAAGTGGTGTGAAAACAATGGTCTAAAGACATTGGATTGTTATGAAACCATGAACTCACAAAGATTGAATTCTCACTAATTCCTATATAAGCATTTAACCTTTCTCCTCACCAAAACTTACTAATTCCTTTCTTCTTTCACTCTTTCGATATGGCCAAAGGAAATTCTCCTCTCGTCAGACCTACCTTCGCCGAGCGATGTTCTGATGGTACTTCTCACGTCTTTGCTTCTTCTTTACTATTAATTCAAATTTAAACTTTACTATTAATATCTAAACAGAGAGTGTGTTAGCCGGAGCAAAGGCAGCAGTTGTTGCATGTGTTGCCACCGCCATTCCAACTGTAACTATTCCCTTTCACTCACATATAGCTTTAATTAAATATTAATTATTTTATAAATTTTAATATTTTTTATTCTTTTATTTATATATTCACATCTTAAATTGGAATGCAACAATTATGATGATATTATGCAGTTGGCTAGTGTGAGGATGCTGCCTTGGGCAAAAGCCAATCTCAATCACACAGCTCAAGCTCTCATAATCTCCACAGGTTTCGTTTATCATAATCACAACCACCACCGTTTTTTCTTACTAAAAATAATATATTAATTTTTTTCAAAAAAATATTCATTGCTGATTTCTTTCAAATCTTCTAATTTGTCAACCGAATCCCAATATTTTACAAACTGAAAATTATTTTAACCGTTATTTTTTTCTTTAGCGACGGCAGCGGCATATTTCATAGTAGCTGACAAGACAGTTTTAGCAACGGCAAGAAAGAACTCCTTCAACAAACCCTCCCATTCTCAACCATGAAATGTATTCCATTTTGGTAACATTATCCAAATGTGAACCCAATTGCACTTATTTCTCCTAATAAAGACTTTTAAATGTTCATATACCTTTTTCCTCACTAAGAATTTATATATGTACCACACTTTCGTTATATTATTTCTTTTCTGTCACTTATATATATAGTCAAATGTTTTATATATTTTTCGGGGTAAATGACCAATTAAATTTCTAAAAGTATAAAATATTTATTTTAGTCTTTAAATGTGTAAAAAGTTCCACAATTAAGTTCCCTAGTTAAATTCTACAAGTCTTTATAATCATTTATGATATTATTTTAGAGACCCAACACATTTTATATCATATGCATGTCTAACTCATTATCTAATGTTCTTATTAAAGCGTGGTATCCATCTACTTGCATAAAATATTATCAATTAGGTTTGTTGTAAACTTTTGGCATTGGCTGACGTTATTAGCCCCCAATTAAAGAAATTGGAAAATTGAAAATACAAAAGCAACGGCTATACTGTGTTCTAATTAGCGTCGCGGCACTTTGATTCTCAAAAAGTAATAATAAAATTGAAACTGATGCCCTTTGGAAATTGTGACAGTTTTATGATATAATAAGGAACATCATCACTGAATCTGGTGAGATAATTACGTATATCTTTTTTATAAACCATATCTTAATTTTAATACCGTTTCAGTTAGTTTAGTGTTCCAATTTATTCCAATACGCTAAAGAATTAAATTCTAAATCTAATTTGATGTATTTGAATACGTAAAAAAATCAATTTTAAATATAATTCAATTTTATAAAATTAGTTTGTAATACGATCAAATTTATTTGTACTTATTTATGTATTTTAATTATTAATTTAATAATTTTAAGTTTAATTCAATTTAATAAAACAAATTTATAATATAAGTTTCACAGTTATTTATATATTGTTCTTATTTGGAGTTTAGAATATGTTTTTGGATAGATGCCAAAATCTTGATGATATCATGATTCATAATAAACATGCACGGACTAAAAGATTTACATATAAAAGACTTTCTAATACTCAAGTTAGTAAGAAAATTTGAATCTTTTAAATAAAACAAAGAGTATGAGTGAATTGTGTATATTTTGGTGAAATACTATGTGTATTTATAAGGTTTTTGAACCCTATGATTTATGTGTAAAGAAAAAAAGTTAAAATTTTCGGATGGTCCTCACATTTGTATAAAAATCTCAATTCGGTTATCAAAGTTTTAAGTTGTCTCAATTGGGTCCTCATTTTTTAAAAAATGATATAAATTGGTCATTTTCGTTAGTAAACTGACAATGTCAACTCAATGTCACGTGTCAGTTTGTGATTTCTATTTTTTAATATTTTTTAAATTTTTTTATTTTTTTATTTAAAAAAAAATTTACCATGTGACAGAGACAGTGTGACGTGACAGACAATGACACTTTTCATGTGAAAAATCTTAATTTAATAATTTTATTTGTATTTGATTTCATTTTAGTTCTAATGTTTTTTCTAAATTGGAGCAATTGTATCCCTTTCCAAATTAAAACCAAACTTAACTTTTATATAGATGTATAATGATATCTTCATTAAAAATTGATATTTTTATTAAATAATTTTTATAATATTAAATTTATATTATACATTGAAGTTTATTTAAATTTTGTTTCAAATATTTATATATTAATAATTTCTATACTTAGAGTTGGTTTAAAAATAATAGTACTATAAATTCAAATATAAAATTTTAAAAAAATTGTATAACAAACTAAAATAAATATATTTAAAATTTAAAAACAAAATTTAAATAAAATTCAATGTAAAATATTAATTTAAATAAACTTAACCTTATTAAAAATATTAATAAAAATTTAAGTTTTATTAAAAATAACATTATAATAATTATAACATTTATTAGAGGTGACAAAACAGGTTAACCCAACCTGTATAAATAAAGTTCAATGTAAAATATAAATTTAAATATATTTAATACTGTTAAAAATATTTTTAATTAGATTAAGTTTATTTAAATTAATATTTTACAATCAATTTTATTTAAATTTTAAATATATTTATTCTAAATTATTATATCATTATAGATCTATATAGAAGATAAATTTGGTTTTAATTTGGAGAGGGATGAAATTGGTCCAATTAAAAAATATTAGGGTTAAAATGAGATCATATACAAATAAAATGACTAAATTCAGATTTTTCACATGATGTGTTACTGTCATTGTCACATTACATTGTCTCTGTCATGTCACATTGTCTCTATCACATGACATGATTCTCATTTGACAAATGGCAATTCTAAAAAAAATAGAAGAGAATTTAAAAAAAAGAACACAGACTAACATGTGGCATTGAGTTAACATCGTTAGTTTTGTATTAACGGAAATAATCAAATTGCATATTTTAAAAAATAAGGACCAAATTGAATTTACTTAAAACTTGATGACTGAATTGAGATTTAAGTACAAATACGAGGATCATCCGAGAATTTTAACCAAACAAATAATATTAAGATGATATTAAATAATATCAATAAATATAATCACTTATCGTTTATATGTCAAATTATTTTTTATTCACTTTCTAAAAATAATACGTATTGAAAGTGGATGAATGAACATCGTATCAATCAAGAGTATGAAAAAGGAGTTTTCGAGTTCTTACAATATGTTTAAGAACAGAGAAACTTTGTGAACGAAACATATTTTTATCTTTGTGTTTGTTGTCTTAATCAAATATGTCAAAACTTGGGCAACATGGGTGATCATATATTTATTTATGGTATAATGAGAAGTTATACAGTTTGGACTTAGCATGGAAAAGTACTACAAAGGCCTACAATGTCAAGAGGAACAAATTATGTGGACAAATGAATGACTGATCATTTAGAGGACATGGTATGCGATGTTGGTGAATAAAATTTTGGAAGAGCACATTTATATGATTATCTTAAGAACGATTCAAAGGAAGAGTTGTATTCAAAATGCTTCAACTTTACATGCCTATCGACAACTTTGAAATTATTTAGTTTAAAAGCAAGGAATGGATGGATCGATAAAAGTTTCACATAATTGTTGGAGTTTTTAAAAAGATGCTACCAAAAAATAACATGTTACCTATCTGTAATTAAGAGGTGAATAAAAATCTATGTCCAATGGGCTTGAAATACTATAAGATACATGCATGCCCCCAATGATTGTGTATTGTATAAAGATGAATATGGTTTATTGAAGGTTTGCCGAATATGTGGTTTACCACAGTCTAAGAAGAATGTTGATGGAAATAATGGTGATGAAGACAGTGATGGTCCACTTGCTAAGATGATGCGGTACTTTCCTATAATATATAGGTTGAAACGATTGTTTTCCACTAAAGAAGATGTGAAGAACCTTAAACAGCATGTTGATGAAATGTGTGTTAATCTTCTTCAACACCCAACTTATTCCCCACAATGGAAGAAGATAGATGAAACATTTCCAAAATTTGGTGCAAAGCCAATAAACTTAAGACTTCCACTTGCTACCGATAGTATGAATCCTTATGGGAACTTAAGTGGAAAACATAGTTCACGGCTAGTTTTGTTGTTGATTTATAATTTATCTCCTTTGTTATGCATGAAGAGAAAATATATGATGTTGTCTATGATGATATCAGGTCCCAAACAACCTGGAAATGACATTAATGTGTATCTGAAACCGTTAATTAATGATTTGAAAATATTGTGGGAAGAGGGCGTTAAGGTCTTGGATTCATACTCTTAAGAAACTTTCCGTTTGCGTCCAATGTTGGTTTGCACCATAAATGATTTCCCTAATTTGGAGTTGCTGGATTGAAAGACTACTTTAGGTTTACACAAAGAAGTACAAAATCCTTAAGTTAGGAGGTGTTGAGGAAGTTGAAGCTCCAAATGAAACCAACGCATGATTGTTGTGGAGCAGCGCTTCATGGAACATCTCCAATAATAACAAGAAATACAAAGAGCATTTGAAGAAAGACTTCAGGGCATTACCCAGCAGAGCGACAATCTCTCCACTGAAGATTCAACAGGACGTCATATGAGCACAAAATGATCATGCTCTATCGTAGATCAAATTAACTACACTTGTCAGTACGAGTTATTGGTAGATGAAGATCCCCCGCACGTAGTGGTCATAGGATGACAACTTCCAGAGGGCAAACTATTCATGGTGCTCCTCTATTACTCTACTACACACGTATGACAATTGATGTAGCCCGAGCCCCCATGCTCAAGTGCCTATGCCAACTTCTGAAATCCAATTTGTAGGGGAGGCCTTAGGTACATTTATAGTTTGGTCTAAAGCTTTGATTATGCCATATTGTGGCCCACCATAAGTATTATATTGTTATTCTTAGTATTTTTGTGTCAAAGTTAAAAATAAATTATTCATAACTTTTAAAATGTTTATTTTAGTTTTCTCGTCTGAGAAACAACCCATACGTGAACCTATGATCCATGAAGACCATGACATGGAAGAGGATGATTGTATCAAAGTTAAAAATAAATTATTCATAACTTTTAAAATGTTTATTTTAGTTTTCTCATCCTGAGAAACAACCCATGCGTGAACCTATGATCCATGAAGATCATGACATGACAGAAGCAGAGGATGATCCTTTACCAAAGGTAATGACAAAATTATACAGGTTGAATAAAGGACCGGTAGAGCTGGAATGAGATTTAAGAGTATTTGACCTTTAGTGTCATGTGCCATTATATATTACTCTAAATAATGCACTAGAGGTCATTGGTGGAGAAAGGATGTTAAATATTTCAATCCTACAATCATGGTTCATATAAGATTTTTCATTGTCTTTCCTGTTTAAATATTCAAATTGTTACTTTTTCATAGATATACTTAACTTTCTTGTCATGGACACCGTCATTATGGACCAAGGTCTGGCATCCATGTATGAATTTTTTGAACCTCAAACCATTCAACCTTCTTGAAACACAATTGAATTCAAGCAATCATATTTGCAAACATGGATGGGTGAGTTCAAAAGAAAGATGTACATCATGTCATACATTTATAGGTATATGTTACTCATTGTATAATTTTATAAAGGTTTACCTAATTAATCAACTCATTATTTGTGATTCGTGATTGGGTCTATTGGCAACTGATGGTGATTGTACCACGTCATTTTTGCACAATTGTATGATTTTATTCCCTACATAGAAATATGAAACCTGACTTAAAATCCTTGTTACATTATTCCATATCACTTCATTATGATATTAATATATTAACTTATGTTTCAAATGTTTCAAATTTAATTAGAATTGTGGGTAGGCTCAGAGCAGAACAAATTTAAATACTGTATTCAAAGGTTAGAAGTTATTAATTTTCTTATGCGAACTTTAGACCTTCATATTTTACTATTTTCTTTGTCATGTTTAGTGTAACAAGTAGTCAGATTCATAGGCATGCGACTACTATGTCATGTCTTGGATCAAGATCATCATTCGAGCAAGAATTAGAGATGATTAGACTAAGGTAATGACGTATCTTTCACATACTACAAATGGAATTCAACTTTAAACATTAGAATACAAACATAATATAAGTTGTATTATTTTTGCAGCGCTTCAACATTCTATCACTAATAAGATAAGCTACAATGAAAAAGATATGATAGGAGTGAGCAGTGTATCTTTTAGAGCGATGAAGTTATGAAATACATTAGTTTAGTTTTAATACCTCAAGTTTTGATAGCTTTAATTTTTAGTTTTTCTTAAGATAGCTTTAGTTTATACTTTTGATATTAGTTCATACAAAGTTGAAAAAGAGTTTTCGGTATATGAAATGTCAAACTGGTGTTTTTCTACTTTTTTAGAGTTGGCAAAACAGTAAAACAAATGATTTATTAAAAAAACCATAAGATAAACATTTGTTAATGCATTAACCAACATTAATTCACGTCAGGGAAGGTAAATTCAAACGTAAATTTGACCCTTTTTCACAAACCCAGAAATTACACTCAACGGTAGTGGATGTTGGATATCCCTAATTTACAACGTTAATCAACATTTCTTTTTTCTTCCGATCTTAAATTAACGTCTCCTACTATGACATTAGAATTTGGGCCAATGTGAAAGGTCAAAAATATCGAATGTCAAAACTCGTTTTTGTAATAGTGTATATTAACACGTGGTTACATTAATAATTAAGGTTTGTATATGTCTTTATATTAAATAAATAAAAATTATTATAGCAACGGGATTGCGACAGGACGATGAACCGGAAAAAAAAATGGGTTAAGAAAAAAGGTTTTGAAGACGCCACCATAATTTATTTTTGGAAAAACTATGAAAAACCATAAAATAAGACATGATCTATGAAAACTAGATTTTGTGTTCAGGAATCGATTATGCGTAGAAAAGATATTAACACCGTACTACGTCCATCTAAGAGCATTACCTTTAATTAATTTTACAAAATTGACGTGATTTTCGAAATGTTTAACTTTTCTCAAAAATAACACTATAAGAAACATTTTTTTTTATGCATTCAACAAGGATCGACTTTATTTCTACATAATGAGAAATCGTGGTTACGTAATTATTTAAAAGGATTTTCTGTTTGAAAATGTTGGTGTTTTTAATTTTTGAAAATTTTGTAGTTTTTTTTGGTATTTTTAAAATGATTGAAAAAAAATAATTATTTAGTTGTTAGGACTAATACGTTTAAAACATGAAGATGGTATTAAGAGTGAGGTGAATATATATATATATATATAAAATTTTAAGCTAATGGCTCCTGAGATTAAAAACAAATTTATTCTTTTCTTTATGCTAAAATTAAAGTTCAAAAATTTAAAAGAATATTTCGTCCTTTCTCTTTTTTTTCTACCATTAATATAAAATATTTTGTATATTTTATATTTTATATTATATATTTTTTAAATTAAATTTATTTATTCGAACTAAATTGGATGTTGATAATTATTATAATAAAAATATAAATCAACTATGTTTAAATAAATTAAGTTGACATATTAGTTGAGATACATGTTTCTTTAAAGATTTATGTCTAGGAGTAATATTTATTATATATTCAGAAAGATTGTAGATATGAGATTGTTTGATGGAGAACATATAGTGTTTCTGCTTTAGTTGGAAAATAAAAAATGAAGAAGCGAGTTATTTATATACTGTTGGTGGAATATTCATCTTGTCTCTTGAACAATGGTGATTGGGATTCTTCCTTATCGAACCTAGCTAGGAAAACGTAAGCAAGAACGAATTGATATTTTATGCCACTATGAATTTGACGTTGAGATGTGAATTTAACCAATGTGGTTGCGTATTTTAATATACTTGTAGTCCTTTTTTTATTAACTCATGGTTTGGAGAACTTTAATTCTCAAACCCTCAATATAAAATAAGTGTTTTTTTTTAAATTTTTTTAAAGTACATGTGTTTTTAAAATATTTAAAATCGTAAATTGATTTATGTATACTTTAAATTAATATTTGATTGATTTTTATCATTTCAATTTAATTGAAAGTTTAAGATATAATTTAATTTGTCGGTCGATTCAATTTACTTAATCCAATTTAATTTTACGTGAGTTTGATATCATATTATCGATATAAGTTTATTTATGGTTAACCTTGTCTCAACTTGATCTAGCTTGGTCCAAACCTAGTTTGAAGCGAGTTTGACTTGACTCAACTTGTTGTAGGTTTCGTTCTACTTAATCCAACACGAGTTTGACATGACTCGATCTAATATGGATTCGTCACAACTTGAATCAATGTGATACATGATCAAATAGATTTATATGAGTTGCACTCAATTCGGCTTAACAAGGACCGAACTCAACTTAAGCCGACATAGACCAGACTTAATTCAGCTCAATTTTTGCTCGACTTTACTTTATCTAATTATCAACCCCATTCGACTTAACCCAAGGTGGGTCGAATTTGACTTGACTAAGCATGAGCCTATCTTGACTTAGTTTGAAGTGAACCTAAGTCCGCTCGACCCAACATGAGTCTAACTATTATACGTGACACGAGCTCAATTCTACCAAACTTAATGTGGACCCAACCCAACACAATTCAACATAGGCTGACTTGACTTGACTTACCATGACCCAACTTGACTTGACCTGATGTGGCCTAACATAACTCAATTTGATGTGGATCTAACTCAACCCAACTTAACATGGATTTGATTCAAGTAAACACAACATATATCATATTCAACTGAGTATGATTTAAACCCAACTCAACTCAAGAAATATAGGTATTCTAATTATTAAGATACATATGTATTAGATATTTATATTAGTTATCATCAAAACTTTTAAAACACTACTTATCTAATACTTCTAAACAGTTAAACATTCTATCATTGATATTAATAAACATAACTTTCAAAAACAATTTCTTAAATGAATTAATCCAAATTTATTATATTATATATTATGCTAAAAAGGAAAGATTACAATATATTAAATTAAAATCCTTATATATTACCAATATATAATAATTAAGAGATTGTGTTTTGTAATGGTTATTTTTGTGTGTATAGTTTTTTTCTACCTTTTATACCTTTACTAGTATTACTAATTTTATAGTTTTTAAAAAGATTGTGCATCATGAATGTTGATTAGTGTAATGAAAGATTATAAATTGATATTAACATCGTTTGAATAGTATTATGTGTCAAAATTTGGGTTATATTTTGCTTTAGGACTTCTCTAGTTTGATACGTGACACATTTCTAGATTTTGACACGTGATACTTTTCAAAGAGTTTGACATGACACATTTCAAATTCAAACACATGTCACCTTTCAAACATCATTAACACCAATTTAATACTAATGAACAACTTGACTTTATTTAAAAAATATTGAGAGTCAATTGAGTGGATAAAGAAATATAGGGATGAAAGTGAATCATAGACCTAAATACAAAAATTAAATTACTAATTATATATATTATATGACATGAGTCTCATATTTGATAGTGTAATCCATATTTATGCATTTAATGTTGGAGATTCCACATCGACAAAATAAGACAAATTTGTTGTATATAAATTAGCACAAACCACATTTTACAAGTCGATTTTGTAGGATTAAGTTAAATTTAAAGTTCACAATAGTAGGAGAGTCATTTAAAAATATCCTACAAATATTTATTATTTGTTAAACATATTGTTACACTTTGTCGGACTATTATCATACTACTATTTATGTCTAATCTAAAATCTATCTCTTAACATTTAGGATAAAAAATATATAAATATAAAATATTTTTCTTCTAATTTGAAAAATATTTAAGATAAAAAGATACAAACTTAAATATTATTTCGTCGTTTAAAAAAAAATTATAGTGTAAAAGAAAGTTAGAGTTAAAAATCATCATAAATTGTAAAGAGAAAGTTAAGTAAAAAAAAAAAAACTCACAGACAGTGATCCTTCAAATTTCATGTGAAAGATGATATATAGTCTTTTATAGTGGTAACTCATTTGTTACTAGAAGAAGTGGTGAATCTTCCTAATTTATTCTCTAAAAAAAATCTAAACAAGTTTAGTTTAGAAATTATTTTAATATTTAGTATGAAAAACAAATTAACAGGGTGATCTGTCCTTTCAGAACGGCGTCTGGTCGCCGCGATCCTTATTCTAAAACATATTAATAGCAATGTTGCTTTAGAAATAAAAAAGAGGAAAGAAAAGTAAGGCATGGTTGTATTGTTTGAAAGGTAGCATGCGAAGATGTGGCAGTGCGTGATGGAGAATCATGTCCTGAGGCCTATAATCTCAGTTTATATTACCAACAGACATTAGGATTGATCTTAGGTGTTGGATGTGAATCTTCGAATGGCATTTCTATTATTGGCATAAAGTAATCCAGCCATCCAAAAAATACCTTCATAATGGATGTGCATCAAACACGAATCAATTCTCCATAATTTTTTCACCCTTCTTCTCACACTGTGCAGTGCATAAGCCTACCTAGTGAAGCTTTATTCGAAAGCTGCATGTCACTGAGACATTTTCTTTATAACATTTTTTCATCGTACTAGTACATTAAACATGTTTGTACTCTTCAAACTTAATTATAAAATTAAAATTTATTTATATTTTAATTTTCAAATTTAAAAAGAAATTTAACTTAATAATATTAATTTTTTATATATATATTTAACGATATTTTAAATTGATATTTAAATTTAAATATGTAAAATTAGGTAAATAATATCATTTAACAAGCTTACAAATTTTCAAACATATATATTAGAAAGACTATATTTATTATTTTTAAAATTTAATATATAAACGGATTTCTTTTTTTTAATTTAAGAATTAAAAATATGTTTAATCCAAAATCAATAATTTTTTATTAGTTTGAATAAGGTAAATATATTTTGCGTTACCCATGACAATTTCATATAATAATAAGAATATTTAAAAAAGTATGAGTAATTTATTTAACTACGCCCAATAGTAATTATTTCTAGGAAGTCCATTATTGAATATATTGTTATCTTATCAATTTTCTCAAATAATACATGTAAATGACACTTTGTGACTCAAATTAAATTTATTTTAGTCAAAATTGCAATAAATACTCTCATAAAGAAGAAGACCCTACCTTACCAGAATCACTTATTTATATTACTAATAATGTACTTTTACCTTTATAGAACCCGATTTTATTTGAACTAATTAAGATTAATCATTTTAGTTGTGGCTTAAATATTCTGATTGACTATAATGAATTTTGGTGTATCGGTTGGTTAATAATATTATTTTGGTGAAGGCAATTGGATTCCGAAGCAGTCTCACATAACAGCTTCCCCTCATAAAGCCTTCACAGCCATGGATATGTTCTGCAATAATGCATTCGAATAATGTAAAGAAGGGTATTGTTGGAAAAACATATATACAGAGGAAAGTGTGGACATATATACATTCTAGTTTCTTGCTGTAGTTATTCAATTTACTTAATTTTGAGTTTTCATTTTACCAAATATTTGAAGACAAAATTTTAATTACTATAACATTTCTATCTTACTACGTTAATGTATTTCTAATAAAATATATTTTGGATTTATTAAAAATTATATTATATTTAACGTACAATCATAAGCCCGCTTACATTCTCTTTATGAATGCTTAATATAATATTATTTGGTGAGAGAGTGGATACATTTGAAGCTGACTTGATTGTTTTCTTTAAGAAATTTAGAGATGAGTAAAAAAATATTTGAAAGTAAAGTTTGGAAAATTATGTAGGATTTAAATTATGTGACAAATAAAAAATGATTTAATTACTAAAAATTAAAGATTTTCAAAATGTTCTTATTAGTATAAATAATATAAAATGATAATTGTTATAATATATAATTGTAAAAAAAATATTTATTTATTAGAAATTAAAGATTATCAAAATATTCTTATTAGTATAAATAATATAAAATGATAATTGTTATAATATATAATTGAAAAATTATTATACCTTATCTAAGCTCGTGTAACTTAATGAAACTTGAATTTAATGCAAAAGAACATTTAATGCAAAAGAACATAACGTAAATAAAAAGATAATCATGTCAATTAGGATCTACATTAATACAAACACAACATGTATATAACTGAAAATATTACTAAAATAAAATTCAAGAATTTCAATATTAAAAAAATTACCGAAACAACATATTTTATGATAAAAATTTAAATTCTTTATAAAAATAAATTAACATGTAAAAAAAGTTTTATATCCAAAAGATTAAGCTTTGACAAGGATGGTTCTTTGATATCAAGATTAGTAGATAAGGGATAAATCATGTCCCTACCCACAATTTCTTATCGTAGGCTAGTATATATAGCCCTTCACCAAAGCATTGAACTCACCATCTCTTTCACAAGCTGCTTCTCTGAAAATAACAAACATTTGTTTCTGTCATATTTCTATAATCGTTTACTCTCCAACAAGGTAAACTTTTTGTATGTGCATTTACAATTCATACCACAAATAATTCATCAATCATATGATCATATGCAAATTTCTTCTATATATAAATAAGACTTGCATGTTTCAACATACGTAACATCAACTATGAACTCCAATGACAGAGTATGCTATCAATAACATCACAGATCCCTATCCAAACAATACTTTCACAAATTTCTTTGCATGATACAACGTAGGAGAAAAAAGAATATTAAATTGTCAAGTACACCCTCTCTAACATATGTTATATTATTAGTAAATATATATTGTTGAGTTTCACTTCTTATTTAGTATTTTAAGTTACAAAGTATGTATCAGTGTTTCTTGTTAGCACGTGATCGTAGTTGAACACAAGCACATGAAGTTGTGGTGTGTCTCTTTTCTGACTTAAACAAGAAATCATTAAAACTAATTTAACAGGAAACATGAGCTGGTCTGGAGGAGATTGGATGTGTGGTGCTTGCCAGCACATAAATTTCAAGAAGAGAGATTCATGCCAAACTTGTGGATACCCTAAATTTGGAGGTCCTGACCCAACAACTTACAGATACAACTGGACTGAAACCTTGGCAGGGGACTGGTATTGCACTTCTATGAACTGTGGAGCTCACAACTATGCCAGTAGATCAAGCTGCTACAGATGTGGTGCATTGAAAGATGGTTATTCTTGCAGATTTGGGGGAAACATTGACCCCTGTGGAGGATATGCTTCTGATTGTCCTCCTGGGTGGAAAACTGGTGACTGGATTTGCAGTAGGTTAGTTCACATTATCATCCTGTAATTTTGTTCTAACTATGAGAAACTGAGCAGTGTAGTTTAAAACATGCAAGTTTACACACTAAAGCTACATTTCAAGAATTGAATGCTTTTTTCTTTCACTTTAGTAGGTAAAACATTGAAAAAGGAGAGTATTTGAACCATAAGCCCGTAACAATAATTGAGAAAGAATAATACAAATAGTGGTCATTGTTCAAAATAAAATGACTCATTTAACATGAAAGAATCGGAAAAAAAAAATTGACCTCTAATTTCTTGTGTATCAGAATTGGCTGTGGAGTCCATAACTATGCCAGCAGAACAGAATGTTTCAAGTGCAAAACACCCAGAAATTTTGGTGAGGATGATAAGTTTAACTCTAATGAAGTTTTCTTTGTAATTATTTGAAAGCTTTAGCTCCATATGACACGTTTATTACTTCTATTTCAGGTGACGCCGACTGAGAGGGGAAATTTGAACCACCTTATGAAAACTTGTTTTCCCTAATTAAGGTCTAGAGTAATCATGGACAAAGGTCCTTTTATAGAGTGATGGCCAAGCTTTTGAAAGGGTTTCCTTTCGTTGTTGTTTACTCCTAGATGTTTTTGACAAGAAAGTTATATTTTCCTTTCAATATAGTTTTATTGTTAAACAATATCATATTAGAACAATGATAGGGTGAGATATTTTTACATTCACTTGACATATAATACAAGGATAAAATAATCAAGAGTGAATTTTTGTATTTTTTCAAAAAAAAGAAATTAACGAATAAGAAAGAATAATGTCAAATGAATATAAAATATATATGTGTTCAAAGTATCATTTTTCATCGTCTTTAAAATCTATAAAGCTCATGGACCAATACCTACACAAATACGAGATTGATATAGATAATATACCACGTCGTAAATATATATATATATATATATATATATATTATATATATATATATATATATATATATATATATATACGACAAATTAACGGGAAGATATAATACTACCCAGATATGAGTCAAACACACATATAAAGAATTAATATCACCTTTATGAATTTATGAATCTTCATTTTTGTATGATGTTCAACTTTCTTGTTTTAAATCAACGTGCGACTTAAATTAACACTTGAATTCTTAATAATATTTTTCCCTAGTGTGAGTTCCTTTATATTGGTATTTCTCTTCGAACTAAGAATATCTCTTTTTGTATCACTGTTACACAGTGTCATTTAGGTCCATGACCTATGAGTTGGTCTTTACACATTCTAAAATTATGCGTTATTTTTTTTTACCCATTCGATATGGCCATTTTTAAAGCCATAATCCCAAAAACCTCATGTGAAATGGGTTAAGGCAAGATTTGAGTGAAACTAACCCCTAATATTAATTTACCTAAGTTTTTCACTTTCTTTTATATCTCTTTTAAGAAAAATACTGACTTTGCCTAGTTGAAAACTAAATATACATATAAATTAGTATAATATGTAAAGTTTAATATACATATAAATTAGTATAATATGTAAAGTTTAATTTTGACTTAACCATTAATTACAAGAAAGCACAAACTTTGAATATAATTAATATAAAAATTAATAATTTTTTCATTATGTTTGTTAATTTGTTGTATATATATATATATATATATATATATATATATATATATATATATATATATATATATATATATAACTTATATTATCATGTAATTTAGGTTCAATTTCACCCATGGATTAACAATATCATAAATAGAATTACTCTTTGACTCATAAGTTTATGAGAAATCCAAAGTGGGGAAAAATTTATACCAATTTTCTTTTTTACTTTAAATAATGGGTCCAAACTGTGAATTATGTTTGTATATATTCATACTACAACAACAATATTCCACTTACCGTTTGATAGGAATTCACTATCAATTTATAAACCAATGTAGAAAGAGATGTTATTGAATGTCATAGAAGTTATATAGGTTAGCTTTAAAATAAAGGGAGAATTGAATGTAAATATATTAAAAGAAGTATCGAAAACTATTTGCAAGTGTCTAACATACACAAATGAGGGTTATTTGATGGTTTTGTAAAAGTTTTTACCAAAACTTTTATAATGGGATAATTAATGTATACGCATTAAATTAGTTCATCTAACCAATTCTACCTTTATTTCTTCAAATTTAAGCAACAATGAGTTACCCTATTTGAAGATAAATTATAAGTATTACTATTGTTGTTTTTAGCTTACAAATAAGGACATAAAGTTATTTTTCGGTATCTAAGTATACAAGATCTCTTTAGGAAAAATACATCAAGTCTGTTCAGGTTTCAACTAAATTTTCTTCGAGTTTAGCATCGATAAGTGTGATAATAACTTGTTTCCCATGCTTATTAGATTTTTTTTGTCTTTTTGACGTAGATTTTTGTTTAACTCATGAAAACAAAATTCTTTTGGAGATATAATTTTCCTAAAATTTTTGTAAAGTGTAAGTTTCAAGCGAATTGAAGGAAGTGTTTCATGACCTTCTTGGCCAGCGATAGAACTCTTCTGATCGCCCAACAAGTTTTATTCTCGTCTAGTGAGAAGTGTATCCCATTTACCAATGAAAATCTCTTTTACTTATGGAAAAGAGCGAGTTCACATTGATAATAATTTGTGATATTTATTGGTCTTTTATTGTATTTGTTATGTATTCACTTTATTTATGATGCTTTGGGAATAAAAGTTGGTTGTTGTCAATATTTTATATCAAACATTTTTTACATTAATTTCTTTATATATAATTTGATTTGTAGAGTATTATTCATTTTGACTTTGTTTGATTATAATAATCAAGTTTGATTTGATTTTATTGGTGTCGATTGCTTTCTGACTTTCCAAAAAGTAATACCAATGTCTATAAGTAAATAAATAAGGCCAAACACATAAACAACACTTATCAAAAAAACACTTATCAAAAAACACTTATCAAAAAAGAAAGTTCTTTAAAAGAAAAGTTGAAAAATGGTAGGCTATCCCGTCAACCTACACATTGGGAGTCAACCTCGTTCGACTTGTTTTTGGTTGCCCAAAGCTAAACTTACTTTTGATAGAAACAATTGCTAGACCTTTTCATTTTAAGCATGTTTGTAAAATTTATGAAAGAGTTTGAAAGTTTCATCATTATGGGTCAATAATTTTATCTAAGTTTATTCATAGAATTCATCTAAGACGATTAGATCGTATCATTTACCATCAATAAATCTAGTTCGATTGGAATGAATAAGTCTATCAACTTAAGTGGTTTTTGAGCATTAACTTCGTTGATTTGACTTTAACATGCTTTCCTTTTATACATGTTTCACACAAAAAGATGTCATTTAAAGACTTTCTCACAAACTCCTTATAAGGTTGCGATTTTGTAATTTTAAAAGTAACCTCAAGCTTGCGTGATAACACTTTCTATGTCAAACCTAATGATCTTGCTTTATAGTCTCAAGGCATAAGACTTTTTAAGCCGATAAATCGTTTATCTCAATATTGTACATTTTAACTTGTACATTAACAAAAGATAATGGAGTCTCATAAGAGTTCCTGACTACACATTAGTCTTTCTTAAACCTACATTACCACTACTGTCACATAATAAACTTATGCTATGTAGATTTTATTTCAAACATGTACTAAAATTTTTTGGTTCTTATGTTGAAAAGCTTCCTTGAATGGTGTTCCTAAGGTGGCATAGTCTATTTATCTTCTTACCTTTAATCCATTTTGTAGTGTTTTTTGGAAGTTATTCTTCTTCTTGCCTTGTTTTCTCCATTGTCACAAGCATTCCTATGAAAGTCCATGAAGATTACTTCTTCTTCAACACCTATTTGAATTTATTGATCTTCCATCACGAAAATTATAAAAAGTTGAGAGTAGAAGCTTTTAGAGAAAGAACAAAGTGAGAGTAGAAGCTAAGAACAAAGTGGAATGAACAATAAAGAGGCTAAACAAAGAAAAACTAAGGCTGAGCTTAAAGCCAAAGTTGCTGAGGAAGGTGTTACTACCTATTTGGTCACACAACTTCAAACCATTAAGCCCCTTTTAGGACCACTTTCATTAAATTCTCAAATTCTTAGAGAACCATCCAAGTGGCCTATCTAAGTGGTGCACCTTCAATTGCGAGCACCATGGATCCGATCCACTAATGGTCAATGATGCCCTTCAACAACATTGTGCAAAGACACAAACACAACTCTTAAAAGTTTAACATTAAAACACAAGGATTAACATTACAACATCTATACAAGCTACATAAATGCAAACATCCATGACAAATTTTGACAATAATAACAAATACTTCAATAATGATTAATCATACACTTTAAGGCTTAATTGGTAATTTGGTTTCTAAATTTAGGCCTATAATTCACTTTGGTCCCTATATATTTTTTACTCAATTGAGTTCAAATATCACTTAAAGTAAATTTGGTCTTTTATGATAAATTAACATTAATGTCATTTACAAGTGTCACTTGTAAAAATCCACTTCATCTTTTACCATTGAATCCTTATGTTTTTTTCTTCCACATTCCTCCCTTGTCCACCTTCTACTACCATTTTCCTTTACCGAATATAGTTAAAAAAATAAAATTAAGATTCTAGATTATCATAGAGTGTAGTTAAGAAAATCAAAATGAGATTTTAAAATTTGCTACCATACTCTACCATGCTTTGGTAAGAATGTTGTTTTTGAAATTTCATAAATAAAGTTATCCTTTGATACCGTAGTATTTTATTATCTAGAAATTGTGCAAAATAAATATTCAGTGGGAGGTGGGGAGAGATGAGGGAAGAAAAAAAAGAAAAAAGAAAACTAGAAAAGTTCCAAAATAAAGAATGAAATAAATTTTTGACAAATAACAATTCCAAACGACATTATCCATAATTTAACATAATAAATTGAATAATCTCTACTTAATAAATATTAAAACTTGATTTAACAAAGATATTAAATCAAAGTAAATAATAAATCTAAATATAAAAAATAAAATACTAGTTAGGCCTATACTTTGACTTACCCCTCGTTATACACTTCACACATTGAGATTTTAAACACTTTTTTCATACTACTTTTGACTTACGGTAGTCCTTTCAATCTCAAATGAAGAATGAAATACCAAATGTTCTTTAATAATGTTAATCTTGAATTTCAAAAATAAAATGTTTTGTGTATTTTTTTATAAATTATTAATTACATATGATAGATCTATAAATTTTATTTATCTTAAAAGTCATAATCACGCTCAATCTTTTATTAAATGAGTAAAACTATTTTAAATATTAGTTGTGTATGCATTCCATTATTTTCTTTAACCAAATTAAGAAAAAAAAATGGTCTCCTTCCTTTGATGGTTTGAATTTTAGTTTAGTTTTCTCAAATTTTCAAAGAGGAGGGGTTTATAGGGTTTAAAGCTGGCATAAGAGCGCATTCCCGGATCTTCAATCTTCACTGAAACCCCACTGCTTCATTTCCCGCTATAGTGGCCCTAAGGGAACGCACCTATCTTTCCGCGTTCTTCTTCCAGCTTTAGGGTTTCACCGGCGACTGGCGAAAAAATGGTGTCTCCGAAGCAGCTCCTAGGCACCATCGAATCAGCGCTTCTTGGCGCTTCGTCTCCGACGGCGGCGCAACGCGTAGAACTCTTGCACGCTCTTCGCACTTCCGTCATCTCCTTCCAGTCCCTTCTCTCCTATCCAGTACGCTATTAACTTCCATTTTTGTTTTCTTCTATTCAATTTCAAACTAAAATGAAAACTCTTTTGTTGTACTTGTATTTTGTTGTGTCTTTTCTTTAGCCCCCAAAACCCTCTGATCGAAGCCAAGTTCAGTCAAAGTCCGTCAGGCTGCCTGATTCTCCTCCTATTTCACTTGACGACCAGGATGTGCACATTGTAAGTTCCCATTCTGCACCTTTTCTACGCTGCTAGTATTTAACATGGTTTGTATTCAGTAAAAGTCCGGGCATTGGATAAGTTTCGTTGCTTATGTTTTCCTATAAAGAAAATGTATATCTAGTTTATTCTATGAACGGAATGTTTTGGTTTGACCAAAATGCGAGGTGACTGAAACAGGAAGATAGTCAATTTCGTAACTTTAGTGGTGAAACTTAAATTGGGAAGACCAAATAAAAGACGTTAGAGCTAGGGGTCAAAGTGAAATCCCTTTGTCCACTTGTAATCTATACCTATTATGTTTGACCCTTGGCTTGCGCAGCCACACATGCACATGCTCACATATGTATAAAATATGATAAGTGGTAATGGGAATCGAACGATTGTTAATCTTTACAGGCTTATGTGCCTGTATAATGGAAATCGAATTACATATTATTAGAAAAATGATGACAAATGAAATAGGAGTTGAATG
The DNA here is from genome assembly GCF_029865625.1 of Vigna umbellata. Lineage (NCBI taxonomy): Eukaryota > Viridiplantae > Streptophyta > Magnoliopsida > Fabales > Fabaceae > Vigna > Vigna umbellata. The sequence goes on from NC_142166.1 coordinate 10,219,951, forward strand.
ATTGAAATCCCTTAGTGCTTTGAGTTTCTTGGGTTTTGTCTATTTGAGCTTTTCATTGTTCTTAAGTATCCCCTCTTGAAGCACATGTTTGATTCGAAGTTATTTCCTTCAAAATACTCGTTTTTATTCTGGAGTTTGCTGGATTTTGGTAAAAAAATCATTTATTTCAATAAATACGTTGAACGAAACATCCCTACTTCTTTGGCACGTCAAATTGGATTTTGAATGTCTATATTGATGAGGTCAATTATAGATTATTAAGGGAAGCATTGTTCTTAAGTCTAATCTTTTCTACCAGCATCATGCTACAATTTTTCTGATCTTATGCTTGAAGGTTCCAAGTCATTTTACTCTTTATGTTGATATCATGGGAAATTATGTGCCATGACAAATCTTTTTAAAAGGCAATAACACTTGGAGGAAGTGGTGTCAAGGAAAAATTAAAAAAAAAATGCTGAAACACTTACCTCGGAATAGAAGAGCAAATCAAAACTAAGAAAGTGCCTATTAGTTCAACTGATGGCGGAGGTGTTTTACTCCTTTGTTTTACTTAGCTTGAATGACTCCTAGCAGCCACTGTCTTTTAAATTTAATCATAGGACTTTTGTTCGCTAGGCTTTGCCAAATCCACTAGGAAGGTACCAATGGGGGCAGTGCATCTTCTATTATGAGGCACAACTGCACAAGCGCGTTGAATGAAAGGTGTGGGCCTCACCTAAGGGGCAGCACCTTAACCAGAAGAAGGGACTGGACCCTTTTCTTGTCCTGCCATAGTACGTTAGGCTAGCTTCACTGGATGTATTTATAATTACACGTATGGTTTTTTTTTTTTTTATCTTTGTTGTATGGTATGTGTTGTGGTCCTTTTTTCTTTTTCAGGTCACTTTTTGTATATTTATTTATTTAAAGTTTTGACTTTATTTTCTCTTTAAATTGCTAGTTTCCTACGATTATTTCATTTTCAGGATTTGTTGATGAAGTCTTACGATTTTATTAATATGATTCTTGCCACCAATGAGTAATAACTTTGTTTATCTTGGTGATATGTGTGCACATCTTGTTTGGGGTCTTATTGCGGTTTTATTTGCCCTTCCTTTTTCCTAACAACTGCTTATATGACCCTTAGGCGCTCAAGTTGAGTGATGATCTCCATCTCAATGAAGTAGATTGTGTTCGTTTGCTTGTATCAGCTAATCAAGAGGTAAACTTCAGCTTTTAATTTGCTTTATATACATTAACAGACTTTGTGGCACACACAATGAATAGCCATATGATTTGGGTACATAATTTTTTTAATTTTATTGTTACCTGCTTCATTATCGTTTCCTTTTGATTTTAAATTGTAGTTTTAGTAAAGAAAATAATTTTCATATAATTTTATGAAAATTAAGGACTGAGTGGAAATGTTGAAGGTGGTTTAGTTTACAGATGGGTTAGTTTTAGTTGTGGTTATTTAATGCATTTAATTTTCCAGTTTTTATGTTGGACTGAGAGACCATGATTCCATGAATGATATTGTCAATACATGTGCATCATTTATATTTGATTATTTGCTTTGGTTTTATCTGTAGTGGGGATTAATGGGAAGGGAACCACTGGAAATTTTACGGCTTGCGGCAGGACTCTGGTATACAGAGAGAAGAGATTTGATAACATCCCTCCATTTGCTCTTAAGGGTATTTCTTTTTATTTAAGGAATCATTGAAGTTCATTTGGCCATTATTTAATTATTTAGTTTGTGGTTAATACCTCTGTATTGTTTTCTTATAGGCTGTGGTGCTAGATCAGGGACTGCAAGATGATATATTGGTAGACATTCAGAAGTATCTAGAAGATCTTATCATTTCAGGACTTAGGCAGCGGTTAATTTCTCTTATCAAGGTTTGATTTGTAATGAGTTATTAATTAATGTTTTGTTCTGTAACTTCAAGATTATATTCCAATTTAGGGTAAAGGCTCTTAGAGAGTGGGTATTGTTTATTGCCAAGCTATTGTCAGAGTTGACTAGATGTTCTTCATATTCACTGTAACAGATTTTACCTGAGTATTGGCTTACATCGATTCAACTACTTAAAATTTGACGTAATTGGTTGTAATAATTAATATTTATATATTAGTAGTGATTTGGTTTTAAAAATTCTGTGTTTAAAAACTGGCAGTTTATATTGATTATTGTGGCTCTATATTGGCTGGTGAATAACCTAAACATGCTTTTTAATATTGTAACTACTTTAATTAACCTCAATGGTCCTGCTTGTATTATATATGAGTTCATATTTCATAGTTAAAGACATTTTCTGATGCACAAGTATGTGTCAGGTACACTGTTGTTGATTACTATGCTTAATTGTCTCTTGAAGAAACATGATCAATAAACTATCTAATCTTATAAGCATATGATTGGCAAGTTAACCAATGTGGTGGTTTATTTTCTTAATCTTGACTAGAGTATCTAATATATTATGTGAACGTGTAACTTTTGGATTAACCTGAATGTAAACATAGTTTTTTATTAGAATTTGCTTTTTGAATGTAGGAACTCAATAGAGAAGAACCTTCTGGTTTGGGTGGTCTTCAGTGTGAGCGCTTTATTATTGATTCAAGAGGTTCTCTTGTGGAGAGGCAGGCAGTGGTCTCTAGAGAAAGACTTATTCTTGGGCATTGTCTTGTCCTTTCGATTCTAGTTGTTCGGACAAGTATGTTTAGTGTTATTTCTTGTCTGCTGAGGCTCTACTTGGTTTATTGTATTTTGTGACAGATTATACTTCTTGAATACTTGATTAATATTTCAAATGGAAGTTCATCCACGATCTCCATTTTCAGGTCCAAAGGATATTAAAGATATTTTTTCTGTTTTGAAAGATAATGCTTCTGAAGTTAGTGAGAGCAATACCATTGTCAAACATCAGGTGCATTTCTATACTCGCCGAGCTCAATTATATATATATTTTTGTTTTTTGAGCATTAGAATTATGTTTTCAAAATCATAATTTCTTAAGCATTAAAACTATCCAACCAATGTCCCATGGTAAGAAATTGTTATTCAGGGTATAAATTTCATTCATCTTCTTTGGTGATAAATGTATTCAATGATTGTTATCTTCATCTCTAAATCATTTGGTGAAACTAATGATCTGAAAATGAAGAAATTTGTCGGCTTTTACCATAATTGAAAAAAATTTGAATCAGAGTTGGGAAAAGGATAGAGGGAAGAGTGGATATATGTAACTGAAAAAATCTAATCCAGTGCTATTGAAATTTTTGTAAAGATCACAGAATCATATGATACTATGATTTTCTTGCCTAATCATGTTCAAAATTTGTTGTGGGACTGTTTTTCTTTAGATTCTTATTAATGTGATCTTCCTGATCCAAGGTCATACAATCTTAGCGGACTTGATCTTCCTCTGGACCTGCTTTTTAAGTAAAACCCATTGAACCTGACCCTGTTTTCCATCTCAGCTTTAACTCTTGCTTGCTTTGTCTCTATCATAATATAACACGGATATTCTTATTCTCGTCTTTGCCTAACACTCTTGAAGCTTTTGCTTATTCTGACATGAGTAGTACTGCTGGGTTCTTCTTGTTGTCTTCCGCTGTCACACTTTATCTTTGTTGTGGATTATGGGCATGTTATTTGTCTGATTTTGCCTCTCATTCTTTGTGATAAGAAACTCCTTTTTATGCTTTGATTTATTGTTGTTCTAACTTGAATTCATCCATTTTTCGCTTGCCTATAGGCTAGTTATGAAATACCGGCATCATTTGTAAAATACAAGCTTACTTTCCTAGAATTACATACACTAATTTGACTTATTTGTATTTATTACATTATATTATATGATATATATCTTCATATTTGTATATAGGGATATATGAGGTTTAGTGTAGATATTTTTGTGAACTATTTTGCCCCCAAACCCTTCTCTATAAATTTTTATTTTATTCCTGTGAATAAACTAGTCAAGCAACCAATACCCTAACTGCATTGTCAGAACCAACCGCGTTTATTAATCTTTTTCAATCCAAAATACGGAGGGGGTGCAAGGTGCCTCATTTCTCCTAGTATATATATTAAAATACTTGGATTGTGTATTTTAATATTATTTATTCATGGTTATGAAAGTAATATGTAGTTATCAAGAATCCCTGATGTGCAGTGTCTTATCTCATAATATCAGGGTATGTCACGGTTGGAAAATTCAGTAGTTATATATATTAATGAGTACAAGGAAACTTATCCATATAAATCCCTGGATTATTTTTTGGTTTTACTTTAGTTCAGTTTATCTTTTGTTATTTATATCACCTTTTTCACATGCATATCTGTATATGACTTTCCTAATTCAGTCTTATTATGATCCTTAAAATTATGATCTTTCATCCTATCCTGTGTAAGATCTTGATTTTGACAACATTGATTTCAAAGTATACTAATTGAGCCAGCAGATTCCTTAACTAGGTACATACTTTTTTTCCATCTACATTTAAAAGAAAAAAATGTCCTTGGCTGTGTCTAATTTACCATTCAAATATTTTGTATTTTGTTCAGAATCAGCAGTTAGATTGGTGATGTAAAAAATGAATAGTTTCTTTTTTTGCGCATTTTTATTTTATTATTTTTATGAGAAAATGATAAGTTTGATTTTTGAAAAGGTTAAACTTGAATATTTTGAGAGATACATGCTTCCGCATGAGTATCAAGATGCACTTGTTATTTATTCTGTCTGACTTAGCTCACTTTGCTCATAAACTTTTCCTCATGTGTTACTCTTATAATTTTCACTTTGTATTGCAGATTACCTTTTGTCTTCTCTTTGCCCTTGTGATTGCGTTTGTTTCTGATGGTTTGAGTACAGTGCCTGATAAAGCATCTGTCCTTTCTTCAAATACTTCCTTCAAACACGAATTTCATGAGCTTGTAAGAGAAAATATAATTGCTTTTTTCTCTGTACTAATTGTTTACAATATTTAGTATGAAATTGGAATAATGTTGAAGTTTTTTAATGTTTAAGGTAATGGCTGCTGGAAATGATCCAATTGTTGAGGGATTTGTTGGTGGCGTAAGGCTTGCTTGGGCGGTATATTTAATATTAATACAAGATGGTGCTGTAACAAGAGAGACTATTTCAAGTGGGTCATCAAACGAACTGGGTTATCTTAGTCAATGCTTGGAAGTCATTTTCTCAAATAATGTTTTTCAGTTTTTACTTGATAAAGTTCTTCGTACTGCTGCTTACCAGGTATAATTCTATGGTATTTTTTATTTTTGTTTTTACTTTTTGATAAAAAATATATTCATTGAGAGGACAAGGGGTTCTTCACGAGGTAAAAAGGGAAAATAAAGCAATACGTGAAAAGTGAAAACAAGAATGGAGCAAAGCCTTTTCTCAATCTTTCTGTATATCTGTTAATGGAATACCTGTAAAAGTAAATTTGCTTTAATTTCCAAAAGACTAGCACTTCGATTATGTAAGTGGAAAGAATTTTTCTCAAGTGTATATTACAGTGTTATCAAATTTCGGCCATGGTGGAAACTGGTAGCGGTTTTTTGACCTGCTGCTACAACAAGGCGGTGGTGAAACGGATTTCCTGTGGTGGTCCATGGCGGCCGCTTTTGGCATAGCGACTGGCGGTGGCGGAACGACAATGGCAAAACGACAATGGTGTAAGAAGCGGATTGGAGAAGAAAGATGACATCTGCGTGAAAAAAAGTAACAGCAAAGTGGGAGAAGGGAGGGGCAGCAGTGGTACACATGATAGGAAACCCTAATTGCACAAACCTTATTTGTTTTCTGTGTTTAGAACAGTTAAAAATTGGTCCAGGCCCAATAAAAATTCAAAACCCACTCTAATACACAACTTTAAAACACTTTTTCTTTTATTCTTTTCCAGTTGCCCTAACTTACTGCTCCCAACTGCCACCACTGCAGACACTGCTCGCCGGTCACTGCCGCCACCGCTCGCCGCTGCCATCATCCTCCGCCAGCCAAGCCTGTTTTTTTTTTTTTATTTTCAATTTTGTTTTTAAAATTTTTCTTCTTTTCCAGTTTTACTATATTATTTTTAATAAAAATACCAATTTTAACTATAATATCATTACTTTTGCATTAGAATTACATGTGGTGCTATTATATTTCTTTTGAAGGCAATGTTTCTGCCATAACCTGTTATGGTTTCCGTTATAATTTTATAAAGGATTTTTGAGTCTCCGATATTTTGATATCTTCCGTTATTCGATATCGATAACATTGGTATATTTCTCAAGCACTTAGTAATATCTTTTTTGAGTTTTCAAATTTCAATGTTATTATAATTTTTTTTCTTTCTACTAATTTTTTGTTGGAGGGAGCAGAAAATAATGAGAACTGCAAAATGTTACTGATTCTTTTGTCAAGGATATGTTGCAAAAGACAACATTAATTCTTATTCTTTTACTTGATTGTTAATTCTATTTAACTTATGAAACATATCAAAGAGAAAAACACAAGGAAATTCGAAAACCTATTCTTAGAGTTCATTTGAGATGCTCCAAAATATTTTTAAAACAGTGTTCATATTATGGGTTATTTGAGGGATTTGTTGAAAATAACAGACTTAAGATTAAAAAGAGAGAAAAATGTATTTTGGAGGGCTTGAAATATTCATCTTATGATAAGACCTTTACGGTGTACCTTAGGAAGAAGGTTCAAAATCAGAAGTTTCATGACAGTTAATGGTGGATGGGCAGTTTAGGGGTGGTTATAGGTAGTGATTAAGTTTAGTAAGGGTTATCTTTTAAGGAGGAAATAGTTCCTCCTAGTGGGTGTGTTGTATTTTCTTTTTTGGATTAGGACTTGTCGTGTGTAGAAGGGATTTACTTCCCTTGGAAGTTGTTGAATGTTTTCTATATTATGTTTTCTTTAATTAAAGTATTATCTTACGTTGTGTAGCAAGATTTGAGTGCTTATTTCTTTACTGATTCTGAATATCCGGTTTCTTGTTCTCAAGAAACCTAACAATTTGGTTCGACTTGTCGGATCAAAAACACCAACAGAGTCATGGAGAGTAGAGTGAGCATAGTATAGAGGGCAATTGAGGAAATGAAGGAAGAATCTGGAGCCAACTTTCAAAGGCTAAGTGATAGATAGAGGATGTTATGTGCAAACTTAAGAATATTGAAAAAGGGGTCTGAAGGAAGTGGAGGTTCTGTAAACGGGGACAAAGTGGGAAAAAGAGGAGATTGATGACGAATGGGAGGAAGACTAAAGAGAATACCAGTGGAGGTAGGTGAAAAAAAGTGGAACTTCCTTCGTTTGAAAAAGGGGATCCTTCTTTAACCAAGAGAGTGGTGACTCCAATAGTTTTATTAAAAGAAAAGGAGATTGAAGTGGTGCCATTAGTTTGAGAGATGGGTAATGCCGAATTGGAGAAGGGATGTGGGGAACAAAACCAGTTAACAACCAAGCAAAACAGAGTTGCAGGAAATTCTAGGTACTTTTGAAGGCATTTGAACCATCAAATTCCAATTAAAGCCATAATAGATCCAATCAATGTGAGACCTTATAGATACCCACACCTATTAAAGGCAGAAATTGAGAAACAAGTCGCTGAGATGTTGCAAACATGAATTATTAGACCTAGTAAAAGTCCTTATTCCAGTCTAGCGATTTTGGTTAAGAAGAAAGATGGAAGTTGACATTTTTGCATTGATTATCGGGCTTTAAATAAGGCTACAATTTCAGATAAATTTCCTATCCCAGTGATAGAGGAGTTGTTAGATGAATTGTATGGTGCTAGTTACTTCTCTAAAATTGATTTGAGGGTGGGGTATCATCAAATAAAGACAAAGGAGAACGATATCCCTAAAACGGCGTTCAGGACACATCATGGGCACTATGAGTTTTGGTGATGCCATTTGGGCTATCAAATGCCCCTGTGACATTCCAAAGCATCATGAATACTGTTCTGAAGGAGTTTTTAAGGAAGAATGCGCTTGTTTTCTTTGATGATATATTGGTTTACAACAAGACTTGGGAGGAGCACACAGAACATCTCCACCAGGTTCTTAGTATTTTAGGACAACAATTGTTTACTAACGAAAAAAAAATGTGAATTTGGGAAGAAGCAAATCAGGTATTTGGGTCATGTTATCTCAAGTCAGGGGGTATAGATGGACCCAGAGAAGGTTTTGGTTGTTCAAGATATGCCTGATCCACGGTTTAATAAGGCCCTAAGGGGTTTCTTAGGCCTTACAGGGTATTATAGATCTTTCATTAAAGATTATGGCAAGATTACAAGGCCTTTGACATATTTATCAAAAATAGGGCAGTTTGTATGGTCTGTTCAAAGCACCGAAGCTATGAACATCTTGAAGATAGCATTAACAACAACTCCAATACTTGCTTTACCAGATTTCTCTCAAACATTTCATGTGGAATGTGATGCTGTAGGTAGGGGTATTGGGCTGTTTTGTCTCAAAATCGTCGGCCTATTGCTTATTTTAGCAAGGCTTTTAAGTGATTCTTCTTTTTCTAAGTTTATTTATGAGAAGGAACTAATGGCCTTGGTGCTAGCAATTCAACATTGGAGACCTTATTTACTTCGACAGCGATTTGTGGTTCCCGTGGCTTTTCGCCTCCAGTTGCCAGTGACGACCCAAATTCATCTTGTCTTCCATGTCTCTCAACTTAAACATGCCATAGGTACCCATCAAGTTGAACAAGACCTTCTGGCATAACTCTTTTCAAGGTCTTGGATTCCAGGGTGCTGTGGGATATCCATCCCTCAACTTATTCAATGGAATTTGGGAGGACTTGAAGGCGCTACATGGGAAGATGTAAAGACCATTCGTGATCAATCATGTAGTATTTGTGAAGTTTTTTCTTGATCTCACTCAAAGACTCAACCTCCAAGAACATCTTCAATTGTTGAACTGCAAATTGAGCTTTCTTGTTGAAGGACACCATGTCATGATCTGATTGTTTGAGAGAGGCAAGCCTATTCGTAGAGTCATAAAGGTGCTAAATATCGTTTTTAAAAATATTCTGTGCTTTCTTCCAAAAGGAGTTGCAAGTTTGAAAGGATCTAAGTGTGGGTACCTAGTAATTTTGGTTCCACAAATTGCCACAAGGCACATAGCTGAAAGTCAATTTGCTTCAACTATTTAGCTTTCTTAGAAAGCACATTACTTCTATCTTGTTCTAGGTGGTCATGATAACCTTGGCCAAACAACCACATTTCAACTAATGCAGACCAAATGAGGTAATTTTCTCCATTTTTGTTTCTCATAAGTAATAGAAGGATTTCCAAAGAATGATAAATAACTCCAATAGGCACTTTTGAGGAAACCAAAAGAGACAACGAAACCAATGAACAAGAACAATAAAGGGAAAACCCTAGGTTTAATTAGGGAACCCTTGATAATAACCACATTGGGAAAGAACAACCAAGGATTGGAACCAACGTGAAGGAGGTCCAAAGAGCACTGGCGAGGTGGTTCGATGTCGCCCAATGAAGGGGAAGGCATCACATGAGCTTCACACGCAAAGTAGTAGCGAAGAGAAACGTGGTGCATGACGGTGCATGCAGCGAAATCAGGGTTTGAGATTGGTGGGGTTGGTTGTTTCTCAAGGAGACAGTTCAAATCTGGTGGTTGTCGAAGAAAACTAAGTAGGTGGTCGGCGACAAACAATGAACTGAGGTGAAAATAAATGTAGGAGAAGATTGAGAGAGACCAGCAGAGCGGGATCGACCCACTCTCTTACCAACTTAAGATTAAAGAGAGATATATTTTTGGAGGGTTTGAAAGATCCCTCTTATGATCTACTATTTATATTGGTCGGAATCTGATATAATCGGAAGATGAAAATAAAAAGACTACACTAGTCTACTAGGGACAACTCATAGGTACAACAAGAAGTAGTTCCCAACCCAACTGTTTCCTACCCCAGATTTTAATACTTATTCTAACAAATAGTTATGTGCCAATATTAGTATATAAGGAAACAGGTTAGTTTATACAATTAAGATATTGATTATATTTATAATTATTCATATTATGATCTTTGTGAGGGTGTAGATCACTCTTTGGAAACTTGTCCTGTACGAGATTGTTTCCTTGAATTCTTTTTTTGTATTGTCCTCTACACACCAAAATATTAAGATTCTCAAGGAGTATACAAGTTATTCTAGCTTTTTGAATTTGTGCAATATCACTTAATTGGAATTCTGTATTTACTGTAACTTTTCATGGATCATGACTATACTTCATTGGTATCCTATTGAAAAGTCTGCTTGTTATCTTACAGACGGAGGATGAAGATATGGTCTACATGTACAATGCTTATCTGCACAAACTGATTACCTGCTTTTTGTCTAACCCTCTAGCAAGAGACAAGGTTAATTAATTTTTCTGCACGTACATATGGAACAAGCTTATTTGGTTGATTGAGTGCACAATTTTTGCTAGGATTTGGTTTTAGTTCTCAAACTACTTGATCGATGTTAACTACTCTTTTCAGACCTCTGATCTCTTCTTTTATATAGCAGTTGAATCATGGAATTATTGTCTGAGAAGTCATGATTGTAGGTTTTTGTTATTTCTAACTTCATTATTTATATTTGCCCTGTTTTTTGTACTTGTGTATATACTTGCTATATTTTTGTTTCATTTAAAATAAGTGGAATTTGACAGTTGAAAGGTGTTTCTTTTTCTCATTTTTCTTTGGATTATTCCTCATATTTTTACATGGTTTCGAAATGATAACAATGTAAGGTCATCCCATAGATCACTTTCCAATTCTTTTCAGGTTTTGAATGTGATGGTTAGGAAATCAGGATGGTAACTGTATATGTACCTGAATATTACTGGACAGCACCGGCAGCTTTTAGCTCTTTCATATTTTTTTCTCTCTTTCCAATTATAGTTTAATTTACTACTAACTGTTTGATTTTTGTTCAATAATTTAAATTGATTTCCTTTTTCAACTGCAATGTTAATCATTTTCTACAAAATTATTATTAAATATTCACTTCTATTCTTAAATGTCTGGTTCTTTCTGAGCATTGAATTTGTTTTAAATTTTGGCAATTGTAAGTACATGTGGCAGAAGATATTTTGTTTGGATAATTATTTCAAATTATATTTTTATCCACACTGGTGTATCTTTTTTATTCAAAATATTTAGTTCTGCACTTATCTTTTTGAATATTATGCATTTTGCAGATAAAAGAAACGAAGGAGCGATCTATGAGTGTGCTTAGTACATACCGAGTTGTTGGATCTCATGATTTTGCACAAGACACTAATTCAAGTTCTCTTCATGGCCCTTTGCCATTTAATTCAATCTTGGACTTTGTGAGCGATATTTATCAGGTCAGTTTGACCAAATAGTAACAAAACATGAAAATTTTCTTTTCTTGTAAGCAATCAGTGCAAGTTTGAAATAGATCTGGTGATTCAAATTATTGATGGCAGTGTAGATGTTCCTTTTCCCTGATGACACTACTATACATTTGTTTAGGAAAAAAGTCTGTTCAAGCTGTGGTTGTATGTTTATATAGGGTTTGGATGCATTATTGTTTTAGGCTTATCAGATTAAAGTAATGTGCTTGGCTGATTTTTAAGGCTTTTCCTTTCAAACATGACCTTTAATGTTGTCAAGTTATCAGAAAGAACCAGAACTCTTGTCTGGCAATGATGTATTGTGGACATTTGCAAATTTTGCTGGAGAGGACCATACAAATTTCCACACGCTTGTGGCATTCTTGAATATGCTGAGCACCTTGGTGAGGATGACGTTTTTTACTCTCTATGATGTCTTAAGTTTTCTTTTCAACCATTTTTATACGACATAATTTTGGGAAACTGCTTTCTAGGCTTGCAGTCAAGAAGGTGCTTCAAAGGTTTATGAGTTGCTGCAAGGTAAAGCATTTCGCTCAATTGGATGGAGCACTTTATTTGAATGCTTAACAATTTATGACGAGAAATTCAAACAATCTCTTCAAACTGCTGGAGCTATGTGGCCTGAAATTCAGGAGGGGGATGCTAAAGCTCTTGTGGCATACTTAAATGTTCTGAAGAAGGTTCAAGTTTATCTATTTTCTTGTGTCAGCTTATATTGAATCCCTTGGACGCCCAAACTTGTCCTAAGCCAAAATAGAAGTTAATAAATTTTGTTTTGTGCAAATATTATGTATGATAATGGATAGTTTGTTATTCTGTTAGTGTTAAGTTAGTTAATAGACGGCTGTAAATGTATCTTTCTATTGAATTTGTTACGTCTAACTAACTCTAGCACAGTATATAAGTGTGCTCCTCTGTAAACTCTAGTCTAGTAAGAAGGGAAAAATATTCAATAAAAGGTCCTTGGTTCAACTTATTTTATGTGGCGTGTCTAACATTTCATTGTTGCATGTGACTTTCCCTTTGTAGTTTTTATTCAATTGAGAGGAACAACAATATTTACTATGCATTTGTTGTATATACAGGTTGTAGAAAACGGGAATCCAACAGAAAGGAGGACCTGGTTTCCTGATATTGAACCACTATTTAAGCTTCTTAGTTACGAAAATGTGCCTCCTTATCTTAAGGTAAATAGCTGTATCATGATGTTCTTACAAGAAAGTAAAAAGATATTTAGGTTCTTGATTTTGTTTAAAGATTGTACTTCTAATGGAAATGTTTGAACGGTTTATTTTCTAACGAGACAATACTTTTTGATGTAGGGTGCTCTGAGGAATGCAATAACCGCTTTTATTCAGGTTTCTCCAATACTGAAAGACAGCATCTGGACCTACCTTGAGCAATATGATCTGCCAGTAGTTGTTGGGCCTGATATCCAGAATAGTCCACAATCTATGGGTAGTCAGGTTGGTATATCTGATTGATGAAGAAGTAATCTTTAATCACCATCTTAGAATTTTTATCCTTCAAAACTACGAGAACCAACTGTTCTAGAAACTATGGGTTTGTTTGAAATGTTAGTTAGGATAAAAATGTTCTTGTTCTATTCTGTATTCTTACAATTTTAAGATATTTGGATGTTACATTTTTTTTGCTGGCATCCTTATAGATATTTAAGACTGTTGATATCTGTTAGTTCTTATGTTAGTAAGTTAGTTGTAGATATTTGATACTCTGTTGGTGTTAGATATAGAAATATTAAGGCAGATCGTCTGTAATAATAATTAGGGAAATTGAGTGATGGATAATTTTTCATTTCTGAGAAAATTGGGGTCCTTGGGCACTGGTGGGTGTAGTTCCATTATGTTCCTGCCAGGTCCTCAAGCATCATAGTAATTAAGGTAAATGGGGTTGGATGCATGGTGATGCTTTGGCAATTAGCAAATATTACATTGGAAAGACTCAACAAACTCTATGGTAAGTAGGTAACATGGATTTCATAAGGTTGAACGAGGGATGTCCAAATCTTATATGATGAAGCCATATTAGGGAATTTGTCCATGTTTCTAATGTTGCTGGTTGACTTATGACCTTTTGTTTTGTTTTGGACCGTAGACTCCAACTTATATAACCTACTATGCTCCTTAGCAAATACATTAATCTTCCTCCTGCCGAGGTCTTGATTGAAATAGACATAAGAAAGAGGAAAAGTTATTGAACACTTCAAATCTTTTGCAGGTTTTTCTACAAAGATAAGGCTGTTGGCAGTTTTTGGACATAGACAAATCCTTTAATTTAATAGATATATTTCCATATTTGCACATGGATACACTATGTCCATTTGCAACTGCAATGATTTCTCTAGTCATTTTGACGTACAAATCAAAGAGTATAGGAAATGAGGTCATGTGATTAGTTGTCCTTGAATCAATAATCCGAGTACCCTAAGGCATACGACCAACCTTATTGAATTTACTCTTATCTTTCATGTACCAGGTATATGATCTAGATGACTTATTCATCGATTTCATCATTGTTCTTAGACGATCAAGTTCCTTCTTATAGTCTTTTGTTTCAAGCATCGATAAATAACACAAAACAAAGACATGTTTGGCAAAAGAATCAAGAAACACAAATCGGAGCCAAATGGGATGTTACAATCCTTCAAAATGGGCTCGTGAGGTCTGGTAGAGCTAGGCAGGTAGGCTACATGCGTTGATACTAGAGGTGGCATGTTGACCTTGTTTTTGTGATTAGGTCTGGACTAAAGACTATTATGCATGAGAGGTATTTTGCATAACCCTTTTTTCGGCACTTTGTAGTTAGTTTCCCTAAATGAGCCAGCCGTTGATTTCACTGAGTGGATTCCCTATTCATGGGTAAGGCTATCATTTGAAGGACACGAAACGATGAAGTTATATCTCTTTAAAAAATCTATGTTGTTATTCCTAGGGTAACCCTAGTGTACCCAGGTCTATAGTTCGTTCTTCCTAGCTGCACATTTGAGAGTTCTTCTAAATTCTTTATGGCAAAGATACCAAGTTTCTATCAAAAGAGCTCGAGAAAGAGAACAGTTTGTTTCATAGGAAATAAACTTTTCCAAAGAAGTGTCAAAGTTTAAAATGATAAGGGTTTATATGCTAAGTACCTCTAAAAAGTATTGTAAAACAAGGAATGGTTTTTCTTATATTTATTAACTGGAATGACCTAGTGGGTCTTGAGGTTTATTGGTATATTGAAAAGCCAGAATTTTTTTGGACTCTTGTTCTTTTACTGTTTTGCTTTGCCTTTTTGTTTGAACTGTAGTTCTGTAAACTAACCACAAAATATATTAAAAAATTAATTGATATACTAGGGCTCATCCTTTTCTTTTAAATTATCTGACTTGTTATCGCTATCATTTTATTCATATGTTTCTTCCATTTCCCCTTACATTTCTTCTGTTTTTTGTCATCACAATCATTTACTTTCTCTTTCTCTGATGAACAAATGAACTTGTAATATATGACAGGTTTATGACATGCGATTTGAATTGAATGAAATTGAAGCAAGAAGAGAACAATATCCTTCAACAATATCTTTCCTTAATTTGATAAATGCTCTTATTGCAGAAGAAAGTGATTTGTCCGACAGAGGGCGAAGGTACTGTACACTGTATATTTCAAATCTGAGTGAATTTTATATTCATGTTGTTTTCTTGCTTGGGCTCTTAATGTGTAAAAACTTTTCGTTTTTCAGATTTATTGGAATCTTTAGGTTCATCTATGATCATGTTTTTGGGCCATTTCCTCAAAGAGCCTATGCGGATCCTTGCGAAAAGTGGCAGTTGGTTGGTGCCTGCCTTAAACATTTTCACATGTGAGTGATTCTGTTTTCGTGTTTCTAGAAATAATTAGAATATATCTCCGTTGTTTATTTGATATAGGTTGTATTGATTGTTGGATAGATTGGTTTTTGTTATTCACAGTTATTTGAGTTGTATTGAGGCACCAACATAACTTTTCTGTCTTTAATTTGATTGAAACTGATCTCTATAATGCAAAACTATGAACAAGCTATGGTATATACCGTTGATTATAGACTTAGAGTGTTATTCGATGAACACAAATTGACAGGGTTTTGAGCATGTATGGCATCAAGGATGAGGACTATGAGGGTGTAGTTGATCAGTCGCGACTTACAGCAACTAAGGAATCATCACCACTTCAGACGCAGCTCCCAGTCCTAGAGTTGCTCAAAGTATGTGCTCGTCGTTGTCTTGATATGGTGTATTAAACATATGGGCAATGGCTTTAGTTTTTTTATTCCAATGTATGTATTAGAATATTGTATATTGCATTGCATGATCTGTCCAATAGAAATGGGAAAAATGAGAGAAAATAGATTGATGAAATTATTTTAAATTCATGTTATTGTTAAGAAGTGGACTTTAAGCCTAACTCAACCCCACAAAACCGGCTTGTAAGGTGAGATTTGCACCCACTTATATACTATGTGAGACTTCCAACACACTTCTTCACGTCGAGGTATATTCATCTCGAACGTGAGACTAAACATCAATGGGTGGTTCGATAGCAGGTGGAACAATATGCCCAACAAACATAACTAGGATAGGTTCGAATCTGGCTCTGATACCATGTTAAGAAGTGAGTTATAAGTGATATGGAAAATACCCATTATATTGTGTGAGATATCTAACCAACTATCTAACTAACTGAAAGGCATTTTTCTCAGTGCTGTTATACTAACAAATTTAGAGCAGTTAGAGCTATCTAATACAACACTTAACATACATATTGGCTATCTAAGATTACTAAAAGGGCAAGAAATAAGGAATACAAAATTAAAACTGAAAATTGACTGATTAATATCTCAACACTGATGATTATCATCCTGGATTTTGGATTTGTTAGCTGTATGATATGTTATAACGAGTCTCATAACTTTGAGATTGATATATCAGTACTTGTGTAGTTATGATTAACGAGCAACTATCAACCGAGCAAATTTACTGGCTGTTGGGAGTTTTATAGCTTTCATTATGAAATATTCAGCAAATGTAGCATTATGAAAATTATTGTGCTGTTGGGAATTTCATAGCTTTAATTTTACCAGTTGATATGTTTCAGGATTTCATGAGTGGAAAAACTGCCTTTCGGAACATAATGAGTATTCTTCTTCCAGGGGTGAATTCTATTATTGCTGAACGCAGCAGTCAATTATATGGGAAGCTTTTAGAGAATGCAGTGCAGCTTTCCCTTGAAATTATAATCCTTGTCTTTGATAAGGATTTACTTCTTTCTGATTATTGGCTTCCTCTATACCAGGTAACTCAATTTTCTATACAGTACACATCAAATTGTTTTCACGGGTGTGTGCGTACACATCAATTTTAAAGCTCTAGGATCAAGTTTTTTCCTGTTTTTACTATGGATAAGAACAAATGAGACACACTGAAAGATCCATGGTGCCAGAGATTATTAGTTGTAAGAAAGTTGTGATAGAAAGTGGAAGGAACATCCGTAGGACTCGTAACACCTCAATTATAACACTGGCGATAGCTGGTTTACTCAGATACGTGCTATAGAAACAGCTTCTCAACAAGATGCTTCCCACACACACACTCTTTCGGGAGTTGTATGTATGTATTGATAGATAGATCTAAAGTTGCATGTTTCATCATCTTCTCTTGCTTGAGTTTCTAAAGAAATTACTGATTAGTGTGTGGAGGCATTGTCAAGGTGATCTGGTTCACTATCTATACATGATTTTGTATTTGTATATTGAATTATTAACATTCAGGGTGTCAATCGATTTCCAGGGTTTGGTTGGGATATTGGTCCTATTGGATGCTGTTATTTTGAAGTGATACTAACCGTTTACTGTGTTTAAAAGTAAATCAATATCTTTTGTACTGGTGTGTTATGTATGTAGCTCCTTAGTTTAAATATATCTTATTTTTTAGAATTGTGTAGCTACTTATTAATGTCTTTTATTGATAATCTATATGCAGCCATTGGACATTATACTCTCCCATGATCATAATCAAATAGTGGCCCTGTTGGAGTATGTCAGATATGATTTTCAGCCAAAAGTTCAGCAATCCTCCATCAAAATCATGAGTATTTTAAGGCATTTAGATACCTTTCCATTTTCTTATTTTGAATTTGTAATTTTTTGTGTTCTTCTGCTGTTCTGAATATCATTACTTAATCTGTATTTTGATTTTTTGAGTGACAGCTCCCGTATGGTTGGGCTTGTTCAACTATTGCTAAAATGCAATGCTTCAAACAGCTTGATAGAAGATTATGCAGCGTGCCTTGAGTTACGGTCAGAAGAGTTTCAAAATCTTGAAAATAGCAGTGATGATCCAGGCATTCTTATTATGCAAGTTGGCCCTCATTACTATCAACTTTTTGTTTTGTTTCCTCTTTCCTAGTGTATAATCTTCCTAAAATGGTTTTTGTTTGCATTTGCCTTCTATGTTTCAGCTTCTAATTGACAATATCAGTCGGCCAGCTCCAAATATCACTCATTTGCTACTTAAATTTGATCTAGATACTCCAATTGAACGAACAGTTTTACAGCCTAAATTTTATTACAGGTTTTTGTCTATTATTTCATGGTGCTTAATTATTTGATTCTGGAGATTGTAACTTTTACCTTCTAATGTTATTTGCAGTTGCTTGAAGGTTATTCTTGATATTCTGGAGGAGCTTTTGAAGCCTGATGTTAATGCATTACTTCACGAGTTTTGTTTTCAGGTCAGATGTTGTTTATCTAATGCACACTACATCTAATATACGGAAGAGAGTTGGAATTTTTACATCTTCCCCAGTTATTTGTGATTTTTTTTGAAAGGATTCTGACTTTTTGATTGATGCAGCTCCTTTATGAATTGTGTGTAGATCCAGTAACATGTGTACCAACAATGGATCTGTTGTCAAATAAAAAGTACCAATTCTTTGTTAAGGTTGACATTCTGTTTAATTTATTTGATTACCTTTTTTCCTTCTAGTTTTTTATGATTATTGCTCAAAATTCCTTGCTAAAATGCAGCACCTTGATACAATTGGGGTAGCTCCGCTTCCTAAAAGGAATAATAATCAGTCGCTTCGTAACAGTTCACTTCATCAGGTTTTTCATTGTACTTTCTCCTTCAAGTCATCTGTAAATTTAGAATTCATTTAAAACTTGTAGGATGCTGCCAATTTTTGTAAAATGTTTGAAACAAGGTGTTCCAAACAAAAGTGGCTGTTGTGTGGTGGGAATAACAAGTGAGTTTTTCGAAACTAGATCAGCACAAATACATGTGAATAGAACTATATCTGCTGGACACACCTTTTGGATTCTTTGTTATTATCATGCGTTGATAAGCACTTTCAATCTATTGAATTAAGACTTTGAATTATTCTCATTTTTCATGGATTCCAGTAATTACAAGTGAACCCAATATTACTTTATGTTGATCTTTAAGGCTTAATCAAGATGTATTAATGCATGACATTAGATGTTTTTAAGAAAATAACACTTTTATTTACTCAACTTTGAATGACATGTTTGACTTACAAAAAAAAAATCAACTTAGCACACCGTGTTCAATAGTTAATACTGAGTCTACGAAGATTAATTCCATCAAAACCTGAAACCACTTGACTCCTAATCAGCATGGTGGCATATAATCCTTTAGTTCGATACTTTGATTTGACAATAACAAGAAAACATCTTTCCAATTGTTATTGTTTTAATTTTTTTTTTCAAATCTTCACAACTGTAGAAGCACATAAAAATGAAATCCGATGCATCTTCATTGAACATGTTATCCATGTGTTGTTTCATATTGACATTTCTGATGTCTATTTAATATTTTTGCCTGAATGATATTAATTTCTGGGAAGGAATAGAAATGAAGTATGTCAAACTATACAGTTCGCCTATACTGTTGGGTTTGATATAGGTGTTTTGTTTCATTGCTTTCCCAGAGAGCATGGCTCTTGAAACTCTTAGCTGTTGAACTACACGCTGGTGATGTTAGTAGCTCCAATCATAGAGAAGCATGTCAGACAATCCTCTCTTATCTTTTTTCACATGGTGTCAACGACGTTGGTGGGGGCCAGACCATGTATCCATTTTTGCGTCATGATACTTCTCAAAATGCTGCTCTAGGAACTGTCAGCAAGAGTAAGGTACTGATATTTACATGCTTCATTGTTCCCTTGATATTATGGGCTAACATATCACATCACATGCATATCTTGGATTCTTTATTATTTATTACATTTCCCTTGATATTATGGGCTAACATATCTGTGAACTTTATTGTTGGGTTCTTGAGTTATGGGCGATAGGCTCATATGCTTATTTTTCTTGTTGTCGGTGGATTTAGGGAATCATGTTGTCAATTATGGCATAACTTGAGAGAAGAATTATGAGAGTTAAATGGTGAATGAGCAGGACAGAACAAAGGATAATTGAAACATCTTGGCCTAGTGATAGTTAAAGGGTCATCATGGCGATATGGATGAATTTAATGATATAGAAAATAGGGAGGGTCATATTATATTCTGGATAACGAATGTAAAATTCATCTACAACCCAATCATCGATCATTTGGGACAAATAATATGTATGAACATGGTAGGTTGTTACATGGAAATAACACTTGTTAAATAAGCTAGATCCATTAAGCCAATGCTTGAATGTAGTGTTAAATGAGCTTGGTATCCAGACTTTTATTAGAAATGTAAGAACTCCAAGACAGGTTCATGGATGTTCTCTTAGGAAAACCAGACAGCTTGGTCTGTCTAAGAAACAAGAACACGAACACACTCTGCATCACTAGCCCAGGTCTTTCGAGAGGACCTGTCTCTCCTTTACTAACACTCACAAAACTTTTCAAAAACAATCCCCCATACAGACTATATATAGTAGTCTGTTTACACCAACCCCCAGGCAGTTATAACTGCATGTTACCCTTATTTCTCCTAACACACACTTTGCCACTAAACCTATCAGATAGTTTTGGTAAATAAGCTAGATCAAATGTTCTTGAGTAAGTTTGATACATGGAATTCTGGTTCTTTTATGGTTAAGCCATTAGAGGTGGTGAACATGATGATTCAGAGGGGGATTAACATCACTTGTCTTTGCCAAACTAAATTGGGTTGGAGAAAAAACTAATATGCTTGACTCTATTTATACTTTGGGTTAGAGGAAAAGTTACATCAAAGAATGCATGACTATTATCATGGTTAAGGATTGAAAAGGGAGTACTTTGTATTTAAAATGGATTGGGGACAAAGTTGTAAATGAGTTGGAGAGAAAACTAATGTCCTCGACACTTTAGGATCTAAACTTTGGTACACAGGGAAAGATGGATGACAGAACAACGTGAGTGTTATTGTGGATGCGGATTGAAAGTAGAGGGTGGTGATTGTAAAATGATCAAGGGCAAAATTGTGTCTTGAAAGTTAATTAGTGCAGGGATATTATCAATATTCATCAGTACATAAGCATCACAAGTAGGATAAAAACCACTTTTGAAAGGCATGCTTTGGGAAGATTTTGAGGGTTTGCTCAAAGTATTCTAAATTAGGAAGGATACTATTGATTTAAAAAAGACATGATTTTATGATTATGAATACTTAGAGAGAGGAGAACATTTACGGAAGGAGTCTGGTAAAAGAAGTAAATTCTGATTTATCGATGGGTCTATAACGAAAAGGTCTTTTATTTTTTACAATATTAATGAGATAGTATTGACAATTAGAGTAACATATAGCTGAGTGCCATGAAAAATGTTGTGGAAGGGAAGGGTGGTTGCATAACTTATATTTAGGTTTTACAAGAAGACATCTATAATTGGATAGTTACTAGGGTGAAAAACTAATGGTGGAAAGATTGTTAACTGATAGAAACTTTTGTGTGAATGCATGCTGCCGTTTCTAATTGACATATCTTTATAATGACCCCAATCACTTTTTGATCACTCTTCGTTGTCCCAAATCAAATTGACCAGACATCTCACTTTCGTGCATAGTATTTAGGAAGTTGCTGTTGGACTTCTTAAATCAAGAAGTCAAGAAAGCAAATAAATCACACCGAACAGAATGCACTTCTCTGAATATACTTCTCTTATTCAATAAACCAAGAATACAATTGTATAGTAATCACCCCCTAAGGAAGCCCTATCTCCCTCCACTGGACTAATGTTCCAGTTAACAACAAAATACTAATTTCATATTCCCCCCGTTTTCCACTAACTCCTTATTTATACTCTCCTTTCCCTCTAACTAACTTCTAACAGAAACTCCCTCCTAATTTTTAACAGACACTCTCTCCTTCCCGCCTTTATTTTTCCTCACATATACTTTTATTCCCCTATCAATACCCCCCTTCATCTCAGCAACCTTGTCCTCAAGGTTGAAATTCGGAAACTGCTGCTTGATGTACATCTCTTCTTCCCAGGTTGCTCCTTCCACTCCTCCCTCTTGCCACTGGATCAGAACTTGAGATACCCCCTCTCCTTGTTGATTTCTGTCTCTCCTCTGTAATACATTTAAAGGTCTATATAATGGACCTTCCACCTGTAATTCCACTGTTGGAACCGTGAAACTTGATCTCATGATTCCTCTTCATCATCGTGTTATCATATGAAGAGAAGCCACTAGCTACTGTCCTCCAATTCAGGTCTAGAGGCTTGGGTGGTGGTCTATATGAGAGAATTATTGACTCCTTCTGTTCCATTAATAAGAACTGCTCCTTTTCCAAGATTCCCCTAGACCATATGATTGTTGTATATTGCTTTCTGACTTGTGACCTCTTACCTTGTGGAGCACAAGTATTATAGTTTATTTCTGAAACTGTCTGCATTACTTCCAGTCCTGAAGTTTCTTTCCTACCATCTTTACCTTTCACCATTGTGAGTAATATAAGATGGCTAGTTAATAAAGATTCTGCAAGCAACCTGGAAATTCCTTTGTGGCCAATGCTAAAATCTAGGTCTGCATGTTTTATAACCTTAGTAATTTCAACAAATGGACTTGTAACAGCCCTAGTGGATGCACCCCTGGACACCCAGACCACAACTGGGTCACTTCCTGACAACACTGCTTTAATCCCAGGCCTCAACAATTCTTCTCCTTTCTTCACTGTTTTGACATACCCACCACAACCTACCACTCTATCTTTACTAAAAACAGCAGCTTTACTAGAAAATGGGCTGTTACTGGGCCTAATAATACCCAAGCCCAACATCTCCTGGACCTGCCTCTCTATTTCAACCTTCATTAAGTGGGGATACTTATAGGGTCTCACGTTCACTTGTTCAGTGCCTTCTTTAATGGTTATCTGGTGGTCCATTCTTCTGACAGGAGGAAGTCCTTGTGGCACCTCAAACACCTTCTCAAACTCCCCTAAAATCTTATCCAGATTCTCCTCCTGCATGGGCGTTAAATCCTCTGCTATTAAATTTTCCTTTGCTATTTCAGATTTACTCAAACCCCACACCACCGCCAGTGTCTCAATCTCGGTTTCCTTCTGCAACACTTCAGGGGTAATCATTTTCCTCATTAATGTGTTGTCCTCCCTTATCACTACCTCAGCCTCCGTCGGCCCATACTTCAACGTCATCTTCTTCCAGTCCACCCTAATCTCCCCCAATTTCGCCAGCCACTCAACTCCCAACACTACATCCACTCCTCCCAACTCAAAAAGATAAAAGTTCTCTCTGATCTCCACTCCCTCCAGTGTCAAGGACAACCCCATGCAACATCCTTGTGTCTCCTTTCTCTGGCCACCACCCAAACATACCCGATACGGTGTTCGCTTCTCTTTCTCTAACCTTAGCTCTTCAACCAAGCGTGTCGAAATGAAATTGTGTTGCGCGTCACGCTCGCCGCCTAAGCCACGAGGACCTCGAATTCCTGTACATATTCCTCCATCGCTCCTCTCTGTCGCACCGCCGCCAATTTTTCAAAGATCGTTCCCCGGTGTCTACCTCCAAACCTCCTGACCATCGCCTGCGTCAATGTCGCCCAGGTAGGATTCTTCACCTTCTTCCGCCAAAAGCGGAACCAATAATTCGCTCCCCCTTCCATACAAATGTACTCCAGCTTCATCTTCTCCCTTTCCGTCACATTTTGTAATTCGAAGAATTTCTCCGCCCTAGCGATCCATCTCATCGGATCGATCCCTTCGAAAGTGGGTAATTCCACTCTCTTCATCCAACTCTTTTGAACGTCACGTTCTTCCTCAGATTCTTCATCTGATTCATCCTCCTCCGTATCCCGACCTCCATTAACCGAATGACTCCCTTCAGAAGTCCTCCCTTGGTTCGCTCTTCTCCCACGGTCGCGATTCACGTTTCGAGCCATTCCCCTCATCTCCGCTCGAATTTCCTCCAACGCCGCTTCCATGGCATCGAATCTTCCCTCCAATGCACTCACCCTGTTCTCCATCTTGTCTCTCCTTCAATCTGGATCCGGCAGGTCAGACCAATATTGTTGGACTTCTTAAATCAAGAAGTCAAGAAAGCAAATAAATCACACCGAACAGAATGCACTTCTCTGAATATACTTCTCTTATTCAATGAACCAAGAATACAATTGTATAGTAATCACCCCCTAAGGAAGCTCGATCTCCCTTCGCTGGACTAATGTTCCAGTTAACAACAAAATACTAATTTCATAATCCCCCCCTTTTCAACCAACTCCTTATTTATACTCCCCTTTCCCTCTTAACTAACTTCTAACAGAAACTCCCTCCTAATTTTTAACAGACACTCTCTCCTTCCCGCCTTTATTTTTCCTCACATATACTTTTATTCCCCTATCAGTTGCTCTAATTTAGTCCTAACCTTGTAGATAATTCTGACGCAGTCTACTAAGAGTCTGTGCACATATTGTGCATTATACATTTTAAACCTTGGAGATAGTTCCCACGTAATAAGAAATTCTTTGTAAATTATACTATTCTTCATTTTAAACTCCCATCTTATGCTTTACTTCTAAATTCTCTTTGAAATTCAGGTATTTGAATTGCTTGAAATCATCCAGTTTAGATGTCCAGATTCCACTTCTCAGCTCTCAGAGATTGTGGGTGGAATGAAATATGACTTGTCGGTGAGATACTAGTCCTTAAAACATAGTAAATCTATATTTTATGTATGGAAAAAATCGAGATGATATTTTACATTTTCATCTCGTTCTTGCCTGCCTTTGGGTGAACATTATTTTAGGCGGAAGACATACTTGGAAATTCTGGAAAGGATGGTGTGTACTATTATTCTGAGAGAGGTGATCGGCTAATTGACCTGGCCGCTTTCCACGACAAACTTTGGCAGGTTGGTCTATTGTCCAATTATTAAATATTAATAATTTGTTATTGAAAATATTATCTTTGATCTTTATTCCTTGAATTGTAGTTTTTCTTTAATATTGTTTATGAAATTTAATCTATTTTCTTGTTGCAGAAATACAATTCAGCTTACTCCCAGGCAAGCAACATTGGAAATGAAGTTGAGCTAAATAATGTTCGTGAGACAATTCAACAGTTGCTTAGATGGGGTTGGAAATACAATAAAAATCTTGAGGAACAAGCTGCACAACTTCATATGTTGACAGCCTGGTCTCAAATTGTTGAGGTGCAGATCTTTCTATTTCGATTTCTCCATTTTTGCCCCAATTTGCCCATGCTTCCTTCTTTCTCAGTGCTCTTCTTTCCCTCTTCCACATCCTCAAACTGTGGCCTAAAGTTCTTTCTTCTTTTGCATCCTTCATAAAACCCATCTTGCTCCTGCCTGCAAATACTTCCACTGTTTTAAACAACAGCAATCCATGCCATACTCACCTTCAACTGGATCACATTGAGCCCAAGTGAATTAGCATTTTTACCACTCTGTACCCACTTCAAATTTTCCTCCCCCTACATGAAAGCTATTGTGAAACCAATAAAAAAACATCGATCCGCTTTCCTCTGTCTTTGTTTTTTCTTTTCTCCCTCATGGGGCGGGTAGGAGGTGTGGTGGTGTGCATTGTGAAGGACTGTGAAGAACAATGACAAAGTAAGGCAGTGGAGGGGGAGCATGAGACCTGTCTAATACAAATTAGAAAATGCCGAGGAAATGAAGGAAAATGTTTCCCCATTGAATTTTTAATGAGTTAATCTATAGCTATACATTGTTTTCAAACAGTGGGAAACCTGATTCACATTTCCAACCTAGGTAGTGTCTTTGTCTTATTATGTACATTCTCTAACATTGTGCTATTTTGTTAAGGTGTCTGCTTCTAGAAGATTAATAATGATCGAAGATCGAACTGAAATTCTTTTCCAGTGAGTTGCTACACTTCATTAGTGAAAAAGCAAAAGCTTTAACTTGTCATTCTTGATTTTCTCATTGTTTGTGCAATTTATGTAACTGCTAAATTGTATTGGCAGGGTCCTTGACGCGTCTCTTAGTGCTTCTGCTTCTCAGGATTGTTCATTAAAGATGGCATTCATACTGTCCCAGGTAAATATTGCAATATGTGATTTTATCATCTGGAAATGTTGATGTGTTCTTCAACAATTTGAGTCATTCTGTTGTTATTTGTATCTTTTCAGACAGACTGATTTATATTTATATAATGTGAAATTTCTCAGGTAGCATTGACATGCATGGCTAAGCTGCGAGACGAAAGATTTTTGTTCCCTGGTAGTCTTAGTTCTGATAATATTACCTGCCTTGATCTCATTGTGGTGAAGCAATTATCCAACGGTGCTTGTCTTACTATATTGTTTAAGCTTATTATGGCAATTCTTAGAAATGAATCTTCTGAAGCTCTTAGGAGACGGTATGTTTCATGTTCAGTAACGAATTCTGGTGGTGTGGCTGTACACGATTTTTATTTGCAAACTTACACTTGCATGTTTTGTACAGTCAATATGCTTTCCTTCTTAGCTATTTCCAGTATTGTCAAAATGTGGTTGATCCTGATGTTCCATCAACAGTTCTTCAATTCTTGCTACTCAATGAACAAGACAATGAATATATTGATCTCCCAAAGGTATAATTTCTTGAATTGTTTACAAAAGCAATACTATAATTTGATGGCAGATTAAAAAACTTCATTGCAACTTTTACTTTATTTTTTCCAGATTGACAATGAACAAGCAGAACTGGCTCATGCAAACTTTTCAACTTTGAGGAAAGAAGCTCAGAGCATTTTGAATTTGGTTATTTGCTACTCTTACTAAGCTTTTCTTTCTATATACATTATTATTCAGGACACATGTCCAATTTTAGCATGGGATAGAGAAAGGATCGGGCTTATGCTTGTAGGAGATTATGTTGGGAAGTCCCACATCACCTTCTATTCTTAAAATGCGGCTTATACATCTGTTAGGCAACTTCACTTAATCCAATTAATTTTTAAATGAAATTGGATGTGTTATAGCCTATAGCCCATGTTGGTAATTTCCTATTGTAGTAGCCTTGCATGGCTTTGCGTACATCACGCTTGAAATGTCCTGCTCTTGGTGTATGGCTTTGCGTACATCACGCTTGAAATGTCCTGCTCTTGGTGTAAGGGAGTACGTTGAAGATCTAACATCGACTACAGATATGGTCAAATTATAGGATGTCTCACCTTGTTAAACTGATTTTGTGAGGTTGAGTTAAACTTAAAGTCCACTTTTTAAGAAATTGTACAATGTATTCAACGAGATATAATACACTTTTATTGAATCTACTTTTGACTCTGATATATACATTTTTTCTTTGAAAATGTCTATTGAAAACTATAATTTTTTTTAAAATAAAATAAAACAAGGGTGCATTTCAACATAATGAGAGGTATGTGTTTTTATTATCTTTAGTGAAACTGTCAGTTTTAGTTTTAGTTGAGATTCCATCCTCACATTAGACTGCTAAAATATGTTTCCCCAACAGGATATTGTGTTATAGGCTTCTTGCTTCCATGTGCTATCATTGGTCTGTTTAGCATTACTTTTTCAGAGTCTGTTTCTATTCATTATTCTTATGTCAATTATTTACAGCTTAAGTTAATTTAAAATTGTAGGTCATAAAAGATGCTACGCATGGTAGTGAGCCTGGAAAGACAATATCACTTTATGTTCTTGATGCACTGATTAGTATAGATCACGAGCGCTATTTTTTGAGCCAACTTCAGAGCAGGGGATTTTTAAGGTCTTGCTTTACAGCCATAAGCAATGTTTGCAATCAGGTGCTTGTTCTTTCCACCATAATCTGTTGCATCTATTTTGAAACTTGGCAGTTTTTGATTCTGCAGTTGTAGACTGTTTATTTTTTTTTCACAAGGGAACTAACACATAATTCTTTTAATGGTTATTTTGGTTTTTGTAATATCGTTATACTTTTGTTTTATTTAAGTGGTTTCACCCATTTTGTATTGAGGGAAAATTTCTGATTTGAAATTTCAATAATAAATAGGATATCTTTTTATCTTTATCCTACTTGGTGTAGCAATTCATTGTATGTGTCCTGTAGTTATCATTGGTGTGCTTGGTAACTTGTTATTACAATGTATGCTGTCATTTTTGCTCATTGATATTGTATTTAGGTTTTAGAGAAATTTCATATTTAAAATGTATCTAATGTAACATGGGCCACTGTTGAATGCTGGCATGTTTGGCAATTGTTTTTATAAACAATGGAACTGTTTGTTTCATGTCATCCCTATTTCCCAGGAATCTGAGGATAAGAACAATTATTCTCATCTTGAAGATCTCTTTTTAAATCACGCCTATCCCAACAAAAGTCAGAAACAATAAGTAGGTACACTAAAACAGATCTCAATCCGTAAGTTGCCAAACCATCACCACACCTATTTCTCTCCCTGAAAGTATGGGAAATTTTGAAGTGTACACTCGTCATGGACTCAAACGTTAAGCCATTTGTTAGCTTCCAAGGCCCAATGTTTCACATTAAGCAAGTAATGAGTCGCAATCCAAAGAGTTCTCCATCCTTTTTGTAGAATTTCCATAAACTGTTTCAAAGGCTGAAATTTCAGATTTTGAATTCCCTAAGATTTTACAGCAAACTGATCTATGCCCTTGATTTGAGTATGCCCCATCCGTATCACATTCGATCCATCCTCCAATCCACCTGAATAATCATATGTGATTTCCTTGGCCTGCAAAAGAACAAAAGGGCCTTGATAATTTTGAATTCATCAATAATGGAATGCATGTTACCCTGTTTCCAAAGAACCAGAAAGACTCTGGTGAAAATTCTTTTTTGATATGCTGGTGTTGAGTTTGTTGTCCCTAAAACTAAATTCTGTTCTTACTAGGCCAAATCTGCTATTAATAATAGCAGAAAGCATCATTCTCAGCACCTAATTACTGCGATTTCAATGAAGTTGCATAATTGTCTTAATGCTAGTAGGTTCTAGTCTTAGGTCAGTAATGCTTTGAAGCCATTTCCTCATCCTAGCGGCAAATGAACAGATGAGAAACAAATTATAGGAAGTTTTGAATATATATTTTTCAAAAGAATTAAACGCAGGTTTTAAGCAGTTTGTGCTCCCTTGACAAGGGAGCGAGTGTTTCATTCTTATGGGAATGAAAGTTATCATCTACAAGAACTGCTTATTCCCATGACATTCTTTTACCTTTTATTTTTATTTTAAATTTTCAAAAATATTCTTTTTATAAAATTACTACGGACAAGGGTGTCTTTGGGAATAACATTCTTTGGTATAATACTTCCGAAAATGCAAAATCAAGAGTGAAACAAATGTCCACCAAGATTTTTTCTATAAGAAAGAGGAGATAGTCAAATGCAAGAGGATGAAAAATCCTCGAGAACTAAAAGATTATTGTTAAAGAAGAGGAACTAAAGAACAAAGTTAAAGAAAAGGAACTAAAGAACAAAGTTAAAGAAAAGGAACTAAAGAACAAAGTTAAAGAAACGGAACTAAGAGCATGAAACATTTGCATGGTGTGCTAATGAGTCCCACATTAGAAGTATGGTATTTTTGTGTGGATTAATACAAGGTCTTGTGCTCTTGAATCACGTTGGAAAAAATAATACTGATTCATTTATGTCTGGTTCAAGGATGGCGGCAGTCTTTCACTGGACTCTTTACAGAGGGCATGCACTTTTGAGGCTGAACTTGCTTTACTACTAAGAATCAGCCACAAGTATGGGAAGTCTGGAGCACAGGTACTGTTTTCCATGGGCATATTGGAGCATCTTTCATCTGGCAAGGCAATCAATTTACAGGTTAGGGAAATTTTTCTTGTTAATGCCTCATCTGCTTTAATTCGGGTTACTGAACAGTAAATAATCTGCAGGGAAGTTTAAGGTGGGTTGAGACAAGACATAGAAGAGATGTGACTGTGGATGTTGATAGACAACGGATGATTATAACTCCAGTCATGAGATTAGTGTTTTCACTAACTTCCTTGGTTGATACATCTGACTTTTTGGAGGTTGGCTTTTGTGCTCCATTTACAATATTTTTAATATGATGGTTTCTATGAATTTTCCTTGCTACCCAATTCGGGAATCAATCATGTTACCACATTCCCTGCCAGGGAAGTTTTATGATTATTTCAATTGTGAATGAATTTTATTTAAATGGAAATCCAATTTTTGTTGCATTGATGTATGATATAGGTGAAGAATAAAATTGTTCGTGAGGTAATTGATTTTGTCAAAGGACATCAATCACTCTTTGATCAGGTTCTCCGTTTAGACATTGCTGAAGCAGATGAGCTAAGAATGGAGCAGATCAATTTAGTTGTTGGTATTCTTAGCAAGGTATTGTTCAATTATTTCTGTATATTTATGAACCTTTTACTGCAAGTGTGATGGTAGCTTGCCAGACTTAGTGTAGGTGAAGTCAAACAATATTAAGTTACTGTTTAATTGAATTCTTTGAGAACTTTACCTTTTATATATAAGGTAAAGCGTGATTTTTTATTCCATGCACAATGGTAACACCATCCTAGTTCTAGCTGCAAGAGGCTTCAGAATTCTACTTACGGAGCTGTGGTCGTTTCTTTTTGTTACTTTACATTTTTTATTTTTATTAGGTTTGGCCTTACGAAGAGAGTGACGGGTATGGTTTTGTTCAAGGGCTTTTTGGTATGATGCGTGCTCTTTTCTCACATGATTCAAAGATTCCTAGTTTTGCTCAATCAAGAGTATCGCCTGAGGTGAGTTTGTAGTTTTCTTAATTAATGTTATGTTATGGTAAAGAGTATTTGACATTATGTATACATAGTATTATTAGTCCTAATCTTATGGTGATATTGCCTTCTTGAATTATCAGAATCAGAGGAATGCAGAACTACGGATGTTTAATTTGTGCTACAGCCTGAGCTCGTACTTATATTTTCTAGTCATAAAGAAATCCCTGAGATTGCAGGTATATTATACATTCAACAGGCAGTTTTTATTGACCTTGAGCTATTTTCCCCATTCAGCTAGTGTATGTGCATTTTTTTCCCTCTAAACAGAAATTTGTTTTCTCTTGTAATTTTCTGTCTCAGCCTTCAGATGCCTCGTCCAGTTACCCTACTTCTGTTGAACTTCAACAACCTACATTGAGCTTGCTCAATTCCCTTCTTTCTTCTGTTACAACTGCTCTTGAAAGGGCAGCTGAGGAGAAATCCGTATTGCTGAATAAGGTGAAAATGCAAAGAAACTTATCTCTTTATCTTTTACAATTGATTTTGTCTACATTATTGCCATTTTAATATGGATGTATAAAGAACACCTTATTCGCACATCTGCAGATCCGAGACATAAATGAACTGTCAAGGCAGGAAGTGGATGAAATCATCAATATGTGTGTCCGGCAGGACACTGTTTCTTCTTCAGATAACATACAGAAAAGGTTAATCATTTGACTGAGGTCTTTAATTTGAGTTCATCTTCATGTTGTCGTATTTTCTAATATCTTTCTCCTTTATCCATTACATTCTTTGTATGGTTTTTAATTTTTTTTACAGGAGGTACATTGCAATGGTAGAAATGTGTCGAGTTGTTGCTAATAGGGATCAGCTAATCATTTTGTTGCTCCCACTCTCCGAACATATACTAAATATCATCCTTATCCATCTTCAAGAGAGGTGAGGCTTTAAGTTGGAAAGGTGATAAGAATGTTAATGTTAACTGAAATTAGATAAAATATTGGGTTCGTGAAGTTTAATGCTATATGGCCGAACCTTAGGGAAAATTATACAAAGCCCTAAAATGATCTTTGATTCTCTAGGCTAATCTTTCTCTGTAATCTTCTGGCAGTTCTGCTGCGCTTGATTCAACCTTGACAAAAGCAATTACATATGGTTCCAAGTATGATGCACAACAAGACGTTTCTTTGTTATGTGGAAAGTTAGTCCCAACCCTTGAGCGACTTGAGTTGCTGGGTGAGGTATGGGTATAGTTCTTCTTAATGTTCCGATGGTTTAAAGTCAACCTCTTGAATATGACCTTATCTGCTAGATTGTCATGTATTTATTTAGTTGAAATCTGGTTTAGCCTAATTGGCCAATTCTATTATGCTTTCTTTTCAGGATAAAGTAGGGCACAATCTCAAAGTATTCCGCAGACTAGCAACTTCTGCCAAAGAGCTTGCAATTCAAAAATTGATTTAAATGTTTTTAAAAATTTGCTTCCCTTAAATTAACTGCTTGGGCGCTGTAAATTATGTAAGTTCTAAGTAGTTTCACAGAATTCAGTTCAAGCTGTAAGAAAACAACTTCACACTTTTTGTTGTGTATATGCTGAGATTTTAGTTCTATTTCTGAATTATTGTACTCAAGCATGGATGCAATTTAAAAGTCGTCTTGGAATGGCAAATCGACAAAAGTCCCTGACTGGACCTTAAATTTTAGACGACGTAGCTGATAAATAGAAATGTTTACTACGAAGCAAAAGCTACAGGTCTTGCAGCAATATTTACTCTTTGGTCTTGAGGTTTCAGGGATAAATTTGATTTATCCTTTTATAGGGTAACAGATTAGTTTCAGGTTTGGTCTCCACTATATTGTGTATTTTCATTGTGATATGTTGAGGTACTGGAGAAGATTGAATGTTGTTTATGATGTCAATATATAACTGGGATGGTAAACATGTTTTAGCATTCTTGTTTTTGTAAAGTGAAAAGCTAAATTTATGCTTTGGTCGCTATACATTTTTGTAATATACATAAATTTTTTGATGAATTATAAAAATAACGTGAATGAATAAGTTACTTAGAAGATATGCATTCTGTTAGAGCTGTTAGATTTTGGAAGTTTAAATAATTTGACTATGCAAGTTAACCCATTACTGATCTGCATGAGCTACGATCTCAACAAACTAAAATACTTAGCTCCTTTCCTATTTTTTATTGTAGGTTTGTCTCATATTGTCATCTATATAAATGTGGTAGGCAAAAAGAAAGGTAATTTTAAGATTTTTATTTCATAAAATTAACAAAATGTTGTAAATTTATTTAATTTGATCCGAATATAATTGTCTCTTAGTATCAGTTTAGAAAACTATTTACTCAAACGAATAAAGCATAAGAGTAATATATTGTAATTTTATTGTTTTGATCCAAGAGTTGGATGTATCTTTTTTAACTGCGTTTTAAGAGTTGATATGACCGTGTTTCTTATCTTGTATATGTTCCAAATGTGTTGAGTGCTGGTAATAAACACATATAAGAATAACATAGATTTTGGTTCTAAAATTGAATAATTAAAATTAAATGCTCATATGAACAAATATAAATATTGTGTAATCTTTCTCGTTCTTTTTTCTATCTTTTATATATTGTTCTTATTGTATTATATTTTCTATTGCTATCATAATTCATCTTGATTTCGAAATTAATTGCTTTCAGGTTCTCAAATAGACTTGTTTCCAAAAGAGCTTTTAATAAAAGATTAATCTTTTAAAAGAGTTTTGCAAAGATAATTCACCCTTTCTAAGCTTCGCCTTAGTATATTTTATAAGGAGATGAACAGACTTTGTTTCTTTGTGAAGTCTTCACATGAAAAACATTCTGTGATTCTATTTTAGCCTTCCAATATTGGTTTTTTATATGATGTTCATCATCTTCACGACATCCAGGTGGACTATTTTCCTTCACGTTCTTTTAATATCTTATATTTTAAAAATCAAAGAACTAAATTACATCAATTTTAAAAAAGAACAAACCAATTTGACCTATATTTATACATAATGAAAACAAAATTAAACTGTTTATCCACATTGAAAAAAGTTAAATATATAAATAAACATTGAGATAAGAAAAGCAATTTAAGCATAAAATTAAAACAAATACGTGTTTTTGCGTGTTTATATGAAAAATCTCACTGAATTCTTTGGACAACTAGAGTCCATTTCAAACGGACCACCAATAAATATATATATATATATATATATATATATATAATTTATTGAGTGACGTTAAATTTAATATAATTAAAAAGGGTTTCTGTTGATTAAGTTTTCTTATTTTAAAGAGTTAAAATCTTGTTAATTTCTATTGTGTGGTAATTGTTTTGCTTTATAAAAAAAAAAAAGAAGATATTAATATATGAGTGATAGGAGAGAAATTGAAAGTAATATAATTAAGAAAAAGGAAAGAGTAATTGTGTTTTTAAAAGAAAATAAAAGAGATAAGTAGAGAGTCGAACACATGGGTCGGGTCGAACTTAAGAAGAAGGCACATACATAGAAATCTGCAGACATCTCCGACAATCGTCCTTCGCTCGATCTTTGAAAGCACCAATCAACATCATTATTTTATTATTTTCTTTATATTATATTTATTATTATTCGGAATCCATCGCTTTTTCTTGAAGATTACTGCATCCTCCATTCCTCTTATTTTAATCTCTGTATCGCACACACTCACTCACAAGTAGCGTGCCCGTTCTTCTGCTGCGCCTTCACATCAACGTTTTCGTGCACTCAACTATCTCCAATGGCGTCACTAATAGCTGTGTCGCAGACCCAATTGCTGTATATTAAGCCCCGTTTGGTGTCGCCGCCTCATCAATCACGCTCCCTTTTCTTGCCAACGGGGTTACCAGCGGGAGTTCGAGGGGTCCGGGCTACCATGCCGAGAAAGGCGGTTATTGTGTCGGCGGCGACGGCTGAGACGCCGAAGAAGAAGGGGGAGTCTAAGGGCTTCGTGGAGGAGATGAGGTTCGTGGCGATGAGGCTGCACACCAGGGACCAGGCCAAGGAGGGGGAGAAGGAGGTGAAACAACCCGAAGAGAAAGCCGTTACCAAGTGGGACCCAACTGTTGAAGGCTACCTCAAGTTTCTTGTGGATAGTAAGGTCGTTTACGACACGTTAGAAGACATCGTTCAAGAGGCTCCTCATCCTTCTTGTGAGTGTCGCTTTTCTCCCTGGATATTTTAGTTAAATGGTTTTGTTTTTCGTGTGCTTTTTAATGTAATATTTGAGGTTCGGGTTTTTTTTTTTCTTTTGTCTGTTTTGGATGTGCAGTTGATTGTGGTGTTGATGGTGAGGTCATTCTTGCGGCTGATGTGTGTCTTGCGTGGTGGTTTTCTGTTCTACGAGTTGCACGAGTTTTATGTGATGCTTGTTTTAACTCCAACTAATCATGAGTTGCAATTAATAGTTATTGCTGTATTTGATAGACAAATGCTAACTAGTGTCTCTTCTTAAGGAATTGAAAGGAAATTTGTTTCTTCTTTCAAGTCCTTAACCAGTGCCATACTGGTTACCAAGTGAGCTGTGGTGAATCTTAGCCCTTTTTGTTGTTTAATTCAAGAGGCTACTTAAGGAGTTTGAGTCTCTGCTCCTGTCTTTGGCTATTTCATTTCTTTGATTTTTAATTTTTGCTTTGATGTGCTCATATTGTGATCTTCATGAGGTCTCCCATTTTTTTATTGCTAATATTGTGTGCAAACGATCATCCATAGTATTTTGTGAATGAAGGCGAGATCATATATGTGGGTACAAGTGGGATAGACAGGGTTACAACAAGGTCATTCGAGAGTATCCATCACCTGATTCGTTCATGTTTGACTTGATGATGCTGAAGATAAATTGATTGTAACCAATTTTTGTGAGCATGATTTTTCTAATTCAGTGTGTTTCTTGTTGTTATCCATATAGGTTGTACTATTCTGTTACATCTACCATATCTACAACTGACATTTTGGTGTCGGTATATATATATATATGTTTAAATCCAATTGTTAAATGCCCTATGCACTTCTCTTTCTTGTGTAGATGCTGAATTCAGAAAGACTGGATTGGAAAGGTCTGAAAGTTTGAAAGAAGATTTGGAGTGGTTCAAGGAGAAAGGTTATACTATTCCCGAACCTTCTTCTCCAGGACTTACTTATGCACAATATCTTAAGGAATTATCCATGAAGGATCCTCAAGCATTCATTTGCCACTTTTACAACATCTACTTTGCTCATTCAGCTGGTGGTCGAATGATCGG
This sequence comes from Vigna umbellata, assembly GCF_029865625.1. Lineage (NCBI taxonomy): Eukaryota > Viridiplantae > Streptophyta > Magnoliopsida > Fabales > Fabaceae > Vigna > Vigna umbellata. Next base: position 10,255,790 of record NC_142166.1, read on the forward strand.
GAGAAAGGTAAACAATTACATACATGCTTAAAGAGGTTCAATTATGTTGTTACATTTTTTTAGAACATCTTTGGTTGATTGCTATTATGGGCTGGCGCATTCATATCTGGGGGGGACATATTCTCATTTGTCCTCTCCCTATGGATTGTTTACCACTCTATATTTCTCCTCTGAGAATGTGAGAACATAATGAAGTTTTTAATGAAATGGGAATATCTCATCTTTCCTTTACGTCTGCAATGTTTTATGTCTGATACCAGTAGTAGGTATATATGATCTGGCATGTGGCTATTTCCACAGATATTTGCGGAGTGTTGCACATATGTACCATATGTTCTATTTTATTAGTATGTCGATGTTAATTAATCAATAATACTAAAGAGTGATACACGTATAATTAGCCTATCACTTAAAAGAACTATAGACATCTCAGCCCAAAGCTCTTTCTGAAGCATTTTGATAAGCTTTTCAAAAGTAAAATACGCAATGCACCTGAACCTGAAAGCAATGCAACAGCAAGGATTAAAATTGTGCCTTCTTTAATTTATTACTAAGCATAAAAGAAAAAGAAATGACAACAAGCTTCTTACAGATCTGGGGGTTCCTACTTTTGTTTCGGATGAAATTTGTTTATCTCCAAATGTAAATTGTTCTTACAACACTGGACATCCTTTAAGCTTCATTATGTTCTAAATATTTTGCTTTCATTAGCACCTGACGAGATAAATGCTAATACTTATCCTTTCTATAATCAGTAAATTCTTCCTGAATCTTACAGGTTGCTGAACAGTTGCTTGACAACAAGGCATTAAAGTTCTACAAATGGGACGGTGACCTTCCCCAGTTGTTGCAGAGCGTGAGGGACAAATTGAATAAAGTTGCTGAGGTAAGTTTCTTTTGACTTTCTTAATTATTTGCATACATTTCTTTCCAATTGTCTAAGGAATCATCAAGAGTTTTATTTCTTTTGCGGTCTTATACGTAATTAACAAAGGATACAGTGATAGCTTCCAAATTTTCTTAGTTAGGGTGTTGAATTTACCTTTTTGATATTCCTTTTTTTAACAGGGTTGGACTAGGGAAGAAAAGAACCACTGTCTGGAAGAAACAGAAAAGTCGTTCAAGTTATCGGGAGAGATTCTCCGACTGATTCTATCGTGATATTAAAGTGCCCTGCTGTATGTGCTATCTGTGTAATTATGGTTATTAAAAGTGCATGGCGGAAGCCAAGAACATTATATGTGAATTATTTAATTTCCAATGCAAAGAAATAATAGGACTGATGTTGATTAACTTGCTTTTGTCAAATGGGGGGCTTTGATGGGTCCTGAGACAAAAAAAAAGGGTTCCATGATATTGATAGCAGCTGACTTTTATTGATAACTCTTGAACTTGATCAGAAAATTTAGAAATGTAAAGATAAATTTATAGGTCAGTATCTACGTTGAATTTCAATCCTAAATCTACTTCCTTCTGGGATTTTCCTGTCAATTCAGGCTCCACTTGCTTTATCTATCTTTTCCTTAAATTCTTGTTCCCTCTAAATCGTATATCCCTTGCCCACAACACCACCTTTATTTCCTCTCTAATGTGCTAGATTCACCATGTCCTCAGGGTGGAGACGGTCAGGATCCCATCAGAGTGCAAGAGAAACATCCAATTATTTAGATTGTAGTCACTTTTATCTAAAATTAAGTATGGTTTGGAATACATTCACTATTAACTAAAGTGGTTATTCTTGGAAAGCAATAACTCAAGATTGAAACCAAGTAATTTTTAGACTCTAATCACTTCCAATTACTAAAAAAAATGGTCTAAAAAAGATTATAGCTTCATTAAAAAAAATGTGATATCTTTCAATGTATACAAGATTTAGTTTATTCTTCTGGATGGTTAAAAAACACAATATTACTCTGTAAACAAGTTAGGTTTTGGACACTTAAGATTTTAATTATTTAGACATTTGTACCGATTGAGTTAATAATTTGGTCCACTCCAGATGATTTGGTATTAACCTACATGGAATAGGTGTGAGTTAACAGGATTTTCTTTTTAATCATAGAAAAAATATGAATCTTTCTAAATATTTTCTAAATATTATTAGACATCCATCAAATCTCGTGTTGACCTTCAATTCAAAGAGTTTTGTCTTAACATTTGACCTATGTTAACTTATGGCTTGGATCAACTCGTGTTTACCATCAGAGCGAACAAACTTGTCTCAACCTTTAATTTGAACTTTTGTCTCAACTTTTGACATATTTGACGCTCAAGTTAGGCCTGGTCTAGTGAATTGTTTATCATCATTGAGTATTTGAGTTTTGGTTGAACCTACCTGGCTTTTGGCCTTTACCTTATATTTATGAGTCATCTCATGGATCTTAAACTAGCACAAATCCAATAAAATAAAAACAAACTTACCTTTAGATTCAGTTAGTTACTCATAAACAACTTATCAATATCTTTAATCAGATATTTTTTATTATTTTATCGTTCAAGTTTGTCTATCTCGACCTTTGTCTTGTCTCGACCTTTTTTGTGGGCTCATTCGTCTCGCCTTACGGCTCGAATCAGGCTATCTCAACCTTTGGCTTTGGTCAGTCCATCTCAACCATCAATTTGAAATGATTGGTTTTAACCTTCTATCAAAGACGACTCATCTTCACCTTAGATCTATCTCGTCCTTTGACTTGGATCATTTTGGTCAGTTCATCTCAACCATCAACTTAAAATGATTGGTTTTAATCTTCTATTAAAGACGACTCATCTTCATCTTAGATCTATCTTATCCTTTGACTTAGATCGGTCTGTCACGATCTTTGATTTGAGTTGGTTCATCTTAATCTTCAACTCAGGCATATTAGACCTTCAATTTTGGTCAATCCATTCTAACCTTTGACCTAAAGTTTTAGCTTCCTTAATTTAGATCTTCCTAAAATGAGACTTATTCAAGAATAAGTTAAGATTGATTATGAAGCCATGGTCAAGTTGCCTGCTCTGTGAACGCTTATGGGAAGACAATTTTTTGTGCCCATGTAATGAAAGAGCAAGGTAGACCAAAATTTATACTTTTTTAATAGAGTTAATTTTTCTTATTTCACTCTCCAAAAGCATGCAAGAAGAAACCATGGTCCAGATAAAAGTATTTTGCGATAGAAAAAATTGCTAGAGGGTCCATCATGAAGTCATAAAGCAAAAAGTGTATGCTTTTTTATCTCCACCCGCACAATTTTTAGAATAACCATTATACCCTTTGTAGTAGTGACTTCTGAATTATTATTTATTATGAAAATATTCTCTTTTCGATATTTCTGAAATAAGATTTTCAAAACACACTTTATAAAACATATAAATACATTATAGAAATGTTTTATAAAACACATGAAATAAATTTGGGAAACAAGCTTTTCGAAATCTACATGGTAGCTTCCTAAGCAAAGGTGCAGCAGGGAATAGAGGTACAACGTAATGACGACAGGTTCAAAGGCAGTTGTGGCACAATTGTAAAGCCTATCTATCACAGGGCGCTCGTTAGGAAGAAAAACTACGTCCTAAATTGTAATTCTTTTGTTGTAAACTAACAAATTGTATTTTTATGATGTTAAGAAAACAAAGATGTGTGCCTGTTACCCAAATCACTTGGAAACTCTGACATAATTCAACTGCTGAGAAATCAAGTTACTCTTTCATAGTAATCAACTACAACAACGGTAACCTGAACTTTAAAATAACATTTTAAAATTACAACATATGTATCCCTGTATTAAGATTAAAACATTCTTATTAGCTTAATTATCTTAAATAGTATTTATAATTTTTAACGCTAACACTAATAAAACTTGGTACAATCTAAAACCACGACCATATCCGCGATGACTTAAACCTCATTTAAAGGATAACATTACTTAACTATACCAACAGAAGAACATCCATGTTGCTTCGTAGTCTCCACTCATTTCTTTGGCCATCACTATAAAAATTTCTTGTAATATTCAATCTGGGCAACTTTCTAATCATCAAACGTGCTCATGAATCCACCAAGAAAGCCAGCTCCATTACAGCTTCCACACAATATGTCTCTTTTTCCCCTGCTAGAAACATTCATTGGATACGAATTAGATTGCAGCCAAACCAATGAGACTTCAATCAAATGAGTATAATCCAACTCCCAAATCCTACTGATATTTGAAGTTCAAGGAATGGAGTTCAAAATCACACAAATAATATAAATAATGGTAACAAGTCATGCTTAGCCTATAAACAATTACAGTTCAACCACTGCAGAGAACCACGTGAAAATCCTTGCATTCTAGTCACCAACTTTTCCACATCCAAAAATAAGGTGGCTTAATGAAACAAACTAAGCATTCATGACAATATTTAAAAAGGGTAAATCTTTTCAAAAAAAATTCAAAATCAATTCAGCCCCTGGTTTTGGTTTAGCATACTCTCTCATTCATTTCCAACATTTAGCCTTAGATTTGGTTTTTGAAAGTTACTCAACATATATCCTTTTTTCATTTTTTTTCTGAATGGCTTTGCCAAACTAAACCTTTGTTAAAGGGCTGCAATAAACATACCTCCCCTCATTTTGTGGTGAAAATGATCTCTTTTGAAAAGTGAGAATGCAAATCTCTTTGGAATTTATTTATAGAGGCATATGAGATATTATAATAAATGAACCATGTATTCCTATGCATGTAATTAATGATGTGCACGAAGAGAAAGATTTTTCCATCTGGATAGCTAGCTGATGAAACAAAAAAGGCTCAATATGATGTGAAAAGAAGGAAATGTCATAGCCTCTACCCTCACCTTGGATTAGTTCTACAGAATTTCTGTGTGAAAGACGACCAAATAAATGTGGGAAATTTTGGAGGTTACCCATTAAGGTATTGAAAATGGGAAATGAGCAAGGAAGAACATGTTGATCGGAGAGTATGAAATGTTCACAATGCAGTAGGGTGAGAGCATCTATGAAGTCCATATAACATTCAAACATGTGGTCAATTATTTGGTTGCTCTAGGTAAGAAATTTTATTATCAAGAATTAAATATAAAAATCTTGAAAAGTTTGAACAGGTCTTGGCAGTCAAACATTTTTGAAATTTTTGAATCAAGGGACTTGAAATTCATGCACATGACAACACTCTTTGGAAAGTTGAGAGAAGATGAACTTGAGTTAAGAAGACTCAGTGATGAAGAGGAAGAAGGCAACAAGAAGAAAAGAATTGCCTTGAAAGATGACTCAAAGAAACTGGATGCACATTTAGATAGTAAAAATCTAGGTTTGCTTGTCAAAAAGTTTTCGAAGTTGTTGAGAAACAAGAACAAAAACAAAGGTCAGCAACCGAACAGGATAAGAAAAAAGAGTTGATCAGCCCTCAAACATCATATGTTATAAGTGTGGTAAGCCTGGGCACATGAAACCTTAATGTCCCTTATTAGAAACTAATCTTGGACCAACCAAAAGAACCAAAAGTTTTTAGAAAGTTTAGAAAACCATCTTATCCATCTCATGTCACTTGTTTCTATTGTATGATGTCAAATCGTGCTGCTCATTATGTATTTTAGAAAGTTTTTCTTTTATCCTTTCTATAATTTTATTTATGGGTGTATCTTGTTATTAAAACTAGGATTATGATAGGATATAGGGTGATAGGTGATAATGGGTTTAGGATAGAAGGAAGAGAAAATGAGAGGGCAGTTAGGAGGGAAGAGTTATTTGACAGTTAGTTAGTTAATTAGTGGGAAGGGGAAGAGAAACTTTATAAATAGGGAGTGGGTTCTGTACAGGGGGCATTATTGAGTGAATCTGTTGTAAAGACAGGATTTTTAGCCTGTAGAGGGAGGTTATGCTCCTAACCAGGAAGGTTACGCTCCCAACCATTCTTTGTAAAGAGGGTTCTTTTACTGTGAATAATAGAAAAAACCATTCTTTCATTACTATTTTTACCTACTGTTAGTGTTCTTAGTTAGGTTTCAAACCCAGGAACCTAACAAATTGGTCTGACCTGTCGTTTCGAGAAGCGGTCGAATCATCCAGAGCGTTGCCGTATCAACAGGAGAACTGTCGATTATCCTAAGGAGAGGGGTGCCAGATCAAGAAGGGATCAAGACGTTATCAAGAAACTGCCGGATATCCTTAGGAGAGGAGTGTTGGATGTTTGGGAGAGAAGGGTGATGGAAGGAAGAGACAATACCTTGGAGAGGAGGACCAGGGAACTAAAAATGAGCATGGCAGAATGGAGAAGCAATATGCAAGAATGGAGAAGAAATATGCAAGAAACGAGAGAAATGCTGCAAGAAATTAAGATTCACATAAAGGGCTTAGAAAGAAGTGAGAAATTTGTCATGGAAGGACAAAAAGAGGGTTCAGAAGAAGAGTTGGAGGAAGACAGGGGTGAACATAATTGGAGAAAATGGGTAGAATTGCCCAGGTTTGAGGGGCTGGACCCGTTGGGGTGGATCTCTAAGGCAGAGAAGTTCTTTGACATCCAGAATGTCACAGAAAAGGAGAGGCTCAGGTTGGCTTACAGCTACATGGAGGGAGGCACCATCTATTGGTTTAGGGTCTGGAAAAATAAAACCAAGAACCTTTCTTGGAAAGGGCTGAAAGAGGCATTGATATGGGGTTCGGAGGAAGAGATAGAGACTCTCTTTTTGAGAAGTTAGCCCAAACTACAGGAGTTACAAAAGCTGCCTCTAAGAAAGTTGTAGATGTTTCTGTTGCAAGGGTGGATTACGTGACAAATGTTGGTAGGGAAAATACATCAGGTGAAGATCATGATGGGAAGGTTGTGACTCTTGTTTCTCCAAGTAAAGTTGCAAAAGTTGTTGTTTTTAGTGGAGATAGAGTGGTAGGTTCGGGTGGGAATGTCAAAACAGTAAAGAAAGGGGAAGAATTGTTGAGGCCTAGGAGGTTAAAACAGTGGTGTCAAAGAGAAACCCAGTTGAGTCTGTTTACAGGGCAAGAGAGGACTTGCTGCAAGATATCAAGAAAGGAAAGAAACACTCAGGAGGAGGAGAACATTCAAGCAATTGGGAGCAAAAAAAAGAGGATGCCATTGACAATAATGGAGCTAGGAAGGGTGAGGAGACACCAGTTTTTTCGTGGGTGAAAAGAGAAGAGTTGATCACTTATGAAGGGATTGACACCCAAGATCAAACAATAGGGGCAGCAAATGCTTCTGCAGTTCAAAACACCAAAGGATCAACAAAAGCACACCCAAACAACAAACAAAATGTAGTCCAAGGGTGCAAGACCTGGCAACAAAAATCCAAGAACCTTTCTTGGAAAAATCTGGCAACAACTCTACTAAGGATAGTTGAAGGGAACAGAAGAAGCAGTCTCTATGAGAATTGGACAGCAGTAACACAGATGGGGAGGGTGGAAATTTTACATGAGAGTTTGCAAGTAGATGGAGCAGCTGCCAAAAGTGTTACAAGAGCCGATGAAGTCAGAGTTGAGATTTTGAGGACTTCACAAAATTGGACTAAAAGAATCCAGGAAAAGTGGAAGTCATTGGAGGAGGATTTGCCACCACCCAAGCTTCCAGACCTGAATTGGAGGGCAGCATCTAGTGGGTTCCCTTCATATGGTAACAGGTTGATGAAGAGGAGCCATGAGATCAAGCTTTCCGGTTCCAACCTTGAGGACAAGGTTATTCTGCAGAGGGGTGTAATGATAGGATATAGGGTGATAGGTGATAATGGGTTTAGGATAGAAGGAAGAGAAAATGAGAGGGCAATTAGGAAGGAAGAGTTATTTGACAGTTAGTTAGTTAGTGGGAAGGGGAAGAGGAACTTTATAAATAGGGAATGGGTTCTGTACAGGGGCATTATTGAGCAAATTTGTTGTAAAGACAGAATTTTTAGCCTTTAGAGGGAGGTTACGCTCCTAACCAGGGAGGTTATGCTCCCAACCATTCTTTGTAAAGAGAGTTCTTTTACTGTGAATAATAGAAAAAGTCATTCTTTCATTACTGTTTTTACCTATTGTTAGTGTTCTTAGTTAGGTTTCAAACCTAGGAACCTAACAGATTATGTATTTGAATACAGTACCATAATTACAGTGATTCGTTTCCAGAGAATTGGCTCTCCATATTTTCTAAAATAAACAGTAGGCTCATGTATTAATAGGACCAATGGCCTCATTATTGAAATGTTGAAGAAATATATTATTCTTTCTAAATTTGAGCATTGCCCTTAGAAAGAGAACCTAAACATGCACCCAACAGATCCAACAACCTCTTTACCCTCTACCAAATTTCCCGTCCTTTGAAAAAATCTACCCTAAACACAAAACCTTTCTCACAAACATAAACTCTATAATCACACCTTCCTTTGTATATGAAGCAAATGGTAGGAAATAGAAACAAGCCATGATTGTGGAAATTAAAAGGTGTTAAACATGAACAGGACCTGAGAACTTGTCACCCTACCAGCTGGAAAAATCCAGTGGGTATATATAGTGAAATATTGGACTGATCGGACCATTGAAAGTTATAAGGCAAGATTAATGGCCTAAGGATTCACTCAAACCTATGGTGTGGTTTACTTGGAGACATTTATGATGAACAAAGTCATAGTAATATTGTCACGATAAAATCATGATTGGGATCTGCCGTAGTTCGATGCGAAGAATGCATTCCTACATGAAGACCTTGACGAAGATATATACATGGACTCCCCCTAGGCTATGAAGGACATGTTGCTGCTGGAAATGTTTACAAGTTAAGAAAGACTTGATATGGGCCGAAACAATCCCTAAGAGCATGGTTTGGTAAATTGACCGAGGTTATGACAAGTTTGGGTTTATTCTTAATGAGGATTTGTGGAAAGAAATTTATATGGAGCAAGCAGTCTCTTGGAGCCTAATTTGGAGAATTTAGCACTTTTGTCCAACAATTTGGTAAGACTTGCATTAAGGCGGATTATTTAGTATTTTACCGTCTCCCGAATGCTAGGTGTATTTATCTAATAGTATATGTTGATGACATTGTTCTTACAGACAATGACCACCATGGCATCTAGCAAGTGAAACAATACCTTTGTAACAATCACATTCTCTTAAAAAATGAAATAAAATCTATTGGAATGAATGTGAAGATTCTAAGAATATTTTTCCTAATTAGTATTAAAATATTAGGATACTTTTGTCCTGATAATCCCCTACTTACTACACAACCAAAGGACATAGTGGTATTGACATGGTTCTCTATGGAAGATGGAGTTTTAAATTAGAGCGAAAATTTGAGTCCCAATTCTTCCTTAAGATGTTTCGTCCAAACTAAGGGCTAGGCGAAAAGATGATATGGTATTGATAGTAGAGCAGTCTGATCAATCTGGAAATCACACAATACCTGAACTTAAAAAGAGTTTCTTTATGCTGGTTCACTAATACTAAGGGCCAATTTAAACTTGATGAAAACAATAGTGACAATAACAAGTTAGATGGTTGCAGAATGTACCTGTTAGCTCTAATGTACATGCACTTGTTTCCTGGAATTTGAGGTGAGTTCTGATTGCTATGATATGATCATGTGCTTGGGTAATTGAAACAACTAGACATCTTTTATACAACTCTTTCTAAAATCTAATTATGATTATTGGAATCTAGTATCATTAACACCAAATTCTGGGAAACAATTGGCTACTACCCAGTCATTATTCGTTTCAACTGTTGGTAGTGATCATCTTACCTTGAAAATTATTGTTATTGCTGACTGAAAAGGAGAAACAACTTTGCAGTGATGACTTGACCAGAAGCATGATAACAACAATCCTACTTCCATTTAGTATTACAGATTTCAGTCTTGAGCTGTTTTGGCTCAAATATTAACCCTATCTGTTCTTTAATTGAAAGCATGGTGTGGAAAAAGTAATATATTGTGAAGTTGATTTGCCATACAACACATAACATGGAATACGCACATGCTCACACTAATATTAAGGAACAGAACCTGAAATGTAAGATCTAGTGCCCTTACCTGCATAGCCAACATAATCCACCAGCTTTAAATTGTCCATTGAAGTGATCAACAGAATTAACTCCAGTACCTTTGCATTGAGTGCATGATATTGCACCTTGCAGTTGAGTAGAAAGATAGCTCAGTGAATTAAATGCCAAGATTTCTAATGGAAGGAGAAAAACTTGCAATGTACGATAGCTTTTGAAATAATGTGAAAAAGCAACAGGCCATAGTCCATCCTCAAGAATTATTGGTATTCCAAACAGACACTAATTGGCATCTGAGGGCCAAAGTGCATGAATGCATCTCTAGCCCGTCCTATTGACTTATATAACGGGGAATAAGACACTAATACTAATTAACGGATGACTAACAGACAAATGCACATAGTTTTCAATGAATGAAACATCACTCTGTCACTATATCCTAAGGTGATATCAGTACAAACTATACTCAAGTTAGTAAGTGATCAAGTTAACAGAGTTTTAAAACATGTTTTTTTTCACTACTGGCACGACAATTTTCAAGGAAAAGGTCTAAAATTTCTCAACAAGACAAGAAAGCACTGAGCAATCTATATTTTTACAAAGTCCATTTTCATCTTCTTGTACCAAACTAACATTTGTCATTTGACATGCCCTAGAGTTATCAATCACCTTGGGAAAATTCATATTTTCAATTTCAAATCTTAATGATACTACTTAGATTTAAAGATATTATTTCTATATTGTGATGTTCTTTGTGTTCTCTTATCATTGTGCATAAAGAAGGATTAATGTTCAAAAAAAAAAAACTCAACCCACCTACAGAAAGAAAGAATAAGAAAAAAACCACCAAACCGAAGTGCTTACGAATAGCAATCGACATTTTCACTAACCATTTCCTTCACAGTCTGGGCAAACGATACTCTTTGCTTTGGTTTGTTTATTATCATCCGTAGCCTGCATTAAATCAGCACTAGAGAAGATTTCAACTCACGACACATGAATTTTCAACACAATAGAGTCTTGACATAATAACTGGATACCAAGAAACATGTTATTTTAAATGGGACACAAAAATCAACCTTACCTTAACCTTCAAAGATTGAAAGTTCCGAACTTTAGAATTGTGGCAGGCTTCGTTTATCCAAAAAGCCTTTGGGGCAACCAAATTACCAGTAACTGCTTTTAAAGTGATAGCAAAAGTAGGAAAAACCACATTCAGTTATTGAAGTCTTCCAAAAGACGCGTGAGAACGCACAGAGAGAGTGAGCTAGTTACCTGGTCTGCACGAGGCTTTGAAGGAAGAAAAAGGAGCAAAACTCAGAGAGTGTGCCATTGATTCACAACCTCAAGTTCTCTGAATACACTCTCTTTAACTTGTTGGTAACCAACCAACTAACACTTGATGAATGGGTTGACGATGAACCTTTGTCTGCGGGAAGATCAATAAAAACAATATTAATAGGTTCTTTAGTACTGTTAACATTACTACAAATTTATATAAAATTAAATGATTTAAATATTTAGGTTGTAAAATTTAAAATAATTTTTGGAAAAATTGCATGCAGGCATTTTTTTTATCAAATTAAATATTTAACTAGAAAATTTAATTATATTGTTATAATATATATATATATATATATATATATATATATATATATATATATATATATATATATATATATATATATATAATTATATAATTATTTAGTTTCCCGTAATAGTAATAGTTAACACGAAAATTGTCATTTTATATTATTTTCACAGCAATGTCATTCATATTCCTAATAATAATAAAATATAAATATAGGAATGGGTCTTTTTTTGCATTCTGAAAAATTACAGAGGGTATTTTTGTCCATTTATTTTTCATATTCAATCCTAGAAAAGCTAAAATCATAGAAATTTCAAAATTATATGTTTACTTTTATCCTCAAAGATTTTATTCAAAATTAAACATTGCATTTTCAATTAGATATAACATTTGCATGAATAGCTGTATTTCCTAAATAAAGTATTGGTGTTAGGATTTAATTTATATGATTAATTAATTAGTTTAATAAGCATTTGAATACAATAAAAAAAACTACAAATATGCAAGTTTTACTCGTATATGTTTATTTGTGAAAATTAAACTCTTTCTAAAATAAGAACATGTTTTATTTTGAAGTTAATTGTTGTGTTGAAATTGACTTATTTGTTAATTATTGCACTTTCTTTTTACAATTCAGATAAAACAATTAACAATTGTTATTTGTTTTATATTTGAATAAATTTAAGTACTAGTGTTCATAATTATTATAAAAATAATATTTAAAGAGTATTCTTCACAGTATTTTGACACTTTTAAGACATTGGTAGAAATGTTTTTTTTTTGACGTAGTATACCAATGCTGGAAACCATTAATATATTTATTTCCATAAAATCCAAATGAACATGCACATCATCCTTCATCTGATCTTTGATATTGAGAAGTGTTCAAATTACAATTATAGTCATACATGGAACTCAATAGAATATTTAAGGTGCAACTATCAAGAAAAAAGCCTATCAATCAATCTTCTTTGAAGAAAGAAACTTTTTGGTGAGATCAGATTTCAATTTGCAACTAAAAGAATGTGTTTTTATAAACATGCCATCAATGTCTTCCTCCTTCTGTTCGTATACGTAGAAAGCTATAAATGCAAATGTAACTCCTGTAACCACCACAAGAAAAAAATTAGTATCATTCACCACCTAAAAATAAGAAAAAAGAAAAAGTAAAACTTGTATTAGTCTCTTCTGGGCTCTGGATTTAAACAAGACACATCAATAGAAAATAAGTGAGGTGCAACATGAAACTTGTCAACCTCAGGAATAATAAGTCAAATTATTCAATGAGGTATCCATAAGTGAACAGGGGTACAGACATCTGAATGCTGATTGCAAATGATTCTTTTCATTAGAAAGTAAACAAACATGATTCAAAATTCATCAATTTCACAAATTGTGAATTTAATATATAGACCTCCAGTCACAATTTTACTGGTAGCAGAAATAGATTTAATTAAATACAGGCAAGCATAATAGCATATAGCATATTTTCGGCACAGACAAAGTCATGTTCCCACATGCATATGTACAAGTGTGTGTGCAACCACGAAAGAGAAAGAGAGAGGGAGAGAACCTATCGTATACAAGTTCTGAAGTGAAAAGGCTCCAAGGAAGCTAAGAATGAACAGATAGAGAACAACCTATTGATCATCAAAGGAAAGATGTTTCAGCGATTCTGATACTTGAGAAAATTATACTCGGTAAATTTTTGCATTTGTAAACAGAAAACTTCATTACATGCAAAATTTTACATGGAAATTTCAACATGAAGGTTCCAAAAATATGGGTTTCACCTATAGAGTTTCACAAATTCACTGACAAGTTTACTGACATACCGCATGACTACTTTTTAATTTAAAAATAAAATAAATCAAGGAAAATGATATTTTTATTATTAATATTGCATATTTTATTATATTAATAATAATAGTATATTAAAGGGATAGGATTTTTATAATTAATGCATCCTATACATCATAATCACAATAGCAAGCAATGGCAAGGAAAATATAGGCAATGCAGTGCAGAGATACCTTTAATAACAATACCCAATCATTCCCTTCTGCAAGGGACTTCAAAACATTCACAGCAATATTCCATGACGAGGCCACTGAGAGAGCACATTTATGTGACCTATCTTCTGACAAATGAAACCATGATTTGGGCATTTTCTCAACAGTATACCCCAACCTGCACAAGTTTATTCTCACATTGAAAACTTCAATGCTTTTCTAACAACTGGATTAACTTAATAGTCATCATAATAATAATACATCATTGTACAAGTTAATAGTGGCATACAATGTTAAATTGAAAACTGCAATATCCAACAGTACATAGTGTACTTACATTTTTGCAGGTAGAACGCCATGAATGAATAAAAAGATCGATGTGAACAATAGAACTTTTGTCAGAGCACTAATGATGGTATTTTCAGATGCAATGAAGTTGAAGTATATTGCAATCAAGACAAACAATGTGATGAGAGTTTGCTTTTTATCCTTCCAAAGCAATGTGTCAGCCACTGCAAATTAGCAATTCAATCAAAACTTTTAGATAAATAAATGTAAAGTGTAAAATGACTCCAAGCGTAAACTGGTTACACTGTAGTGTTTGCATAGTAAGTAGGAGAGATCTGATAGCATTGATCACACAAATAGATAACAATAAGTCAGTTTTTTAATAATAAAGTAAGAAATATTAACACCAAAGTTTGAACTTTTGAGTTCAATTGATGTTTCAGGCTTCTTAGAACTAGCACATCAAACACACACATGCTTTATAACAAATTAAAAAAAAAAAACAACCAACAAGGTTAAAACATATGGATAATTCGCACTACATGATGATGGGATTGTGAGCATAAACTACAACTTCCTGCTCCATCTATTACAATTTAACTGTGGAAAATAAGTGCTATGTATTTAATGTCTATGAAAATGCTCTTGATCACAATCTAATAAGATTCATTAGATAATCAAAATCAATCAACCATGTGATACAGTAACGGAAGAGTAGCCAGCCACCATGTTTCTATTATATATGGCAATTGGTTATATTAACAGATGTATTCTCCTTTACAAGCAAGTCCAGATTGTCCAACAAAGAAATTAGATACATGTAATTGATTATTCACACCTCTTCCACTTCCAAGATATTTGGAAGCTTTTGAGGGACCTTCTCTTTTAGTTTTAGGTTGATTTTCTGCCTTCAAGTGTGCATATGATTCAATTGTCCTCAGCAGGCCCTCCTGCAAGAAAAATTACAACATCATTAATATGGGAGAAGCATCCAGACAAGTATGATTATGTATATATTCATAGGAATAGATGTACTCGTACACTAAACCTCATTCATTTAAGGAAACACTTGAGATTGAAAAGAAATAATTCTAGAGGACTTTATTGATCCCTCTCGTAATCTTCTATTTATAAAAATAAATTGATACAAGAGTACATGATAATTAGGATAACCTTAGACACAATATAATCATGATAAATAAGGTAACCCTAGACACAATATAATCATGATAAATAAAGTAACCCTAAACACAATATAATCATGATAAATAGGATAATCCTGGACATAATATAATCATGATAAATAGAGTAAATATTATAACAAAAACCATCTCATACTTGTTTTCATAATATATTATATAATCCTAATTTGGTATTATCAGTGATTTTGGGGGCATGGAGTTAGCCAACTTCTCATCATATTTTTCTATTTAGAGGCATGAACAAGATGAAAGTCAATAATAGAGGTTATATTATATTATTACTTTTCATAAATATCAGAGACCTGCATTGTTACGATGGGGGCATAGCCAAGGCGATCCTTTGCTTTTGAGCAATCGAAAGTTCTGCTGCAGGTCACGAGTCTAATCCTTGAAGGGGTTAACTGAGGCACCTGCATCCCATATGGGCCAAGCAGCCTATATATCCATTCCACCAAATGCGCAATGGGCAAGATAACAGCAGCAGGTATCTTTATTCTCGGCCTGCAAAAGATAACATGCCTCAGATAGCAAGAAAATAGCACTGATAATGTCTCAACAATGTTTATGTTTATTTTTCTGAATGAAAAGGCATAAGTATATTATTTATTTCAAATATAAATGCAAGAAATTTCAAAACTTAGGAATGATTGATTAATAATAGAGTCCAATATTCTAACTCACATATGGAAGTCATCCATATGAATAAAATAGATTAAAAATAATAGCCACTGGTCAGGACAGCAAGACAGAAAATCCCATAATCCAACATCCCAAATTGACAGCAACTTGAGCTACTGATGATAAAGGACAACCAAAGTTTGCATCTTTCATACTATGAAAAAAAAACAAAGAAAAAGGATGTATGATACAAATATAATTCTAAAGAAAAAAGGGCAAAGAGGGAAGTTCAGTAAGGTATATGAAAGGAAGAACTGGAAACCATTTTGTGGGGTCCACCTGTACACACCCAATGATTGGGATCATAATAGAAAGATTTCTTTCTCTGTTTTGAAGAGAGAGAAAGGGAGAACATAGAGGGGAGAGGGAGCACGTGTGGAGGAGGCTGGCATTTGAGGTAATTGGGAATGAGGTCAGGATATCTCGTGTCGTGAGGGATTCTTCTCCTCTGTTTTGTTTAGGCAGAATGAGCAATAATACAATAATTTCTTTTATCTTTTCACATAAGAATTTTATTCATAATCTGACAATTGAAACTGCCATCACGTTCCTTTTTACTATGAATTGAGCAAGGGAGACGCAGAGTAAATACATGTCTTGTTTTTAAACACAATAGTTGCATTGGGGTTAGAACCTATGATTCCATGCATGCCACCCGAGTTCGCCAGCACTGCACCAACCCTAGTGGTTTACAGTCCAAGATAGTTTATGTTATTCGAATTTTAAATAGAGGTAAATTTCCCATATCTATAGTTAGCCTTGTGTTTGATTATGATTTGACTACCGGTCTAGGATTATAAATACTCATTTTCTGAGATTCAAATTGCTATTTTTATAGATTATTAGTAAGAAGAAAAGTTTAAAAATTGCCTGAAATATTGGTGTCTTGAATCCTTGGTTTTACATTATGAGAGAATCTCAAATAAAAAGAAAAAAGAAAACGAGGTTACATAACAAAGGAACGAAATAACTTATAGTGACGGTTGTAATAAACTACCTTTCATATCCAAGACCATCCAATACCACTGAAACGAACTCCCAAAATTTCATAGGCTCCATATTTGTTATGAAATATACCTACAAAACGAATATCCGTTAGCAAGAAAATACTACAGTAATTGCTAAGTTTCCTAACTTGCAAATCAATCATTTTTCCCACCTCTTTAGTATGAGAATGCAAATGCAATAATTCATTCTTAATTTAACAAAGGTCACTGACAAATCTTTCTCAAGCATTCTTTCATGTTTCCTCTTTTTCCCAAATGAAGAGACTCTACCCTAAACCTTCAAACAAATCATCATCATCTCTGGAAGTCTACTATTTAATTTTCATTTACAAACACAAATAAAAGTAATAACAGAATCTCAGTGGTACCTCTCCAGCAGCTTTCTCTGAAACTGGCTCTTCTGAAGCCAAAGCTCGTTCAGCACATATGTGGGCATGAGCCACATTTCCAACATATGTGAAATCATAAACATTATTTCCATCGCCAATAAGGAACTGGTCAAAAGAGTAATATAAATAAGAGAATCAAAGAAAGACTGAAAGCAGTTTCTGCTAAGTAGTTAATTGCTTTGCAACCATTTGTGTGCATATTCCCCCCAAAGCTTTATAGAAAAATGTTTTAGTTAGCCGTCTGAGTCCGATTTAATTCAATCTGAGTTAGCCTCTGATTCTTCAAGATGTTCCTAAGGCTAATAAAAAAAATTCAAGATTACATTTCCATTAGTACTGAATTAGTAATTTATACAGCAAAAAGTACCAAATATTTACTAAGACTCCAAATATGCAAAAGAAACAATAACCTTGAGCGTCAGCCCAATTGGTTACACAATAAAATCAGTCAACAGGCTCAAAAAAAACAGTCAAGCTAAAGGTTAAATTATTTCATTGGACTCAACCGTAAGGCAAATGAGGTATCATAAAGCATACCTAATAGAATGGAAGTTTCCTTTGGTCATGTGCATATGTAATAGAGACATTTCCTACCTTAGAAAAGATGCTAAATATAAAGGCACTAAAATCTATAGCATTAGAAGGAAAAACAACATCTACCTTGGATTTCCCTTTTCTGGCAGTATCAACAAGTGTAGGCACCAACAGTCTATCACCGGGCCCAAAAATGCTACTAGGGCGTATACAACACGTTAGGAGCCCATTAGTCCCATTAGCTTTAATAATCAATGTCTCACCCTCGGCTTTTGTAGCTGAGTAATGATCATTAGGCTGAAACAAACAAATAGAATTCCGCTTAGGACCACCCCGAGCTAGTCTTATAACAAACATATAGCCCCAGTGCTCACACTATACATTATCTATCTTTCTCAAGTTCACGTATGGTAATTTGTGAATTCAGTAAAAGAAGAGTTGCTAAAGTGTATACCGAAGGTGTATAAGGCATCGTTTCGTCAGCATTATGAATCCCATGAACGCCATCGAAAACAACGCTGGGAGAGCTGGTGTAAATGAGTCGCTTCACCCTCTGATCCACGCAAGCATCGATGACATTCTTTGTCCCTTACATAGGAAAAATCTCAGCAGATTCAAACTTCAAACAAGCAAATGCACAGAAGAGTGAGGTTCACCTTGCACATTGACGGAATAATGAAGTTGGTAGTTGTTAATGGAAGAGTTTGGAGCAGCCATGTGGAACACAACCTCAACTCCTTCTAATGCTGCACTACTCATAAAACCAACATCAGCGAGTGCAAATGTTGCTACAATTGAGAGAGAAAAGAAGAGGTTTATCACCTTTTAGGACTTGGGCCTTGTTGCGAAGATCGAGGGAGACGTATTGGGCCCGGCCGGAGTTCAAGGCCTGGCCGAGAAGCCCCAACTGTTCGGGGGGCTCGAGAACAATGCTGTCTTCCAAATCGGCGATGCGAACGCAATATTCGTTTTGCCGGATTAACATTTCCACCAGATGCCGAGCGGCAAAACCCCTCCCTCCGGTCACCACGCACCACTTGTCTTCCGCAGCCATTGTTAAACAAAAAGCTCACCTGATTCGAATTGCAGATTCACATTAACACACAGCACCTTAACTCAAACACTCACAAATCATAATCAACAAAACAAACGAACACCAACGTCGCAGCAAAGATGAATCGACAAGGAGAGTCAGAAAGAGACGAGAGCAAGAGTTCTTCGTAGAGTGATGCGTAAAGACGAGGGAGAAGAGCGATAGTGTCATGACAAACCCGGATCAACTCAGTTAGTTCGACCCGACTCGGAAACTATGAATTTGTAAAATATTGATAAATGTAGACAGATGGATATTGATAAAATAAAACAAAATATTAAAGTATAATTTCTATTGTTTCTAATTGTGGATCAGCTTATTTAAATTTAAAATAAATAATTATTTATTTAAAACAGATCAACTTTATTCATTAAAATAAACAAAAAATTACTTATTTTTAAAATGAAAAGAATATATATAAAAGAAATTATTATTTTCAAATTCGTAACATAACGTGTTATTAACATTTTTTTTTTTGTAAATAATGTCATTTATTGGCCAAAATAGTTTTTTTCAGTAGACTAAGTACGATGTACTGTAAGTTATGTTATATAAAAGAATCTTAGTCATGATTGAATTGTCGTTGTTAAAATTAAGGTTAATAATATGTTATAACAAGTGTTCTATTTGATAAAACTAGTTGGTAAATTAATTTGTAAAGGATAAGATATTTTTAGTTGATAATTATAAGTGTTTGGTGAAGTAATTAATAAATGTAAATACGTAAGAATCATAACTTCAGTTATATAAGCTAGAAACTAGTTAAGTTAAAGCAGTTTGGAATGTATAAGTTAGAAGTTTCTAAAATAAATTATTTTAAAAACATTTAACTTACAAATTATTTTAAAATAACCTATTTTAAGAAAATCAATTACAAACTATATTTTAATCAACTTGTTTAACATTAAAAGAACATTAATTATGTTATTTTTAGATCTCTAGCTTAAATAAACAATATATTAACACAGATTAATTGCACATGTTATTCTTATTTTTTATTCAATATATATTTTATGTGTTGATATTTTAAAATAATTTATTTTAGAAACTTCTAACTTATACATTCCAAACTGCTTTAGCTTAACTAGTTTCTATATAACTGAAGTTATGATCTTTATGTATTTACATTTATTAATTACTTCACCAAACACTTATAATTATCAACTAAAAACATCTTATTATTTACATATTCTTATTATTTATTCAATAATGTACTTTCAATATTATATTTTTCTAGAAATATAAATATACTTATGTGTTTATAATTTATTTTCAGCTTAACTATGTTTTTTGTTGCATTTTGTTGTAGTTTTTTTCTGTATAGTCCTTCAACAAAAAATATATTTAATATGTAATTTACTAGGTGTAGTATAAAGCAATTACAGAAAAATGACTTAGCATAAAAGGTAATGAATTTTATTTCCTCTTGGGGTGATTCTAAAATATCTTCCAATAGGACATTGGAAAATTGTAAATATATATATATTACACATATAATTAATATAGATGAAGTTAAATCATTTTAGAGTGATAAGAGTCAGATGACATAAATCCATTGTGTTTGTTGAAAGACTATATATTGAAACCATTTTCCATTTCATGAACTAATCAATGCAGTTGCAACATAACTGCAGTACAAAGAAAAAGCAATATAAGCTTGTGATAATCAACAATGAGAAATCGAAAACTTAATTGGTGCCTAAGGTAAATAAAAATTTAATCTGATTTTACACAAGATTAACCTTATGAACTGCCTTCATCAGCAATATCATTAATAATTTAAATCAACCATTGACCTTCTAGGATCCCATATCTGTCATAAAATCTTCAGCAATAGTCATGGTTTCAAACAACTCATGATAATTAGTAACATGTGGAAGTAACTTTTTTTCACTATAAGAACACAGCGTATTTAATATAAAACACTTATGTAGACAATTGAAATTTCACCATTCCATCTATATTTGACAAATTTCAAACACTATTATTCATTTATTGGAATCTATTTAGTATTTCTATATTTTTCTAATAATTAGGAAAAATAATAATTTAAAATAGAAGTAATCATACATAACTAAAAACCTGTCACATAACTTGATGATAAGTGTTTCGTCAAGGTCAATTGTTTGGTTTTTGATGTTTCTGAGTCCAATTCAAACTATTTATATGTAAAAGGTATTTTAATTCCAAAGTTAAATCAACTTAGACAGAGTGAATGTTATAATTAATGTATAATCTTTTTTGTTATTTCAAACTTTTATTTATATATTTTATTATAAACTTTTTGATTAAGACTTAATTACGACCTAACGTAAATAATCATGCTTTAATCTTAAGTTAATCAGTTTTAGGATTGATTTACTTTGATTATGTTCAAACAGTATGATGAATTATCACTCACTTTGTTAGATAACCATATGGACTTAGTGACTTATCATCGAAACGTTTAGTTGATCAGCTGAACACGAGATTTGGCTTGATGATTCACCGTCCAAATTATAATTGATTAGATGATTATAAAGCATAATAATGAATTAGGATCAAGTAATACACATGTGAGTATTATTAAAGTGATTAGTGCATTTTTATCTTAATAATTTACCTAGACTTTTTATCACCATAGTTTTTTAATAATGATACTTTACACATTTACTTTTCTTCGTCTACAATTTTGCATAGTGTTACAATGTAGAATGTAAACTTTTGTTCAATCGTATTGCCAACATTTTACATCAAAAACGCATGTTCAGTTTTCTTAGATTTATTTTAGTTCTTACTATGAAAAATGTTATCTTTATTTTAAATAATACAACTAATATGTATTTTATATATATATATATATATATATATATATATATATATATATAAATCTTAGGTCAAATAGTCAATAATATCTTATTTTAAATATATTTTTCATTTGTTTAATATGACAAGTGTTATTTTGCATTAGAAACTTAATGTATCGTATGATCGTTTGGTTAACTATAATTTTGATTGTCATAGTCTGATGAACTACAACTCGGAGAGTCAACCATCAAGTTAATAACAAATCTCGAGTCTAAATGTTCAACCAAACACCGTGACGACAAGTCACAAAATTCAAACGGTTATCTAACAAATCAAGCGACAATTCATCTCCAAAACCAATTAACTCAAGGTTAAAATATGATTATTCACGTCTGGGCTTGTAAGCTGACCTTAATTAAAAGTTTATCCCCAAAATCTATAAATAAAGGTTTAAGGTAAGAAAGTCGGTTACACATTAATCACAATATTCATTGTTCTTTGTCTATGTTGATATGACTTTGACATTAAAGTACTTTCTATAAGTATCATCTGAACAATTTATACATATGGGAACTCTTCTTACTGAACATAATGTGAACTTAGAACGACATGCCAAAAACTAAAGGTTTAATCATTCACTAAGTCCCTATTTTCGCGTGGAATATCAATTTAGTCCCTTTGTTTCTGGAAATCTCAATTGGGTCCCAAATTTATGAAAATTGCAACAATTGGATCCTTTCCGTTAAATTGTGTCCAACAGCGTTAGTGTGTGTTTGACGTGGCACGCTGTAGTCAATTTCTTAACTGACGTGGCTAACTGAAGCAGGGGTAGTGAAGCACGTGGATAATAACAATTTTTTAAGTAAAAAGAAAATAAATGTTTTAAACCAAAATGGGGATTCAGATTTTGTGCGGATCGAATTATGGATTGGGATTCTTCTGAGTACTTCTAGGGTTCGGTTCGTCCAAAGTTCATTTCATTTCACAAAATTGGGGTATCAATTTGGGTATTTAGGGTTTAATCGAAGTTGACCTTGAGAGAGTGTGCAGTTGTCGTCGTCATCGGAGTTGTGGGACCTTCTTCAGTTGCAATCTGGAGTGGCCAGGTCAGTAAAAGTTTGGTTTTGTTTCAAACCTTTATATTGCGATGTTGGGTGGTGGTCCCCGTCTATGTATTGTGTTTTATTTTTTATTGCAACGTTGTGGTCCCCGTCGTCGGATTGTGTTCCATTTTTTATTACAATGTTGTGGTCCCCCCATGCCCCCCATGTTTAAAGTGATAATTGTCTGTGTGTGTGTGAGTGCGTTTTGGTTATGGTTTTAATACATGTTTTGTCGTCATTGATTACATTATAGGTGTATAAATACTTATATATAGTGTTTTGCATCATGGACGAGGATATTGAGGTTGTCTTTCACCATGGAGGGAAATTAGTTAACGATGGGAAGCTTAAGTATGAAGGGGGGAGACATCTAGGTTTATGTTTGACCCAGATGTTTGGAGTTATTTTGTGGTTGTTAGCGTAGTGAAATCTTTGGGATACCATGGGCTTAAAGATATGTGGTACTCTGTAGGAGGGGCTTCAGTGTTGGATGATAAGTTAGAGCCTCTGTGTGATGACACTGGTGCCATGCATATGGTTAATTTAGCTAGGCTGAATGGTGAGGTGCATGTGTTTTTGATACACCTTGTTTCTGAACCCGAAGTCATACATATGCTGGAATATGTTGGTAATGATGAAGGACAAGTTGAAGAGAGGGGTGATGTTGATTGTGAAGAAGTAGAAGTTGATGCTGTTATGGAGGAAGAGGTTGTTAGAGTTGAAGAAGTTGGTGGTGTGTTGGAAGAGATGGGTTAAGAAGTGGAAGTTGAGGCTGTTATGGAGGAAGAGGTTGATGGAGTTGAACAAGTTCAGGAAGTTGGTGGTGATGGTGAAGAAGTGGAAGTTGAGGCTGTTATGGAGGAAGAGGTTGATGGACTTGAACAAGTTCAGAAAGTTGGTGGTGATGGTGAACATGAAGGTGTAGAAGAGAATGAAGTTGAAGCAGATGTGGAAATCCGAAGCTGGAATTCCTCTTTTGAGAATGGTAGTGGTGATGGAAATAATGAGTGGTTGGAGGGGCTTGTTGATGTCAATGTTGGTTGTGATATAGATGATGATATACATGTAGATTTTGAGGAAAATGTGGAAGTGGAAGTCCAAAGTATGTCAAATGACTCTAGTGGACCATGTTCCAGTGTGAGTTCTGACAGCATGTTTGATGTTAACGTGGAGGGTGGGAATGATAGAGGTTTGTCAGATGATGAGTGGGAATCTGAACAATTAATTAGTGGAGCAGAAAGTGATGAAGACGATACCGATGTAGAGGGTTATGGGACTTTTGCAACATTTGTGTTGCCAAAAAGTATGGTTGACTTTAAGTGGGAAGTTGGGACATATTTTGCTGAAAAGCAAGACATTTTGGAGGCTATAAAAAATTATGCGTTGGATAATGGAAGAAATATTAAGTTTGTTAAGAATGATAAACAAAGAATTAGGTTGAAGTGTGTGGGTGCAAAAGGTAAATGCCCTTGGAAGTTATATTGTGGTTATATGAAGGCAGTGAAAACATGGCAATTGAGAACAATGGTGGACAACCATACCTACAGCAGGGAGTTCAACCTTAAATTAATTGATGCCAAGTGGTTGAGAAAAAAGATACAAAAAACTATTAGAGATAATCCTACAGTTAAGGGTGTGGATATAAGGGAAAAAGTTCAAAGGAAATGGAACATTGGTATTTCAAGGTGTATGGCCTATAGGGCCAAAAACATAGCAACAGAGCAAATTGATGGCTCTTTCAAAGAGCAGTATAAAAGGTTATATGATTATGCCCATGAGTTGGTGGCCAAAAATCCTGGGTCAACAGTGAAACTAAAGGTTGAGGATGTGGGGGGTAAAGTCGTTTTCAAGAGATTCTATGTATGTTTAAAGGCTTGCAAAAACAGTTTTATGTCATGCAGGCCAATTATTGGTTTAGATGGAGCATTTTTGAAAGGTAAGTACGGTGGTGAGTTGTTAACAGCTGTGGGCCGAGATGAGAATGAGCAGATGTTGCCAATTGCATACTGTGTTGTTGAAGTTGAGAACAAGGATTCGTGGAGGTGGTTCTTGGAACTGTTGGTAGATGACCTTGGAGGGGCTGAAATTTGTTCTTCATTTACCTTTATATCAGACCAGCAAAAGGTAATAGTAATCATTAATTTGTAATTGTACATTTTAATTTTAGGTTCTTAAGTATTTGTTGGCTGTATTCATTACTTGTATATTGTATTGCAGGGTCTACTTCATGCAATAGATGAATTGCTTCCTAGAGTTGATCAAAGGTTTTGCGTGAGGCATATGTATGCCAACTTCAGGAAGAAATACCCTGGTAAAAACCTGAAGCGTTTAATGTGGAGGGCAGCTACAGCCACACATCCACAAACATGGGAGATGGAAATGAGAAACATAAGAGCAATGAACGAAGATGCTTATAAGCATTTGATTGCCATCCCTCCAAGGTTAGTCTTCAAAAGTATAACATAATTCCTTATTCATATAATGTTAATAATAATTCTATTATTTGTTGTAGGTATTGGTCAAGATCAAGGTTCACTGAAAGAGCTAAATCTGACACCTTAGTAAACAATATGAGTGAGGGCTTCAACAATGTCCTCGTTTCTGCCAGGAGTAAACCCATAATTACTTTGTTGGAGACGATACGGCTTTACCTCATGCAAAGATGGGCCAAGAACAGGTCAAGCATATCATCATTTACTGGATCCATTTGTCCCAAGATCCTATCCAGATTTAGAAAGGAATCTCAGTTAACTAAAAATTGGATTCCTAGGTAAATTCCAGTAATCACTTCTATGTTATATTAATTTACTATTGTGGTTAATAATTATTGTTGTCTTCTTCTACACAGTTGGTCAGGCAACAAGCTATTTGAAGTTCGTCACATGTCTAACAATGGAGATAAGTTCGTAGTCAACATAGATGACTCCTCATGCACATGCAAAACTTGGATGATGACTGGAATCCCCTGTTCTCATTCATTGGCTGCAATGAAGTTCCTCAACATTGATGGAGAACAATTTATTGACTCTTGCTACATGAAATCCAGATATGAGGAGACATATTCAACAATTATATATCCCTTAAATGGAGCCAACATGTGGAACATTACTCCATATCCTGATGTGTCTCCACCACACAAAAGAGTATTGCCTGGAAGACCAAAGAGAAAACGAAGACTAAAGCAATGGGAAATGAGGAAGGATGAATCAAGAATGACCAAATCTGGCTTGCAGAAGAGATGTGGCATATGTAGAGAACATGGCCATAACAGAACTCGTTGCCCATCAGCAACCCAAGCAGGAACTATGCTCAGTACATCAGCAACCCAAGCAACTCCATCCACTCAACAATCTGAAATAGCACATCACTCTGGGAATCAACCGTAGTAGACAGTAGGAATGAAATTTTGTAATCTTTTTAGGCTACAAAACATTATGTACAAAAGCAGTAGATGTAGGAAAACGTTATTGTGGTACTGCAGTTGATAAATGATGGAACTTGATGCTGTTTTTATGGTTAATTTGGTCTGTATGACAGCAGTTTTATGTACTACTTCAGATTAATTAAATTTCAGCATATATGCTTAATTTAGTTCCATTTATCTGTTGTGCATTGATGTTATGTTGATCTTTTAACATGGTTATGTTTCTGATTTTAACATGGTTATAAAAGTTCTAGTGTGGTTTTGCTTGAGATTAATGAACTGTTCTGCCAATTACTATCCATAAATCTCCAGGAATCATCGAAAATGGGCATGACTCAGAAAGATCAACACATTCTACTTTTATATAGTGGTTGAGATTAATGAAAATTGTATGAAGTTTATGCACTTTGTGCTTATTAGTTCACTTTGAAACCACTTCATATGATTGTGCTTATTAGTTGACAGTTCAATACGAAGAGTATTTTGGCCAAAAGTTTCAATAAATACTTTGAATTACTTCCTTACCAAAAGTTACAAACAATACAAACTTTTATAGTCAAAATAACTTTGGTTCATTGCATTCTAAGTACATTCCATCATAAGTACAATGAAATCATTCCTATGAACGAAAAAACACTATTGTAAGTACAATAATGTTCACCACAACAAGAACAGAGACAATCCCTAACAAGACATTAAGCCTATTTCCCAATTTCTTCACAGACAAGTCCAAATCACTTATAATCTTCCATCCACCTTCCATTGCTTCTCTGTTCAGCAAAGACTCAGACTTGCCTTCACACTTTGCACTCGTTTTCGTTTCAACAACCCCATCATCTGCGCACCATGTGAAATAATTGCAACCACCATCTTCACCACCATTCTGTGACAACAAAACACCAATCAGGGCACCCTCGAACTCAAAATAAGAACAACGAAAAACCCAACAAAAAACCTTACCTTGAACTTAGGGCAGCCCCAAAATTTCTTGCCTTTGTTCTTAACTGTTCTTGCAGTTCTGACAACACATTTCATCCCATAATAGCACAACGGACCACCATTGTTGTTCTTAACTCCTCGAGCACCACCACAGACCACATTACTGTCTTGCTTCCGCCACCCGCTGCATGACGAAGACGAACAGGGATGCATCTTCAACCATAACTTCGATTAAACCCTAAATACCAAAATTGATACCCCAATTTGTGAAATGGAATGAACTTTGGACGAACCGAACCCTAGAAATACTCAGAAGAATCCCAATCCCTAATTCAATCAATTCAAAATCTGAATCCCCATTTTGGTTTAAAACATTTATTTTCTTTTTACTTAAAAAATTGTTATTATCCACGTGCTTCACTACCCCTGCTTCAGTCAGCCACGTCAGTTAAGAAACTGACTACAGCGTGCCACGTCAAACACACACTAACGCCGTTGGACACAATCTAATGGAAAGGATCCAATTGTTGCAATTTTCATAAATTTGGGACCCAATTGAGATTTCCAAAAACAAAGGGACTAAATTGATATTCCACGCGAAAATAGGAATTTCGTGAATGATTACACCAAAACTAAATAATTAATCTTGATCTCACAACGAAACAATTATCATTATATCTATCTTTTATTTATAGTGTAAAACTATAATGTGTCATGATAAATAAATAGATAAAAATATATTTAAAAGTAAAATATTCTTTTTACATAGAAAGTATTACATAATATAAGAAAATGAATCAATTTCATGGAAATTTTTTGCAATTGAACAAACTTTACAATATGGCCTTAAGAAAACTAAAGAAGTAAAAATAAATGATTAAAATATCATAACTAAAGTATTGGTGATAATCGTGTACTAACCAGGTTGCTTAATCTTGCTTCATTATCAATTATACCCTTATCCATATAATTTATTTTATTATTTTACCTTTTTGTGTTTTGTAGCGGTCTTTTTAAATTCAATTAACCACGTACAAAAAAAAAGTACCTATAACAAAATAATTTATTTCATAACTATTTTTATGAATATCATTTTTTACAAAATTTAATAAAAAAGTTTATTTTAATATCTACACTAAATTTTTTTTTTGTTATCACAACAAAAAAAATTAATACAGAAGAAATATTATTTATTTTTATGATTACTTTTTTATGAAAATCAATGTAATAATATTTTTTATTTTAATAACTATTATAATAATTACCTTTTATTATATAATAAGAAAATAACACACATAGCATGTTATGAGGACAATTATCATCACACGTGTACACAACAATCTTCTTATTAATTATCGTTGTTTAAGATATAGGATAATGACGATTAATTTATAAATGTGATCGGAAAATTAGATTAATTATAAAAAAAAAAGGCAATGTGACATCTACAACTAAAGTTCTTATATGACTTCAATATATAAATGACTCATTTTGTATTATCAAGGAGAATATTTGTTATCATTAGTGCAGATTTGTTGGCTACAAATCTTGAATGATTTTACACCTATAATTACCTAAATAATCTTCACAATTTGTTAGGAAAGCTACACGACAGCATTTATAAAAAGAAATCTTATCATCACTAAAAACAGAGATGATTCAATAATGGAAGGTTTTATAATATGATTTCTGAAAAATTTAAGGCAACTATAGTATACCATTATTAATATTTATTATTCAAGAATAACTTGAAAAAAACATCCGGAAAAGAAGCCATAGTAGATTGGTTTAGAGACAGTGCTTTGAGAAATATGGAAAATATTAAAGTACAACTAAATATTCCTTATTTGAGACAGTCTTCCATTTCTGCTTGCAATTTGATCAAATATTCCAAATCCACTTGTATTTCCAAAACCTTTTCAAATGTTATGAACCTTGAAAAAGTTCAGTGATTTTTCAAACCAACTTCTAAATAATCCACACATTCAATTTGACCTACTGAACTATCAAGGATTGGTGTATTTTCGATGGTTAAGAGTGTGTATTTCAACTTGATGAGTTTGGTTACCGATAAAATAGGAAACTCATAACTCATTGCTGAGGATCCACACGTTTTCCGAACAAAGATTCAGCATTACTGTATATAGCCACTACATTTGAGAACACAGCAAGAAAAATCATGACAATGGATAAAACCTTGTCCTTCTTTGTTGAAATCCCATGAGGATCCCTGAAATGAAAAAAAAAAATTATAGATAGTTAGGAAAATGGATCTAAGTGGCTTTGAAGTTAAAACCAATTTAAATAATAATAGTTTTCTGTCAGTGAAAAATTACATTCATTTGCTAGACTTTGCTTCATGGATAAACAAAATTACAGGAGATAGTCATTATTATCCAGCCTTATACTTAAACAAGACAATCTCCATAATTTAATGTCATCCTATATCCCAGTTAAGTTAAAAATTATAGAAGTTCAGAGACCTATATGCTTGAGTTCTCAGCTGAAGAAAAAAGTTATTTATTATCCAACATAAGCCATAAAGATTGACATAACAAACACTTCAATAAAATGAACACAGATTAAATCAACAATAATGAAAATATGATGTGTTCAATACATTTAGATAAAGTAAGAAAATCCACCTGATAGAAATTGCAGCAGGGAAAATAAACCCAAGGCAAACGGTGGCAGTAGCTCCAGTGAATTGAAACACATCCCAGATAGTAGGTAAAAAATTTGCAGCCACATATATTAAAGTGATGAGTCCAATGGTGATCAAGACAAACCTACGATGATCTAAATCCAAGGACCTAGCTGAAGGAAAGATGAGATCGTCCAAATTGAAGCGCAATGAGAAGAAGATAACTGGGAAAACAAGCATGAGGTGGAGGGCGTAGCTGATACGAACAATGTCATTGAGTAGACTGCTATAAGGGATACCCAGATCAGTATCAAAGTTGGCCAGCACATCATCAAGTGTTGACTCACCAAATAGGAGAACTCCAAATAATGCTGTAAGAATATAAATACTAGAACACAGAACCAGTGATGCACGTATAACCGGTTGCATCAAGGAAGGGTCTCCTAATTCATTTTCGATTGTATGCACTGCATGAACAGGACAGAACTTTGCTCAAAAATAGTCTGCCAGTACTTAACACTGCTTCTTTGTTGTATTAAATATCTGAGCATAACAGAAATCATAAATACAAAACCGTGATAGCTGATAGAACACAAGAAATGTAAGACTCACACTAGAGCCTCCAGCTCCTTCGGAATGATTTCCCTGTCTAAAAAATTTATTACACACCACCTTGACCCTCACATCGCTCTGTCCCTAGCCATAAACTCTTAATTTGGTAAACTGGCAAGCCAGGATTGTAACTAACTCCCTCTTTCCCACAGGCCAATTTATTCTATAAACCCTACAGATCATATGTTTCTTTAAGCTTGGATCCCACAATTGATTCAGGCCCTGTTCAGCCCTAATATCTGACATTGTGCCAAAAGTCGGTATAGGATCAATATCACAGAGCATTTATATTTGAATGATAAATATTGACAAACTGTCATCTTATTCCAATTTTAAAGAAATATGATTATTGCAACAAGCATGAATGATCATGCAGAATAAATAGAAACCCGTTGAAAAGGAAGATTTGTGATTGTGACAATACAAAGAAGTGAGTGAAAGGAACTATCATTGCCTTTGCCATTAACATATTTTAGTGAATTGTATCTTTCTTTCCTTACAGAGGGGTAAAATGTTGTTCTTTTCATTTCTCAACTTTTATTTCTTTTGGAACCAATCTCCTCCAAAGCAAAGAGACACGTATTACACCAAGTCAAGAGTCAAGACAATAAACAGAATGCACTGCTTCAGATAAGTTCCCATGACTCATGGATTGACGAAAATTTTTTATTTCACTGATTTGGCATAAAAATATGTACTTGTATTAACATAACAGTATTTGAGTCATTAGTTAATCTCTCTACTTTCATTGAAGTGGGGAGAATTAATAAAATTATCATCCAAAACATCAGAAAATGAAATTTTAAACAATATGGCAGCTTACCATTGTAGTGACAAACAAATGCCGTCACAAGAACTGGAACGGCAGTAAAGAGATTCCATATGGATGAAACATCAGTAATGTTAGGAAGCATCCTGGGACTGGCTATGCTGCCATTAAACAATTTGAAGAACGTGATTCCCGCAGTTATGAGTAGAAACACAATGGCCAGAGCCACTGCTAAAGCAGAACTATGTCTCAACGAATCTGCAGGCACAAAACAGTCCACATACCAAAGTATAATCATCAATACCCCACTGAAAATATCCACCCACAATGCTCCCTTCACGACTCGATTAATCACTAATGAAGCATATTTAATCATTAATACCCCAACTACAAAATTGAACTGTATACAATCAAATTCATCACTTATTTTATTTTTTCTGTTGGAAGTAATTACAGAAATAATCATTCTCAAACATGTGCAGTGTGTATTGTGGTCAGTTACCTATCCTCTTAAAGAAGGCCAATGGAGCAAATACGAAGAGAGTTGCGAGAAGCAGAACGAAAGTACGGGTTGTCCAGAAGCACTGGCCGAACCAGCCTTCAAGCACCCCGAAATGATGGACTCCACTGGAAGATGTTCCAGACAAGACATCACCAATTATGATGACGTAAACAACAAGTATCCCAAAGTTGTTGAGAAGCACCGCCACGTGAAAGAGCAGGGTTCCGGAGCTCCCAAAAGCATCCCCCATGAGGTGGGCGTAGGTGGCGGCCTTGGCGGCTCTACTGAATCTGAGAAGAATCTCGAGAGAGGTGTGCGTGAGGAAGGCCAGGAAGATGATGGCACCAACGCCCACACTCACACCCACAACTTTCATGGCCGCCGGCAAGGCCATGATCCCAGCACCGATGATCGTTGTAGATAAATTGAACACAGAACCACTAAGCGATGCCTTTGACCCTGACCCTGACCCGGACCACGAGCCGTCATCTCTTTCGCTGCTTCGAAGCAGAGGCAACGGCGACGGTGATTCCTCCTTGCGGTGGCTCATTCTGTTATTGCTAACTACTGCTATTCAGTCTTCTGTATCTTTTTCTTTCTCTTCCTGTGGCTCTGGCGTCACACTCACATCACAATCACAATGTATATAATATTGCACAATCCGATAAGTTTGTGAAATGTGATGTAAGAAAGTGCCAACCAAGACCACGTTGATGCCTACGGATACCTTCATTCTACTCAGTATTATCTTAGCTTCCCATTTTTGGTATAAACGTAAATGGAAAAAAAAAAACAAAAGGAAAGGATAAAGAAAGAAGAAAAGAAAAGAAAAACTCTATTTGTTCTTTAATTAATTAATAAATAAAAAGTAATTTATTTCTTTTCTAACTATAGAATTGTAAACGTACATAAGCTGGGTTAATTAACTAATGAATCACAGAAGCAAATCAAACGAAATACCTAGATAGAATAAATAGAGTGTATTCAATTTAAACTAAAATTATTTATTAAATTTAAGCGAAACAATTGTATTAGCCGAAATTCAATCTAAGATTTAATTAAACGCATTTAGTCAAACCAATCTAATTATATATCAATAACATTCAATCTAAACATTTAATATCATATATCATTATTAGAAATATTTTAAGTTTAGAGGATTGTGTTATTAATTATGTTCTCTAATATGTTTCCTTTTCAACATTGGCTAAGTCATATAGAATAGATGTTTGATGAAGGTGTTTAAAAGTGTTCACATCCTTGAGATGTCCTATCATCTATAGTTAACAAGTTGACTCAACGACTTTCATAAAAATTATGTCACAAAGTACCAATCTTCAATTTGTGAAAGCTCGCTCTGTTTGGTATTGCTAGTGATACATTGACATCACATAGATAGAGTGTCATCTAATCACCTCATAGTACCACAAAACACAAATATCAGCATGAAGTCATGAACCTCTAAAAAATCTTTGACCCAGTATGCTCTAAAGCATACAACCTATAATGATCTCTTTTGGATGCTTGTATAAGGAAGCACTTCTCCGCTAAAAAAAACTAAGATTCCAAGATATAACTAGTTATGCATACGTGCATGTGAAAAATTTATGACAAGCTTAAGACAATGATTCCAATTACAAGTTCACAAGAAGTATAAAATTGCACTTAGAAACCATGACAAGACTCCATATAAAATTGATTTTTTCTCACGAGCAAACTCTAAAGATTTTTTCTAATTCTCATAATACTCAGTGTTTTGTACAATGGAAACGTGATTGTATCTATAGCCATCTAGTGTCGCACCTTCCATGTTTGATTCATTCTTTCCTTGTACATATACTAAAATTGTATATATATTTAGATAAAGAAAAAAAAATTTACACTGACAAGAGACTAATGTATAGATGGAAATAGAATTACGACTAGAAATCACTTAAACAATGCAAAAATTAAGACTTCATTCAAAGTTAGTGTTAATGTCATATAAAAAATATCAGCAATTCATATTGCATCTAAGTTTAAAACCATTATTTCTAACTATTCTTCTTTTGAATGTTTTTCAATTTTTCTTTTGCAAATACACATAGTAGCTCTCGACAATTTGACTTTAATTGTTTTTCTACTTTGATTTTAAGTTATAAATTTAAGCACGACATGAATATATGATTCAACACATAATATGAAAATTTAATCTCTATATTTAATGTCAATTAATCAATTGAAGCTACAAATAAAATCAAACCAAGAATTAACTAAGACTTATGTTGAAAGCAACTCCTTCAATATGTGATAGAAAAATTACCATCTTCCTTTACAATATATATTCAAGTAATTAGGCAACTGAAAATTACAAAAGGTAATAGATGATCACATGACTAAAAATTAAAATAGATAGACACACTTGAGGCAAAAACCTAAATCAAATAAGATCATCGTGTTATATAATATTTCATCATAAATCAAAGGTCTAAACTGCAACATTATTCATTGATCAAGCTAACCTAGAATTAATGAATAAAAACTAAAAATTAGATTAACAATAGGCTAACAGCGGAAAAACACAACTAGCAATAAAAATAAAAATTTAGCTATGAACATGAATATATAAACAAAATTAGCAATTTAACTTGTAATGGAATGCAAAGTTTGTAACAAATTTCTGAATTAATTAAACAAAGTTCAATTCAATATTTCATAATTTTTATGGACTTTGACATTGTTTTAGATGCCAAATGACAAAAGTCATATATGAAGTACTTAACGCATGAAACACACAAAAAAATGATAAAGAATTGAATTTCCTCAAATCATGAAAAATTTATGAGAAACTTGAGCCAATGACTCCAATTATAAGTTCAGAGAAAAGTAGAAACAATGTAGAGTGAGAATTTAAAAATAAGAACATATAAGAGATGGAAAATTGAACTTCAAAATTACAATAAATGGGCAAAAATATGATAATATAATTTGAACTAAAATCAAAGACATAATAGAAAAATGACAAAATAAGAACAAAACAATAATTTAAAGGAAAAAAATGAATAGAAGACTTAGGAGATGCAAAAAGTGATGAACCTCTTTGAGAAGCCTTACTCTTCCAAGATAAGCATAATAGAATGAATCATCCATTTGACTCTTATAACCAACAACATCAACTAAAACAAGAGACATAACATAAAATTTAGCTTTCAATTTGCAGTGACTGAATGCCTTCATCCACTAGGTAAAAATGAGAGAATAATTCATTATGATTAAGAGTGTATTGAATTGAATTACTGACAGAAGAAAAAGATAAATTAATGATTCATAACGTAAATAATGACAATAACATAAAACAAACACTTGACTCTATCAAAGTCTCTCTCAGTTCATTCATGATGAACAATTGTGAGTAATACAGACGTCAGATTTCACATCATTTTTACAAACTAGTCTAGAATCTAAAATTTTAAATACTCTGAAAGCTGAAGCAAGAAATAGGTATCCACTCCTTTAAGAGGCTAAAGATTCAACAGAAATTTGATCCGAAAAGCTTAGGAAATGATATGATAGCATTGTAAGTTTCTAGGATTGGGCAGGTTGAAGGACTTGTGCAGTATGCATGAGATCATAGTGTAATGTGTATAATTTGTGGAATCCAAATGAATGAATGGAGCGGATGAAAAAAATCCGATTCAGCGAATGAGAAAATCTCTTTATTCAGTATTACCCGCTCCGAAGAAACATTTCCATTACCTGCTCCTCCACTAACTGTATTTGTTACACATAGCTTCTAACCTTGTTGCCACCATTATAACCAAATAAAAGGAGCTGTCTCGGTTCGGGTGTACAGATAAAAAATCCTGTTTAAATTGACAAAACTGTCCCACAAATACTGCCCACATAACACTGATTTACAGGGTTAGTGAAAATTTTCAACAGCTATGATGGAAGACGTGCCTATGTCAATATACGTCAAAACGTTGTAAAAAATTAATCAGCCTATAAGAATGTCTCCTCTCTCAAATTAAGACAAAAGATGATGATAGCAAGTCAGGAACAGTCACCATATTCTGTAATTTTGTTCAAGTCCATATAAAATTACAGTATACTCAATACACAACTGCATTGCACACACGGTAATGATACTCACCTTTTGAAGAAAGAGGTATCATAGGTATCTTCATACTGAAGAATCCTGTAATTAGTAGTCACTTTTGACAGTACTTTATATTTCAGAGAATATAACAACTGGGCCTGTCACCAAAAGTCTCCGCATGAACACGTTCCATCTTTAAACAAGTGGAATCGGGCAGCATCTCTAACAAGAATTTCCCTCTGAGTGATCTTAGATATATACTTAGTTGCATTGTGGCAATCCCCACAAACCCTTAAATTTTTAACTACTCGTATGGGCAAACCAGGAGGAATAAATATTAATCCAAAAGCAATTGCAAGCTTTTCACTATGGTGATTAAGCATCTTTATTTTCTCTGAATCCTCAACATCATGCAAAACAGAATTCATATCAGGCACATATCCCTCTTGTACCATTTTATAGTTCAATTTTTCAAGCTCAGAATATATCTGATCAGAAAAAGGGTTTGACCGATCATCAGCCGAAAAAATGTGTACTTGGTTTTTATATTTAATCCAGCTACATCCTGGTTCTTTTCTCAGACCCTTATCTCTCATTCCCTTTCTTAATATGGAAACTTCTTCCCATTTTCCTTTAGCAGCATAGATGCTCGAAAGTAAGATGTAACTAGCAGTGTTTTGCGGTTCTAACTTTATTAGAGATTCAGCTGCCCACTTACCGATTTCCATGTTTCTATAGAATCTACATGCACTTAACAGGGATGCCCAACCAATTGCGTCAGGGCTGAAAGGCATCTTATTTATAAAATTCCTTGCCTCTTCTAACCTCCCAGCTCGGCTGAAGAGGTCAATCATGCATGTGTAATGATCGTGTATTGGTATAATCCTATGTTCTTTAATCATTGACTCAAATATCTGATTTCCTTTCTCTACTAGTCCTGCTCTGCTGCAAGCTGAAAGAACCCCAATAAAAGTAACTTTGTCGGGTTTGAAACCATGGGCTAACATGCTTTCAAACAACCTTATCGTTTCATTGGCTTTACCAAATTGCGAGTATCCAGAAACAAGTGCCGTCCATGAGACTTCGTCCAGGAAGATCATTTCGCTAAAAAGTCTATGAGAGTCTTCAATGCTTCCACATTTACCATATAATGTAACTAGAGCATTGGAAACAGTGATAAAAGAAATTAAGCCAGAAACCAAAGCTTTGCCATGAAACTGAGCGCCCTCTTCTAGGCTGGCAAGGTTTGCACACGAGCTAATTACACTCCCAAGGGTGAAATCATCTGGTTCAATCCCAT
Source organism: Vigna umbellata (assembly GCF_029865625.1). Classification (NCBI taxonomy): domain Eukaryota; kingdom Viridiplantae; phylum Streptophyta; class Magnoliopsida; order Fabales; family Fabaceae; genus Vigna; species Vigna umbellata. The sequence goes on from NC_142166.1 coordinate 10,292,703, forward strand.
ATTTTTGCATATCACAAAATATTTTAACAGCTTCTTCACAATAACCATTCTGCCCATAACCCACCAGCATGGCAGTCCAAGATACAACATTCTTGCAAGTCATCTTCCTAAAAACTGATTCTGCTGATTTTATACTCTTACACTTACAATACATGTCAACTAGAGCGCTACCAACAAATAAATTATCCTGGTAATCCGTCCTAATTATGTAAGCATGAACTTGCTTGCCTTCTTGGAAAGCCGCAACACCACCACAAGCAGTTAACACGCTCCCAAAAGTGTACTGATCCATCTCAAGATTTTCTAATCTCATCTCTCTCAATAAATCAATAGCTTCTATTTCAAAGCCATTCTGAGTAAATCCCGCAATCATTGCTGTCCAGGAAATAGAATCCTTTTCCCGCATTTCATAAAACAACTGCCTTGAATCCTCAATTCTACCGCATCGCATAAGCCCTGCAATCAGTGTATTATACATAACCACATTCTTCTGGGGCATCTCATCAAAAACCCGTCTTGCACAAAATATAAGCCCCGTTTTGGAGTACATATCCACCAAAGGACTCCCAACAAAAACATACGACTGGAAACCAAATTTCACCACATGCCCATGAATCTGCCTACCCAAACGAACATTATCCTGATTGGAGGCAAGTATGAGCATAGTGGATAACGCAATCCGTGTCAAATTAAATAGCCCATCATATAACATCATATCATAAGCCTTCACCGATTGAACAAGGAAACCACGACCAGCATAGCCGGAAATAAGGGAATTCCACGATACCATATCTCGCGTTGGCATTGCATCAAACACGCGTTTCATCTCAGGAAGACGACCCAGTTTTGAATAGGAGGAGAGAAGTGTGTTCCAAGAGTATAGATTCCGTAGAGGCATTTGATCGAACACCCTGCGGGCATAAATGATGCTTCCATTCTTAGCATAGGCATTGACTAAGTTGTTTAGCAGAAAGATTTCTGGATTTCGTAAGGCCTTGATTATGTTGCAATGAACCTTCTTTGTGTCACCGCAATGTTTGAGCAACTCGCAATAGTGATTAGAAAGACGCATGGAACTAAATTGTTTTGAGACATGCAAAGACATTTACTTGGTCTTGCTTAGTCTCCTTTCGCTTCAACATTAAAACTAACCCAACTGAGAAATAAAAGTGAATGAAAGATGCCATAGTCTTTGCATATTAAAATTTTTTTTTTTTTAATTTTAATTAAGTCTTATATCATTTTTCGCAATTTTATTTTTCATATTTTCTTCCTTTGTTTTGCACTATGGTTTAATGCTAATGTTTTAAGATTTAACGTTAAATATTAGTTTTAAGATTCAATGTTAAGTTTGAATTATTTCTTTATATTGTTGTTATTTTTTTTAAACAAATAAACAATATAGATAAATGATATAATATTGTTGTTTTACGCATTGATTTTTTTTATTCAATTAAAGTTAAAAGTGACATTTTTTATAAATGACCTTAAAATTGTATGTAACAAAAAAATGGCATACGAATTTGATCATGTAATAATTAAATTAATTTATTAATTATTACACAGGACAATCATTATTTACTAAATATAAGACATTACCAGGAAAATATTATAATATTTTAAATAAAATATTTTATCTAAATGAAATTATATCAATTTACACATATTATTAATGTGTATAAAAGTTTTAGAATCTATTTTAATTTTTTTTATATTTAAAAACATACATTTAGAAATATCATTTCTTTTCCTATTTATTGAAAGCTTGAAAATATAACGCAAATCCTTATTTAACCATTGTGAGTGTTTGTTGTTGTAGATTTAATGGTTGCATTAGATGTTTTCATATGCAACATGTAATGCAAGTTTCTACTTGAAGAAACATTTGAGATTTAACATAAGTTATCAGATCATGATTAAATATCTTTTGACACTTTCATAGAAGTTGTTGGAGTAAAATAATTTGACACACTATTTAAGAGATTTCCTGATGTTGTTATTTCTTACGAAATCCTCTTGGTGATCAAACGATATCGAGTGATGTTGCTTTATGAAATTTTCAATTTTTCTCTCGCGTATATTGTTTTGAAACATACAATTTACTCTTAACTTATGAAATTTCCAATTTATCTTTGGCCTGTATGATTTAAATTGAATAATGTTATATTTTTTCTACTCTTAAAATTTGGAGAAATATTTATTTCTTAATATTACGTAAATAAGTTCTAAATTTATTTTAACCACTAGTTATTAATATTTTCTTCAAATTCATATAGAAGTGATGTATATTCCGAAATCGAATAAATTTCATACAATTTTTATTTAAATTCAATTATGGGTTTATAGAATAATATTTACAAAGTATTTTTTTTCATTAATTATTCTAATATTGTTAATATTCACAAAGTTTCATTACAATCATTTTTTTTTCTACATTAATCTTTTGTATGATTTTTCCTTTTAAGTTTTTTTAACTCCTTTTTAGTTCCACTAACATTGTTACTTGTGTCTCATTTTTTAAGTGGTGGTGATTATCATTATCTATTTGTCACATTTCTCATATTATTTTAAAAGAATTTTACTTAGTTTCATAATAAATATTTAGTTTCATAATAAACATTAATTATTCTTATAAAGACAAGTTGTTATAATACCTTGAAAATACTTTTTATGTGGTAAGATTTTTTTTTTAAGTTGTTAGACTTATGTCATTTTGTTGAACCAAAACAATCTTTCAAAATGAAGGAGATGGATGTAATGATAACATAACTTAAGTTATATGATTTATCATAAGTTTAAATATCATATTTAATTATGTCATATAGACTACAGTTTTAAGAAAAATATAACCTATAAAAATACTATGACATTTTTGTAAATCTTGGAAGGATAAAGGTTATGGTTTAGATGAAATCATCGTCTGTTGATAAATACCCATTTTTCATTTTAGAGAATATGATGTTATGGTGATTAAGAAAGTATAAGGAAGATTTGCACTAAACATTAAGATAACAATGTTATCTAGATGTGAAGATGCACTTCCAAGGCTCAAGAGAAGAGAAGAATTTCAATTAAAGAGAATCACAAACAAAATAACACAAGTTGCATAGGTGCACATAAACATGATGAACAAACAACCAAAATGAAGTAAAAGATGGAAGACATGAAAGGGGACGGGGAAGCTGAAGGTTGAACGCCACTTAAGAAGACATTAAGGCTCACCAACCCAAGATAAGTGGGGATGCCGCCACTTGAGTGATGATCTTAGATAAGGCTTAAGGAAGACACTCACAAAGGATAGCTCTCTCGCAAATGGTCAAATATAGTAATTTTACTCAAAATATTCAACTCCTTTCAAGAGTCTTGAAGAGTCCCTTAAATAGGTGAGGGTGAAGGGTGTCTTAGCAAAAATACAAAGTTTATATGTGTTCATACAAAAAGACAAACTAAGCTTCTAAAAACTACGTCTAAAGGATGTGTATTGAAAAGGAGAGAACCATACCTTAGTCTCCAAGCCTCTCCTAGGTGGCCTTTGATCTTCTAGAATGAAGGTCAATTCCAAGCTTCTCCTCTCTCCAAATACATGCTTAGCATGAGTAGTTCCAAGATTAAGGCTTTCATCCATTCCAAGTAGTGTTATTTTCCTCCAATTTAGCATACGTTTAACCTATAAAACAAACAAGAAAAAAATTCAACATGTCAACTTAAATCAAGTAAACTATGGTTAATAAGTCAACCAAAGTCAAGTAAGCAAAAGTCAACGTAGGGAAAGTCAACATAAAGAAATGGAAAATAAAGGCAAAGAAGTAAAGTTAGATGTCTCCCTTCTAGTCATGATGAGTCATGGACTCATCATCCTCCCCTTCTTAGAGAGAATTCAACCTTGAATTCTTAAACCCTACAATAGAAGGAGAAAGATCACCCACGTTAAAAGTGTGACTCATGTTATAGTTAGGGGGTAAATATAACTTATAAGCAGTATTGTTTATTTTGCTAACTACTTGGAAAGGGTCATCCTTCTATGGTGGAGCTTGGACTTCCTTTAAGTAAGGAACCTCTCCTTTCTCAAGTGGAGCCAAACCCAATCATCCTCTTTAAAGTTATTTCTTTCCTACCTTTATTAATAAACCTTTGGTATTGTTGTACCTTCATTTCTATGTTATCATTGACTTGAGCATGCAAGTCTTGAATCTTCTTAGTACATTGTTTTCCATCTTGGTAAGTCAATGCCTCATGAGTGGGAAGAGGAAGGAGATCTAGAGGTGTTATGGGATTAAACCCATAGACAACCTCAAAGGGAGAGTGGGAAGTAGTGGAATGCACCACCCTATTGTATACAAACTCTATATGAGGAAGAAGATCTTCCCACTCCCTTGGATTTTGGACTATCATGCACCTAAACATTTGACCCAAAGTCCTATCAACCATCTTGGTTTGGCTATCGGTTTGGTGGTGACAAGTGGTAGAAAAGAGAAGTTTAGTTCCAAGCTTTCCTCACAATGTCCACCAAAAATGGCTTAAGAACTTTGTATTCTAGTTATAAGGATGCCATGAAGTCACACTACTTCCTTAAAAAAGAGATTTGCAATCAATCTTACATCTTCCACTTTGTGGTGTGGGATAATATGGGTCATCTTTAAAAACCTATCCACAACCACAAAGATAGAATCTTTGCCTTTCTTTGTCCTTGGAAGCCCTAATATGAAATCCATAGAGATGTCTATCCAAGACAAAGAAGGAATGGATAAGCGAGTATAAAGACTATTGGCTTAGGTCTTAGACCATGGACTTAGGCCTTAGACCTGGCCTTTTTGCATGCTATGCAATTCTCACAATGTCTCTCTCTACACGTTTCTTGCCAACACCTAATTTCGTACAAATAAATAAATTTGTTTTCAAAAAATAAAATATATGTTTGTAATTAATGGTAGGTAAAAGAAAAGATAAAAAAAAGTAAAATAAATTTTCTTTATATTTTCAAATTTTAATTTTAACACAAAAAGAATAAAAAATTAAAATATAATAAAATAAAATAATAACAAAAATAATAATAAAATATTTTTTTTAAAAAGAGAAGGGATAACTCAGTTTGTTTTTAATTATCACTTTCCTTTCATGGACAAACGATTCAAGGATTTTATACATATTCTTATTTCACTCTTAACTTTTTACACCAATCATAAGACATATCACCAGAAAGTATTTTGAAATATTTAGTTTTAAAGAAAAATATTATTTTAATAGTTAGAAGTAATATTCATGATAATTAGAATCAATATCTTGATATTATATTATGATTTCACTTTTGGGATTTGTTGCATTAGGATTGTTCAATAAGAAAAATATTATTCTAATAACAATATATATAATAATGATTAGGATCAATATCCTTATAAACTTTTTGGTAACCAAAATCTTTATCACTAACATTAGAAACTAATTTGGAAATTAATTATATTTTTTATTAAATATATTTAATTTAGAGTTAGAATTTTGTTAGAGTTAGAACAAAAATTTTAAAAGTGGTGAGTAATAATATTTGTTTAAAATTTTAAGAGGTTAATAAGTAAAGAGTAACACCATAAAATCATTACTTTACGTGATTTTTAATCTCTTCATACTATAAATAATTGGTGTTAATTAGTCTTTATTCTTAAAACTTTTATTCTAATTTTAAACTAATTGTATCTTTAAACAAAAAGTATTTAAAAAAATTGAATTTTAATAAAAATATTAATAAAATATTTAAATAAAAAATAAATCTAATTTTAATTTAAAATAAAATTATTTTATTTTAAAAAGATATGGATAAAATTAAACAAATAGCGAAGATATTAAATTAAATATAAAATGATATATGTCAGTAACTCTAACACGTATTACGATATAATTTGACATGAGAATTTTTCTGATGTTAACTAGTAATTCACATTGTTTTGAATTTAAAGTAAAATGATAATAAGTTTTCGTAAAATTATTATCTCAACTAAAGTTATTAAAATTGTCCCTAAAATTACTTATTGTAACACCTTGGAAATTTAACACTGTAAACCACCTGTCAAATCAAAATTAATGCACTAAAACCCTGCTCAGACCATTAAAAACCCACTCACTAACTCTGACGCGCAACTGCCAAGTGTCAAAATGGAACATTCTGAATTCAGTAGTGGAAGACAGGTGTCCGTATGAGAGAGTGCGTCCGTTTGACCTTGGGGAGAAAACTGATTTTTCTGAAAACCTTCTTCCCACTCTCTGCATGCACCCCTCTTCCTCCTAAAAACTGACTTTTCATTTTCTCCACCTTCTCTCTAGAAAGCCTCCATCTTCTCTCTACCGTAACTCATTTTCCTTTTCTCCGATCAACTTTCAGAGACCGTAGAAGAGATCCCGGCGTCCTAAGCTTTCCATTAAACCGAACAAGTTCACGTTTGAAGCTGGTAAGTTTCTTCCCTTAGTCGTTCGTTCTTAGGGTTCATGCAAAACCAAGTTATGGTTGCATGCATGGATGTAGTCTAAGTACTTCGATTTTATTGTGGTTAGATTTGATTTGGAAGAGTTAAGTGACCATTGAGGGTAGAAAAACGTTAGTTGGACGAGCCACAAATCTTGCGTTTAGGACAAGTTGCTCACAAATCCAGGTAAGAGAAGCTTATTTGATTTAATTGATATTGTATGTTTTATGAACGTCCGATATTGACTGAATGTATGAGATAAATGCTGATTGATTATGTATGAACGATCGCTGTTATAATGAATGAATATGGTATGTGTTGGTTGATATGTATGCTGATGGTTGATAAGTATGAATGATTAATGTGAATCATATAAAGTTTGTAAATTGATATTGAGATGAAGTTATAAAGTATGAGATGATATGTTGAAACTTGAGATTTGAAATAGATGAAAATCTGAAATATGAAATCCTCACTATGATAATATACGTTCGTCATCGTACGGTCTTATACCGTTCGGTTTTCTAGTAAAATGCCTAAAAAGGAATTATTTCATTTGGAAAGAATTCTGATCGAGAACGAACGTCTTGTGAAATACTAGGTTTGAGCGATCGGCTCAGCCTAGTGGTACCCGTATATCTAAAATTAAGTAATAATACATTATACCTTTATACTTTAAAATTAGTAACGCTCGGTCATCTACCAAACGTTCGTCATAAGTAGCGCTCGATCTTATACCAAGCGTTCGTCCTAATTAATGCTCGGTCATCTACCTAGCGTTCGTCCTAAGTAGTGCTCGGTCTTATACCTAGCGCTCGTATTATTGTGTGATCAACCTTGAAAAAAAAATAACGTTCGTCTAACTGTAATAGTATTTCCCTTTTTCTTCACGTTCGGTCATTTACTGGCATTGGTCTACTGTATGTGATTTACTTCAAAGATAGTTCTTAATATTCTTGGTTCTCCTTCTTAAGTTGGATTCGGTATAAGGTCTCTATAATGAAATTTCTTTAAGTACCAGTGTAAACCCAAACGAGTCAGTTCACTTAACTGACCCGAGTAGAAAATAACGTCCGTCACAGTTTTCTTAGTTCATTCAGTCCATTTTCTTATCGTCCGTCCTCGTTCTTCAGAGGGATGAACGTTCGTTATTTTATGCCTTTTAAACTAAAGATGAAAATGATAAGGAAGTATAAGATTTTAAAGGGTGAAAATGATATGGAATGATTATACGATTATGGATTTTGGACGAGCGTTCCAGGGAGGAACGACTTATATATATTGAATATTAGATTTGGTAAAGTATGACTGTGGTTATGCTAATGCTGGCAGTCCATCCTGATGTTCCGTGAGTACTCATCCTCACGTATAGGGGGTAGGTCATGTGTGGGAACGGCAGAAGGTCCTAGTCCTTAGGGGTACTTTGGATAGGGCTAACCTCGAGTGGCAGCTGTTGAGTGTATCCCAGTTACTACATCACTCGGGTGCAAGGACGCCTGTAGCTACACAGATTCATACAGTCCGGACGGTCTGTCTAGTAATATATTTTGTATGATGTTATATGTTAAGTTATATGTGGTGTGGATTTGAAATGGTTATTTTATATGTTGATGTATGAATTAAATTATATAAGCTTACCCTGTGTTTCCTTGTGTTGTCTCGTCCTTGTACGTCCGTCTTGTTTTGCAATGATCATCCATGTGGATGTGAGCAGATGGGAGTGCGTTACTTGAAGAGGCGCTGGAAGAAGAAGTTTTGGAGGACGCGAACTTAGTAGATGTGGAAGTGAAGGCCGAACAGTAGTACGTTCGGTTGTAGTTAGAATTTTGTATGAAGTGACCTTTTCCTTTTTGTTATTTGACCGTTCGGTAATTCAGCTTTTGTAAGCCGTTCGGTCATGTTTTACTTTGTATTTTGTACAGCTTACTTTTGTTAAGCCATGTAAGGCCGTTCGGCCAAAACCTTGCTCTTATTTATTATAAAACTGAATTGGTTTATCATTAAGTGTAATTAATCCTATTATATGGTTTTACTGTATTTTTGGGATGTTACACTTATCAAACTAGATTTGTTGATTGATTCAATAATAATTGTTATAACTAAATTTCATAATAGAAAATGTTTTTATGTATACTTTTCTTTATTATATTTTTAAAATATAAAATAATTAATTCATAAGATACATTCATTTTCAAATTGATAAATAATAACATAATTAATTTAAAAACGTGACATACATATTTTGTGATGGACATTGTTATACTGTTACCATATAATATAATATAATATATATATATATATATATATATATATATATATTCAGCTTTTAAAGTTAATTTTTAGATTTAAAAATGTAATCTAAAAATGTTAATGTTTTCATAAAATATAGATATTGATTTGAAATGAGTTTTAAAATAATTTATATGGTTTTTTAATAATTGCAACAATTTATATAGAGAATATATTTTAACCGAATCGTATCAAAAGATATTACTTTGTTAAAATTTATTAGAAAAAAGGATTAATTTTGTTTTTATAGATATATTTTCCCATTTAATGCAACTTTTTCAATTGGATACATTCTTGAAAGATTGATGTTAAAGGAAATTAATTTGAAAATACAAACGCACAATGTAAAATAAATAAGGAACTCGTACCGAATTTATTTTCTGGATAGAAATCTTTCAGATTTAAAGATTTTTAAGAAATATTTTAAAATTTAAAAATATTATGCGGAATTTTAAAAATTTAGTTATTTAAATTAATATGCTTACGTCTTATTTTTTCTTTCTATCATCATTATTTTATATATATAATTATAGAGTATTTATAAAAAAATATTTTCTATCATAATATATATAAATACAAACAAATATTCAAATTAAAGAAATTGAAGATAGTAGATATTACAAGTAAGAAAAAAATAATTCGGTTTTTAAGCATTCATCATATTACAAATAAGGTATATTTGAAACTTAAAATCGTTATAAAATAATCTTTTAAAATTAGATGCATAATTTTAAAAATGTATTTAAATTTAAACAGATTGGAGATAAAATGTTAGAGATATTACAAATTTAAAAATTTGGTTATAAATATAGAATTGTCAAGGGATATTATTTGCATTTTCGTTTTCTCTCTATCTTTCTTTCATACACTTACTAACTTGGTTTTGTTTTGTGATCAAAATCATCACAATGAGTTTGTCTTCTGATAACTTGTTTGAAATATTATCTAGGTTACCTGCAAAAGACATATACAGATTGATGTCTACATGCATGATATTCTCAAAGTTTCCAAAAGAATCTTATTTTGCATTGAAACAAGCTAAACATGCCCTCTTGAGGGATGACACTTGTTTTCTCATCCAACCAGAAATTCCTATTGAAGCAACTAAATGGTGCAATCTCCCAGTTGAATTTCATTCCCTACCTGGAGAAGAATTATCATCAGGAATGTCTAAAAATGTTCTAACATTTTTTTCCAAGGGGGTCAAGATTTTATATTCAACCAACGGCTTGGCTCTTTGTTCTATGTTTAGTGAGGATGAAGTAAAGTTTTTTATCATCAACCCAGCAACACAATCCTGGTCACCTATTCCAACTCATGACTGTCTTAAAAGTCGCGGTTTTTATGATCATAAAATTGGTTTTCTATGCGACTCTGATGGCAATTTTATGATATATCACTTCATTGATAGTTTAGTCGACTGGTCTTCATATTTTGAATGCAATGTTTACAAGGAAGGAATGTGGAAAGCGAAAGAAAGATTTTTCAGTGGCAGCAGAAGTTTAAGATTTGACATGCCTGTGTATCATAAAGAAGCTGTTCACTTCGTATCAGATTGTTCTCCTTACTTAACAAGAAACAACCCTTATTTTAGACCATACATTATGTCATACAATTTTGAGGATGGAAAATCAAGAATGTTGAGGGTACCCAAAGAAGCAAGAAAGGGTTCTCATGACAAAAGCTGTAAGATGGGAATTTTTAAATGGGGAAAACCCATCGATTCAAATCAATCCATTTGTCTGGTGAGATTGCGAAAGGGCGTATTTACTGTATGGGTTTTGAGAAAGTATGAATCAAATTTGTGGAGGAAGATTTTGAAGATAAGAGTGAAAGCAATGGGAGTGTTAGAGAATGATCCTTCTCAAGTAGTAGTCAAAAGTTTTATTGTATTAAATGGACAACTTTTAGTGTTTACTACGGAGAAGAAGATTTACGTATATGGTTTCAGTGACAACAAAATTCATAAATCTTGGGATTATGAATGTGATTTCAACTTTATGCGCTGCATTCCTTATACAGATACCTTGCGCACCTGTGATATTGGAATAGGAAATTTATCTCTACCTATACATCTGTAACACTTGTAATATTATTATTAGGTCGTTTTGTAACATATTTCTATACAAATCCATATTCCACTCGTTCATGATTCATACTTCAAAGTTTACAAATTACTTCAACAAATATGTTATTGAAGACCATCCAGTAAACATTCTAACATTTTATTCCAACTAAATTCCTCAAGTAAAAGAATATAACAAGAATTAATGTTAAAAAGGGAAACATCATTGGCTCAATATTTATAACATGAATCAGAATCACAACAAACAAAATGGAGAAAATATTAACAAACTTACCGCCAGTTTGTTTAAGAAAATCATCAAAAATTTATTCCAAATAAATATATCTTAATTGTGATTTTTTTTATAAACTGTTGAAATTTTGTTTTGAAAAAATAAAAGGTTTAATCATTTCGAATGTTCCTATTTGTGCAGAATCGTCTCAACTAGGTCCTCGTATTCTTTTTTATCTCACTTAGGTCCCTATTTATGTAAAATTGAATCAATTGGAACCTTGCCGTTAATTTTAATGAATGACGTTAAAATTGTAGTAAAATAGGATGCTGACTTTGCATTTTTGAGACAGGTGGCAGAAGTACGTGGAATTTAATTATTTTAAATTTTAAAAAACTATCATCTTCCTCTTATGAGAAGAACCAAGAATCAGATAGCAAGCCAGAAACCCTCAGTTCGAGAGGCGAATATCAAACTGCAATCATCAACCTACAATGGAACAACCAAATCTCAATAACATCCAAAACCGCAATAATCAAAACCCTCAAAATCTCCAACCGAACCCTCGCTGCAAAACGCAGAAGCCCTCACCGCCGATCTACAAGGAAGAAGAATCCCAACCAAATTTCGAATACAGAGGGAACCTAGGATTTCCCAAATCGATTTGAAGTGAAAACCCTAATCTCAGTTAGCAAAAATCAGGTATCGGCACAGAAACCTCTACGGAACCCAATCAAAAACAGAAGAAGAGGAGGAGAAGGAAGCTTCCTCCTTGTCGCGAATCAGAACGGAGGGAAGAAGAATAACAACTACCAACGTGCCTTCGACGCCTTTCCGTCGCTCCTCCGTCGCTCCTCCGCCGCGTCTTCGCGAAATCACCCCCTAAGCACGAGCCAAGGATGGTTTTTCCCAAGGTTGGGTGGTCCGCGAGATTAGAGAGAAGAAGAAGCTTGAAGCTTCTAGTGGCTCACATAAAAGAAAAAGAGGACGAATTGGAAAAAAAAAAACAGGATTCTAAAGCTAGCCAAGGCTGGGTTTTCCAGATTCTAAAAATACAAAGTCTGAACCCTTATTTGAGTTCTCTGTGGAAAATTAGAATCAGAAATCCAATTTTAATCTGATGAAGAAATTAATTAGGAATAGAAATTAATTTGGTTTTTGCTGCCATCCAGAACATGGCATTCATTATGCAACATTTTTCGTTATTGGATTCCGCTTATACTGAATGGAGATGTGTGTGCTTACAGAAATTAATTTAGTTTTTTCTGATTTTTAGGAATACATATACTAGCTATTGAAGAAGTTTCAGTCATTCATAAGAGGAAGAGGATAGTTTTTAAAAATTTAAAATAATTAAATTCCACGTAACTCTGCCACCTGTCTCACACATGCATAGTCAGTATCCTATTTCACTACAATTTTAACGTCGTTCATTAAAATTAACGGCAAGGTTCCAATTGATTCAATTTTACATAAATAAGGACCTAAGTGAGATAAAAAAGAATATGAGGACCTAATTGAGATGATTCTCCGCAAATAGGGACATTCAAAATGATTAAACCAAAATAAAATAAAACATAGTTGCAATTTCTATAAAAGAAAAAAAAAAGCTGTCAGAACTTATTCGAGATTTTCAAAACCATAAAAAATATTCTTTATAATATATTACAAATAAGGTATATTTCAAATTTAAAATGATTATAAAATAATCTTTTAAAACTTTTAAAATATGATGCATAATTTTAAAAACGTAGTTATTTAAATTTATATGTCTACTTGTTATCTTTTCACTGTTAAACACTGAAAAAATAACATTCATCAAATAACTTTTTATTATAGGAAGAATTTTTGGTGTTTATTACAAAGAAGAAGGTTTACCTCTATGGTTTAACTGATAATAGAATTCATAAATTTTGGGATTGTGAATATGATTTCTAGACACGTCAATTTAGCCCATTTACATAATCCTGATCTATATGAATTGGGATCAGAAAAATCCTAAGAATCAAAAAGTCTCCCATAAAAAAAAGTTCACATACTAAAATATATACAAAATTCTCTTAGATCACGTCAGTCCATATGGACTTTTTTTAGAAAAAATATTTACTTTGAACATAAGAAAAAATGTAATTAACTTCTAATTTATTACAAGTATTTCTACTAATTTGTTTTGATAAAAAAAATTAAGCATAAATTTAATTCGTGGGACTAATTCAATATAATCCTATGAAATTTATTTTTATATAACTAGTATAGTGTTCGAATTAGATAATTACGTGAAAATTTGACAAAATATAGATTTCGCTAATAAAATAAAATTAGTATTTGTAGAATTTAAAAGAATTTGTATTTGGTCTTTAATATAAAAAATTACTTTTCATTCTTAAAATATTTTTAGATTTTAAATTTAACTTCTGAAAATTTATTTTAGCATTTTTCGTCCTTCGTATTATATTGACTCTTATAAATGAAGTAAAAACACAACTTTTATTTTCGAAATCTGAAAACTTTCATGATAAATTGAAAACAGAACAAAATAAATATAACTTTAACTACCTCATCCAAATAAAAATTCATCTTTATCCCTACTACATCCACTTATTTACTATTTAAAATATTGATTAAATATTTTTTTACGAAAATAAAAATCACAATAAAAAATATAATAGTATCAATTATGTAAAAATAAACAAAATCACAATAAACAAAGTCATTGCTTTGACTAACACTTTCCATATTCACTATTATAATAGAGGATTCTAACGTGTTGTGTCTCGTGTTCAATGTTGCAATACAAAAAACTAATGTAAAAATATGATAAGTGATATTTATGAAAATAAATATTCAATTTCAACATTGGAATTTATATTTTCTAACGTTATATGGTCATTAAACGTTAAAATTCTCAATTTTCAACGTTATATAAGGTAATTTTCACGAAAATTTTTAACGCGAAAGTGAAAATGTACTCACGTATAATTTTGAATGCCTTAGTTTCAAACATCATAAAAGTATAAGACTTTGAAATATCACTTTTCAGACTTTATACTTAAGTGAATTCATTAAAAATTTAGGCAGGTGGTTGAAAATTCATTCACTTTATTTTTTTGCACGAAACTCTCTTCTATGCTCAAACCCTTTTGAGACGAAGCTTTCAACGGCCAACACATGTAATCTTTCGTTCATTTTATACAAATGCACGTTGATTAACTACTTTATGTGTGATTTTATTTAATTTTGAAAAATTTGTTTTGTGGACAAATACTCTTTTGAGCATAGACGTTCTCCTTTCTCCCTCACTGGCAGCAATGCTTTATTTTGGCAAACTCACCTTCAAAAGAAAGTTAGTTTTGTTTTCGTTTTCATTTTCATTTTTTTGGGCTATAAATTGATTGAGTTTGTTAGTATTGTTGATATATTGTTGAACTTGTTTGTTCTTCATACAAAATATATATCCAAATTTAGGGTAAAACTCACAGAATATTCAAAACAACTCCACATAACTTGAAAATTTGTTCAAAACACCTAAAATATCATGAGAAGCCCCCACAAAAAGTGTAGATAAAAATTCAAAGTCTAAGTATCTGAAATATTTTTGCAATGCTTGCAAAAAACAAAAAAATGATGAAAAATAGAAAACAACATTTTTTTTTGAAAATCTAGAAGAAACAAACGGTTATGCCGATTGCCATGTGATTGAAAAAAAATTTCTACCCCAAATCGATATATAATACTATTAAATCGACAACTCGAACAAATGTTATGATTATTTAAAGATCTATCACAATTGACTTTTCAAATAATTTTTATAATTCACATAGACTCAATATAAGGTCTATTGAGGTTTTTCCCCTAAAATAGGGATTCTAAGGAGTGGTAAAAAAATTTCAACCAAAAAAAATATTCATAATTATCAAATCCAAAATTAACAAAGTTAATAGTCAATGCACTACTGTTCATTGTAACATCGTTCGCTTGTGATAGCTTTTTTACTTCATAGTACAGTTTTGGATATACAAAATGTCAAATCTGAATTTTTTGCTTTTCTAAGTATTGTAAAGTTATAAAAATAAATCACTCTTTATAAAAAAATAGAGTTAATTGATGTTGAAGAATGATAAAAAAAGACACTGATTAATGTCGGAAATAGTCATTTTCAATCAATGTTTTTTTTTATATTAATTAACGTCTCTTTATATGACGTCAGTGTTTTTTGAATGTTAAAGATTGAAAAACATCAACGTCAAAAACTCTTTTTGTACCAGTGGTTCATTTCTTAACCTCATCTTCAATTCCTCTTGTAATATATAAGCAGTATAAATTAGCTAATGTATCTCTATCATTTAGTAAATTTCAAGACAAATATAACTACCTCATCCATAACAAGCATAGAACAATCTTTCAGAATGCAAAACACCCTTCCAACTAGCAGATGAACTGGTTGATTATAAACGCATAATATCATATTTCCACTTGTTGTAACCATAACTTGAATTTTCAAATGTTTTCTATGTTCTTTATATACTTGGGATGTTTGTAAAGCCAGCTCTGGTATTAGCACTATATTAGAAAAATATTTTTATACCGATTAAAAATTGATTTTTATATTGATTCTGGAATCGAAGATATAAAAATGAGTGAAGCCTAAAATCAATGCTCATTCAAAAATATAATAGACATTAAATAACTACAAATAAAAAATAAATTAATCATGTGCATCAACAACGCAGCTAAAGATATACTATTTTCAAACTTTGGCAGCCACATGTTCAACAATCAATATAATACAAAGAAAAATTACAGAATATGCAAAAGACTAGTATACATAATTTATACATTCATAAAATATTTCTTATCCAGTAAAAAAAAGTTTGCTTAAAGAAATGTTTAAAACTTATAGTTAAAATTAAGAGAAGTTACTCCAAAAATATATTCTCAAAGAATTAGGGGCTGGCTGTTTAAGCTTTGAAAAATACTCTCTCTGGCTTTGGAAACACTTAGTTTTATATTTTTACAAAACGATTATAATTTTTTTTATAAAACATGTCTTCATAAAAAAACACTTAAAAAAGTTCAAAGAAATGAGCAATTATTATGTTTCTGGACTATGGACAAAATGCTGAAAGAAGGTAAGGAAATTAAAATATCAAATCTTGTTTAAGTGAATACTTGGGAAATAATGTTACTAAACTTATTGGATCTTCCCTGTCAATAATTATTAGTAGAAAAAAAATTATGACAATTTATTGTAATAGGTGAAATTCACTTGTCATAATAAATTAATTAAAGACATTTTTATAATAAATACCAGTTAATTTTCTCTCATAAATTTTAGTAAAAGAACACTATTTAGTGAGCCAACAAGAAGCCAGCTACAAGAAAGGCGAAAAAACTGAGAACAATAAACATAATAAATTCAACTATATTTATGAGAATTCTATTAAAATCCTTAAAATACACAAGTAGAGGTCGAACCTTGAATAACATTATATATTATCCTGATGGTGGATGATACACCATGCATGAACGAATTACAGTTTTCATTGAGCAATTAGGAAAAGTTTAGTGAATGGAAGAAAAGACTCAAAATAATGGAAAAAAATAATGGAGAAACTAAAAACTCATTCTTTGTTTATTTTTATTGTGGAACCGAAACATAATATTTAAAATAATTGGTTTCAAATCTCTTACTTACACTAATAATTATATATATATATATATATATATATATATATATATATATATATATATTATAGCCTACGGTTTTTAACTGTAACTTATAACTCATTCTCTGGTTCATTAATCGTAGTTTAGCATAAAAAATAATCATAACCATATCTCATTATATGAGACAATAAATATGCAATTAATGAAATGTATAGACATTGAGATCTTCACATATTTACTACTTTTATGTTTTTTGTATGTGCACATGACAACCTAGTTGATAATTTCAATGACCTAAATACTTGTCTATGTATATGGATGAGGTGTGAATGTGTATGAGACCGAGATTATCTAGAATTTTAGAATTTTAATAGCATTTTAGGAATAGAAAGAATCTGGAATGCTTAAAGATTTGATGTTGGCATATGATTCCAATTTTGTCTATAAGCAAGCCGCCTCCTTTGTTTGTTTATTGCAGGCCAGATTCCTACCTAACAATTTAGTTCATTGTTAGTTTTGGATTTTACTTCAATTAATTAGAAAGGGTAGTTCAGCAAGTTGATGGGATAGTTTAACGACTTGATATTCTCTCCAGTTATAAACGAATATTTTTAAAATCAATGAATTTATATTTAATGTCCATTATCCAGCTAAATATCAATGAATAAATTCCTTATACATAAATTACTTTTATGTATAGCTTTCAAATTTTTAAATTTATTTTATAATTATTTAAATTTATATTACTTTTTAAGTTTATTTTAATGGAAGTATTTCAAATTTAAATTTGACTATAAATCTTAGATTTGAATTATATATATTCTATAATTTTTTAGATTTTGAAAATTTAAGATTAAAAGTGAGTTTAAATTAGAAAGTTATGAAATGATAGGTTAGATAAATTGGTTTAAGGTATGAAATGATAGGTTGGGTTGCACTCAAGTAAGAGAAGATTAGGTTGAGTTAGATATAACTATTGTAAATTAGAGAACAATTTAGTTCAAATAATGGAAGATTGAATCGAGTCAGATTTTGGACAAGACATACCAAAATTAAATTAGATTATGAAAATTTCTTGCGTCAGACTTAAGTTAGGTTGGCCTAGGTTGAAC
Source organism: Vigna umbellata (assembly GCF_029865625.1). Taxonomy (NCBI): domain Eukaryota; kingdom Viridiplantae; phylum Streptophyta; class Magnoliopsida; order Fabales; family Fabaceae; genus Vigna; species Vigna umbellata. The sequence goes on from NC_142166.1 coordinate 10,310,520, forward strand.
CTAACATCAAGTAAGTCAAACCTAAGCCAAAATGGATTAGAGCAAACCTAGGTAAATTTTGGTTAGACTGGGTCCAAGTTAATTTAGGTAAGTCAAACCATGTCAAGTTGGATCAGGCTAGCCCAACTCAGACTAAGTCATGTCAAGTCCAAGTTAGATTGACTTAACTCAAACTCATGTTAAGTCAAATCAAGGTCACCCCACATCAAATCGAGTTGAGCTGAGCCCAATTCAAGCCAAGTGGATGGAGCGTAGGTTGATTCAAGTCCATATTAGGCCAAGTCGATTATGGTTCGCGTTAAGTTGAGTCAGCCCAAACCTAGTTAACTCATTTAGGTCCACTTAAGGCACAATTGGCATGGCCTCATATCATATTAAATTGACCTATGCCAAATTTAGGTAGAGTCAACTCAGGTCATGTTAGGATGAATATGGTTAAGAACAAGTTATACCAAGTCAATGAGGCTAAGTTAAGCTGAAATAGGCTTGATCCAAGTTAGGCTAGGTTAAGAAAGACAATATGAGTTTGTCTTGGTTTAAGTGAGCCTCAATCCACACTAAGATGAGTCAGGTAACGATCTAGGTAATTCAACCCATGTTCACATTAAGCTAAGTTGGCCTTAGCCTATATCAAAATGAGTAAGCTAGGTTTACATCAAGTTGAGGTGAACTCGTAGTAGCTCAAATCAGGCTAAGACCTAGTTAAGCAATTCAATGAGGCCTAAAGATAAGCCAAAACGAGTTAGACTTAAGTCAGGCTTAGTTGGGCAAGATCAATGTCGAGTCAAGTCAACTTAAGTTTATGTTACGTTAATTGGGCTCAGTTTATTTCAATATTAGTCAACTTTAGCCTAAGTAAGTTTGAGTTAATTCTGGTTCACATTAAGTTGATTTGCCTAGGTCCAAGATTGAATCAATCTAAGTCCATGTCAAGTTAATTTGAGCAAACTCACATTCATCTGAATTAGGTGAGACCTAAGTTGGGACATGTTGGGGGACCAAGGTTGGATTGTGTTAGGAAAAGCCTAAATTAGGTCTAGTTCAATTGGGTTCAAATTTAGCCAAGTCAAATGGTTACTTGTGATGTTGAGTTAGGATGAAGTTCACATTGGGTGGTGAAGTTGGATTATGCAACATTGGATCAGCCTGAATTAAGCACAAGTCAAGCTAAAAAAACTAGACTTAGATAGGTTAGATTGAGTCATACCTAAATTAGACTCATTCACAACAACATTGTTGAAACTGAATTCAATGAGTTGAATATAGTGAAACTCATTTTAGGCTAAATCCAAACTTAATGAATAGGCTCAATGATAGGTTGTACCATACATAACTAAATCCAAACTTAATTAATAAAAGAAAAAAAAAATCCAAAGTCTGTTATAAAGAGACGTTTGCCTGTGTTGTTGCCATGCCTCGTCGATCTGTAAAGTTGGTCTAAAGAGTATACAAAAAAATACAGCAACAATAGAAAAAAGGCTGAAAAAATGGAAGTGAAGAATAAATACATAGTGATAAAGCATCACTTTGAAGATGCACCCAAAGAAGCCAACTTTGAGCTTAAAACTGGGACAATAGCTCTGTCCGTTGCACCAGGTTCTGATGATATCATAGTCAAGAATCTCTACATTTCTATCGACCCGTACCAGATTAACCGCATGAAACTTTCTAGTTCCTCCCAGGGTACTTCAAGCTTTGCAGCACCCATAAATCCAGGCGAGGTAATCGTTAATTATTTTGATACAGTCTGTGATTGGATTGGGTTTATAAAATTCATTTTAAAGTTATATATGCCATAAACATTTACCTAAAATATTGTTAATTAAGGTTGTAATTCTTCAAAATTCAACACCAAACCAAATACCAGACACAGTAGAAGTAGATAATTTTAATGTTTATTTATGACTTATCCTATTGCTTCATGAGAATTAGTTTTTGTGTGGTTCTGTTTTGACACATTCCAGGCCATTGATGGTGCTGTTATTGGAAAAGTTGTGGCTTCTGGGAATGCTAAGTTTCAGAAAGATGATTTGGTGCTTGGAGTATTCACATGGGCACAGTACAGTTTGGTGAAAGAAGGGAGTATCTTGAGAAAATTAGAGTCCTCTGAATTTCCACTATCATACTATCTTGGAGTTCTGGGTAATAATGATTTGCTCCATATCATTTGTCACTTATTTACATTTAGAGATTTTACACAATTAAAAATAAAACAAATTTATAATATATAATTATAAATAAATATTGTAAGATTAACTATTTTGTATCACGGTAGTATCCTATTGCTATGACTGAGCTTTGAAAATTGAAGTTTTATGTATTCCATTCTCTGGTGCAGGATTCAACGGACTGTCAGCTTATGCTGGGTTTTTTGAATTGTGTAAACCCCTAAAGGGTGAAAAGGTTTTTGTCTCTGCAGCTGGTGGAGCAGTTGGAAATTTAGTAGGCCAATATGCAAAGCTTTTAGGTTGCTATGTTGTTGGTTGTGCAGGTACCCAGAAAAAGGTAAAGTAACTGAAGTTTATGCTTACTTGATTTCAAGCTTAAAAGCCTAATCCATAATGGATTATGTCATAGGTGGAATTGCTTAAAAAAGAGCTAGGTTTTGACGAAGCATTCAACTACAAAGAAGAAAAAGATCTAAACTATGCTCTTAAAAGGTAAGTGATTCAAGATAAACTTTTTGAGGAGGACTGTGTTTGATGTAGGTTTATATTTTATATTATAGGTATTTTCCTGATGGAATTGACGTATATTTTGACAATGTTGGGGGTGAGACGCTGGAAGCAGCTGTGGCTAATATGAGGATATTTGGAAGAGTGGCTGTTTGTGGGGTGATATCTGAGTATAGTAGTGCTGGAAGAAAAGCTTCACCAAACATGTTGGACATTGTGTACAAGAGAATCAGCATCAGAGGATTTTTGGCTGCTGATTTTCTGAATGTTTTTGAAGATTTTTTTTCAAAAACTTTGGATTACCTTCGTACAGGAGAGTTAAAGACAATTGAAGACATTTCATCAGGCGTGGAGAGCATCCCTTCTGCTTTTGTTGGACTCTTCAAAGGGGATAACATTGGAAAGAAAGTTATAAGTTTAGCAGAAGACTGATACAGGAATGAAGTTGAGGTTGAGCAAGAGATTAGAGAAAATGCTACTCATTAATCACCAGTACGATGAATTTGATATTTAAGAATAAGATTGTTGTCGGAAAAAGGTTTTGAATTTTATTAAGCTGGTTTTAAGTTTTTGTGTTAAGTAAATAGTAGACTATGCAAGAACGGTTCCATCTTAAATGGAGACCTGAATTTTCAGGTCTTTCAAGGAAAGTAAAATATAAATTCTTACAACGCATTTGTCGTAGACATTGAAGTTAAAGATTGTCTGAAAAATTAGAAAATGTTTCGTAAGAGACCAGTAGATTACTGAATTCAAATTATTTTTTATGATTTTAAATTTTAAATAGAAATATTTACAACATTTTTATGTGTCTTAATAGTTACATATTATTCAAGAGTTGAGATTAATAATCATTTAAATATATTTTTTTCTTTCTTAATTCTTCAAGAATTCTTTTGAGAATAAAATCAAGTAACAATGTTGTAACCTAAAAGTGTGATTGTTTATGGGGAATGCTCTGCTAGATAGAATGCCCCACAAACGATGAAATGGTTCTCACGTGTGGTTGAAGTAATTAGATATGGTTTCCATGAAAAGGTAGTCGGTTGTTTTCTGCAATTTAATGCCTTATCATGAACCACATGTATTGCCTATTACAGTGAAGTGAAGGGTGGCAAATGATTTGATTTGCCATTTTTGGTATTAAAAACAAAGATGATCACATTTGTAAAAATGGAAATAGTTGAAAGAAGATTATTGTTTCGCTTTGTAGAAATGGAAACAGTTAACAACTTTTTAAAATCTGTTTCTTTAACTAGTAAGGGTTACTGTTTGTCTATCATTATGTGAAATTAATTGCAAAGATATTTTGATGTTAAAGTTAGTGTTCGACAATTACAGTAATTAATATGTGACGAATGAAATCACCTACATTTTTATTACAAACTTGTATTTATAGTTTTTGGAGTGGACTTTTAATTAACTAGAGTTTAATTTCGGCCTAATTGTTAGTAATTTTGTTTTACTATATGCTAACGATAATTGAAGTTGATCTCTAGTCGAAGTGATCATTCGGCTAATAACAAAATGATTGCGAAATCACTCACATGAATATGACCGTACCACCATACAATAGAGGTTCTAAACATATACTATTAATCCATATTTAAATCTAATTGACTAGAGAATCTAATCATAAAACAATTTTTTTAAGTATTACATACCAATTTTTTCTAAAAATACAAAAAATTGAGTTAGATATAAAAATTTTCAATAATAAATGTGAAAAAGAATTTCTTACCAAATTTCTTTATATACAGTTGACATATTAAACCATAAATTTTTACAAAGAATAAATTCGTTCTTCCCGCGGTCACTCATCTAAGTGTGTGTAGCTCCTTCGTTCATGCCAGTCACACCCATACAAAGAAACACAATTAACCATTTCCGACTACGTCAAAGCTTAGCCTTCACTTCACGCCTCTTTCACATTGGTCTACCCCTGTAACCACATCCACTCGACCTCGTTGGAGGTTCCTTGACTTCTGGAGCTTGCATTCCTTTCGCTGGGTCACAAAGTTGTCACAAAGTTGTCATAAATTTTCGTTTGTTTTGATCGATTGTTTTCATGTTCTCCTTCATAGACGTGTTCTCCTTTCTTACTCAACGACAACAACACTTTATTCTGACAAACCCACCTTCAAGAAGGTTAGTTTTCGTTTTCATTTTCATTTTCAAAAACTTGTTTGTCATCTTTTTGAACTTGTTTGTTGTTCATTCTACACTACACGTTATACATTTAGGCTTTAGGGCAAAACTTAGAGTATATTTCAAATGACTTGAAAATTTGTTGAAAACACCAAAATACCATGAGAAGCTCCCACAAAAAATTTTAGATCAAAATTCAAAGTCTAATTATGTGAAATATTTTTTCAAAGTTTGGAAAAAACAAAAATAAAAATTGACCAGTGAAAAAAATTTTCTATCCCAAATCCATATACAATAATAGCAAATCGGTCAATCGAAACAAATGTTATGGTTGTTTAAAGATTTATCGCAGTTCACTCTCTAAATAATTTTTATACTTCACAAAGAATCAAAGTAAAGTAAGGGCTATTTTTTCCTGAACTAGGGGTTCTAAGGAGTGGTAAAAACAATTCAATCAAAACCAATAACCATAACTATTAAAACCAAAATCACAAGTTAATACTATTATTGTCATAACGTTTACTTATATTTTATAGTTCATGTTGTATAAAATACCAAAAATTGAATTACATTAGCTGTTTTTCTAATTTCACGTCTTATAGAATTGTAAAAGTGGATCACAATTAATTAAAAAAAACAAAAGAGTTTATTAACCTTGTACAGTAACAAAATTCAACCTTAATTGTCATGTGACATAAAGTAATATCTGAAGTTAGGTCGGATATTACTCTGTGGCCAATATCAATTAATTTCGACTCTTTTAAATGTCAATTAATGTTAACATTATTTTTTATGGTGTAAATATTTCTATACAGCAATGAAATCAAATTTTAACATTATTTTTACCAAATTGATTACGAAAGTTGTACTATAAAAGACAGATTACGACTTATCAACATTAATTTCGTCTTAGAATAAATTAGATCATAACATACTTTAATCGTCGTTTATCAAGTATTATTTACCGAGAATTACATGTTGGGAGTCATGTGTTGTTTATCAAAATTACTTCTCATCTATCATCTATCGAGAACTATACATTGAAATCGTTATAACTCCATAATTTTATCTTCTAAGAAATTTGCGAAATAGTCATACAAAGTGCTCACGACTTTTTTTAAAGGCTGTGAAATCCACACAACTTAGTTCATGACTAGTAAATGTTTTATGACTTGTCTATTTATTAAAATTGTGGACAAATGTGCATCAATCATGTAAAAAAAATTGATATTCAAGATATTTGTAGGACTTCCAAATAGACAAAACACTTTTGCTTTCTGAAGGAGAGTCTAAAACTAAAAAAAATTGTTCTTTATTAGCCTAAATGCAACTTAATATGGATCTCACAATTAATGGATGAATCCAATTGCATTCTATAATTGACTAACAGATTTCGTGTAATGACTAATCTTGTTGATTCAAGCTTGTGTGTGAAGGAATAAGTTCTATTTTTTTCTGTGGGATTCGGAGAGCAATGTTCTTTAGGAGCTTGGGGCTTTTTTCATGTAAAATCACAGTAAGTTCCTACCATTAATAAAAATAAAAATTGTGAATCTTTGAATTAGGTTTGTGACTTATGTCTTAAAGCTAAGCAAACTAGGAAAAAAAATCTTTTAAGTGATCATAGAGCAAGCACAACATTTGAATTGTTTCATTATAATTTTTGGGAAATGTATAGAACTCCTTCATGAGAAATAGTTGATTTATGAGGTTGTTTGGATTTGTTTGCTTGTTCATAAAAGGGAAGTCCATGAACAAATGCAATAAACAAATCAACATATTTAGAAGTGATAGTGAGACATAATTTTGTTGCATGAAGAGTTACTTTTCTTATCATGGAATTATTTGTCAAATATCCTGAAAGGAAACACTGCAACAAAATGAAAGGGTTGAAAAAAAGCAACATATTTTAAATGTGGTTTTGCGTTTTTAAGTTGATCTTCCTATTAATTTTTGGGAGGAATTCTTTTAAATTATTAAATTCTTATTAAACTTTTTAATATTTCTATTTATTTGTTGAAAGTTATATATATATATATATATATATATATATATATATATATATATATAGAGAGAGAGAGAGAGAGAGAGAGAGAGAGAGAGATTTTAGACACCACTTGTCAAAAAGGAATGTTTATGACGTGTGAATTCTTAACCATTTATATCAATTGTAATTATTGTTACACTTGTTTAAAAAAAAGTATTAAAATATGTTATTTTAAAAAAAAAAGTTATTCATAAATATTGTAATAAATTTAATTTAAACAAAGAATTATGTATTCGATTAATAAATTATGGAAGAAATAAAAATTGTTGAAAATAACAAACAGCAAATGCATTTAGTGTTTAATTATGCAGAGTGCGTTGAAGAAGAAATGCCCTTCCAATTGATGTTCATATGACCGTTAAGAAGGGGTTTCTCACAACCGTGGCGCAAAAATGCAACACTCTAATCAAACTCAAGCAGCTACACGCTCACATTCTCCGATGCCGCTACAACCACGCGCCGTATGCCCTCGCGCCGCTTCTCTCCGCCGCAGCCACCTCCAGCGACGCGTCGTTTTTCCCCTACGCTCGCTCCATCTTCCGCCACCTCACCCACCGTAACACCTTCATGTGCAACACCATGATTAGAGGCTACCTCCAAGCGCGTTTACCCCTCCTAGCTGTGTCCTGCTACTTGTCCATGCTCCAAAACGGCGTTGCCGTTAACAACTACACATTCCCACCTTTGGTCAAAGCTTGCATTGCGCTTCTTCCTTCTTCGAACGTCGTTGGCCGTTTGGTGCACGGCCACGTCGTTATGTTCGGGTTCCGCGACGACCCTTACGTCGTGAGTGCGTTTATCGAGTTCTACTCTGTTTCTCGTGAGGTGGAACATGCACGGGTATTGTTTGATAAAACGACAAAGAAAGATGTGGTGTTGGGGACAGCGATGGTTGACGGTTATGGTAAAATGGGGAATGTGGAAAAGGCTAGAGAAGTGTTTGAGAAAATGCCTAACAGAAACGCTGTATCGTGGAGTGCCATGATTGCAGCGTATTCTCGAGTTAGTGACTTCAAGGAAGTGCTGGCTTTGTTTGCAGAGATGCAAAAAGAGGGTACAAAGCCGAATGATTCCGTCCTTGTCTCGGTCCTCACTGCGTGTGCTCATCTTGGTGCATTCGCACAGGGACTGTGGGTGCATTCCTATGCCAAGAGATTCCAACTTGACTCCAATCCAATTTTGGCAACGGCTTTGGTGGACATGTATTCGAAATGTGGATGCGTAGAATCTGCTTTATCTGTTTTTCAGAGCATTGCTGATAAGGATGCCGGTGCGTGGAATGCTATGATTTGTGGTGTTGCCTTGAATGGTGATGCAGAGAAATCGCTCGAGTTGTTTTATCAAATGGCTGCTTCTGGGACTAAGCCGAATGAGACTACATTTGTGGCTGTCCTCACTGCTTGCACTCATGCAAAGATGGTTCAGCAAGGCCTTTGGTTGTTTGAAGAAATGAGTAGCTCTTATGGAGTTGTCCCAAAAAGGGAGCACTGTGCTTGTGTTGTTGACCTTCTGTCAAGAGCTGGCATGGTAGAGGAGGCTGAGAAATTTATTGAGGAGAATATGGGTGGACTTGCAGCCAGTGATGCTAACGTGTGGGGTGCTCTTCTAAATGCATGTAGAATTCATAAAAATATTCGTGTTGGGAATAGGGTATGGAAAAAATTGCTTGATATGGGGATCTCTGACTGCGGCACTCATGTTCTTACTTACAATATATATAGAGAAGCTGGGAGGGACGCAGACGCGAAACAAGTTAGGAGTAGGATTGAAGAAATAGGGATGAGAAAGAAGCCCGGATGCAGCATAATAGAGGTGGATAATGAAGTTGAAGAGTTTCTTGCAGGTGATCATTCTCATCCACAAGCGCAGGAAATGTGCAGATTACTGGATTCCATCCTCAAGATGGGGATTTTATAGCACTTCTGATGGGTGTGAGCTATTGTTTACTGATGTGTTGTTTTCTTACATGCTTTAGGTTAATTATAGTTATTTGCAAGAATCTATGGACATGAAAAGAAAATTAAATATAAATTGTGGTTCCTTTATTGTTGAATTTATGAGGGCAGTAGCTCCACGAGGAAAAAAGAAGAGCAAAAGAAAGAAAGGAAAGGACACACAGAATATACTGAAGTTAACATATCATCGCATAAAGAATTTGGAGAATATTTTACAGTGGCTTATTTCAGTTTCTGCCTAGCAAGCATCTTGCCCACGTATTACATAATTGATGGTTACAACAGTTGCATCGATGACTTGTCATTCCTTACAGTTTTAATAAATCGTGTGAACTGCTGATACATAGTGACTCCTTTTAAAATTTCTCTGTAGAACCATCAAGTCAAAGGTAGCCATTTCTGTTTTCCCTGCTGTTTATTCCTCACAGCATCCTCCAGGCGTCAAATGATAAATGAATTGTTCGCCTCTCAGCTGTTCGGTGATGGAAATGCTGCAATGAACGTCGTAGGCATTCCAAGGTGTCAAGAACACTGATTTGCCTGAAAATTTTCCGCTGATAATAAACCACTGATAAGGCGTCCAAGCCTTTCAGCTCCAGGCCCTGGCCTAAGCTCGGTGATATTTACTATCCCAGAATATTGGTCAATGGTGCTTGAATTCGTTTGAGTGAACCACTTACCGGGCACGTAACCATCTGCATTTCTTCCCAAGAGTTCCTTATCAATCTTATCCAAGACTGGTTCGTTCCTGCCAAATTTCCTAGCAAAAGGAGCATTGCTATCCACCATTCTCTGGTAATCATTATCTGTAAGAAAATGGGGATGTTGTTTTGGAGGGTTGTCCCATGATATGAAGTGGAGGTCATGATTAACAGTAGTGTTTCGAAACTCCTCTGCATTGCAGATGACTGTGTGAAAATACCCTTCTGGGGAAGACAGAAAGTTGGCATAGTACATCAAGACTATTCTGGGTAAGTTATCCCAACCCCATATACAGTATTCAGTAAATGGGCGAGAGAGCATCATCCAGGCAGAACCTGAGCAAAATCAAGAATCAAATTTTAACAACTCCCATGACATGAAATTGAGACAACCAATTTCTAGTTACTTTGTTTAATTTTAAGTCTCTTTTTTGTTATGGACAGTTATCTCAGATTCCAGTAAACTGTGATCTCATGTACCAAATTAGTCGTACATGTCTTCATATTTAGAAAAAAAAGAGAAACTGTGAAGCGGCACGACTTTGAGCATTTGTAATTATGCCTAATTATGAATTAAAGGATATAAGGATTGGAAGCTCAGAAATGATGCTTGCCAACCAGCATTGGAAAGTTGGGACAAAAATAAGCAAAAGAATGGGAGCATATGTAGAAAAGGTATCGAAATTCACACTTACACAGTACTATCGAATATCAATATCTTATCTTTCACACTATACATTATTAGTGTCGGGCTAGGTTCAAGAATTTCCTTAACTGCTCTTAGTATTTGTAATTGTCTTTAATCTATGCAGGGATTAGAAGTAGTTTTTAGCACTCACAAACTCGAATTTGAAACAGCTAAAAATTTGACCGGGTGAGCGGAAAATAAAACAGTGATTCGTGAAAAATAATGGGTAAGAGTTTGTCACCTGTAAAGAGTTTATAAGCCGTGGGCACATTTCTTTTCTCCGACGCCCAAAATACATCAGATTTCTGCAAACTATAAAGACCTGGATCAAGTATGACTGGCTTGGCTCTATGGTACCTATTTAAACGAGTAAAGTAGCCCTGGTAAAGAACGGATACATTGATCTTTACATATTTTATGTCACTTAACATTCATAAATCATGTAACGAACAGAATGACGAAGATAATTAGTAACTTACTCCTTCCAACCAATATCACTGGTGTGCTCAATGAAGTTCAGGTGCCTGGGAATAGACGACAGCGTATGCAGCAAATCTGTTGTGTAAAAGAAATATAGCAAATTGCAAAAGTTGGTCAATGACAATGAAAACTGGGCAACATAGTCCATGGTTCTCTGTCTCTACTATTTTTTAACTTCAAACAACTAGCAAATTAATCAGTAAATCATTAAATTCTTCCGTAATGTAAATTTCTTGAAGAATATTACTACTTAGTACTATGTAACATTCAATCGCGAATATACTTTATTAATTTTTATAATAACTATTTTAAAGATATCTCAAGAATTATTTCTAATTACTTGAAACAATAAAACAATTAAATGCAAGTTTTTCATTTAAGGAACAGATAAATACAATATAAGAAGTTTAAAGTTATACACGACCACGTAATCTTAAGTTATTATTCGACATAGAAAACTACAGATACAGTTTAAAGATAATTATTGTAAAAGTTAATATAATTACATTGCATTTAATTTATAATTGAATGACCACTTTATAATATTACTATCTTATAACTCATCTACTTTTATATATATATATATATATATATATATATGTGTGTGTGTGTGTTTTTTTTTTTTTTGGGTATGTATCAAAGAAAGATAGAGTTTGCCGACAAAAGTAATTATTGGTCAAGAAAACAAACAAGATATGAAAATACATCTAAAACACAGATTTGGTCCTAGTTAGACTAATTCTTAATTCCCTTTACAAACAAAAAATCTATATTTAAGAGGGAGCAAAATTAGCAAGGAAAAAGACAGATAAAAGAGAAGAATGTCTAAAGACCCCAAAAGAAGCATATTAACAGAAACATCATTACTGAAGAAGGTAATTTTTTTATAACAAATTTCTTCGTAAGAATAAGAAAACAAACTTGAATGAAATTAAAACTAGTTATTTAATTATTTTTTTAAATCCCGGTCAACTTTTACACAATAATTTTCACTTCTAGATAAGCAGCTTCTATTTTTCTTATTTTTTTCGTAAAAGAAATGTTTAGGAAAAAAAGAAGAAGTTGGTCTAACCAGAAAACAAGCATACTTGGTAAGTTAGAAAGTAGTGTCAGTGTGCTGGTGAGAGAGGGAGAAGGTTCCTACCATCTTGGGTTACCAAAGGATAATCGGAAGCGCTCAAATTAATGAACCAATCCCAATCCCGAGCTTGGTTCAACAAAACGGCGGCGGCGTGAAGAGTATTAGCGACCATAGTGGGCCCTCTGTAGGTAACCAAGTTGGCCTTAACCACCGTTCTCACATTTCCGAATTTCACAAAGAGAGGCTCGTTGGTCACGAAATTCGCGAGCTCCAACCTCTCCCTTGCCGAGGCCTCGAGGTCCAAGTGCACCGCGTAGTGGTTCCACGGATGGTACAGAGCCTTCAGCGTCCTCTTCAAACTCTCCCCGTCGCCCGCCGACCCCGATATCAGGTATGCGATTCGTGGCACCGCGCTCGTCGATGTGGGACTCACCCTGAGCTTCGACTCCACAAAATGTGGCTTTTCCGGCGGGACTTGGACGCGGTGGTGGCGGCGTTGGGAGGAGGAGGTGGAGGAAGCGAGAAGGGAAAGGATAAGGAGGAAGGTGGATAAGAGGATGAGTGGGAGGAAGCAGTTGGCGTTCTTGGTGTTGTTGTGGTGCTTGCTGGGTTCCATGGCGTGTGCTGTAAGTTGCGAAGCGGAGGATCTATGTTGGCGTGAAACGCGCCGAGAGAGTGAGTGGCGAAGAAAAGATTAGAGATACATGCTACTTAATTCTTAGTGGCCAACCCCTCACCGTGATGATTATGATGGCAGTGGCCCATTATCAAAAGCACTACCTCTTTTTATTTCGAAGAATAAATTTATTTATTTATTTTTAAGAATTAAACTAAATTATGTCAAAAAAAAATCAATTAAATGAGATGAATATATTTTACTCAAATAAAATTGTCTATATTACTACTGTAGTCTCTTGAAACTTACCTTTTACTATTTAAGAATAAACTCGATAGTGCTATCTTTTCAATAATTATTATGTTAATGACCAAATTCTTTTGAAGATTGACATCCTGTTTTATTCAATTATTACAATTAATTATACTTTTTTCTATTTTTTATTATTTTCATTCATGTACAAGAAAGTTGCAGGTCAAGTCGTCTGATTAAGTCATAAATATATTTTAGAAATTCACTAAAAATAAGAAAGAATCAAAATAATGCATTGGGATATGGAAAAAATACGCAATTGAATGAGACACAGGATCTTTTTTTTTTCTATTGAAATTTAATGAAATGTAAATTAATTCAATTATAGTTGGTAAGGTATTAAAAATAATTAATATTTTAATGTATAAAATGAGATACTTGAAGTATTTTCATATAATGATCCTTTACACAATTGAAAATTATTTGAACATCGTTTTTACTGTTTTCTTAATTCAAAAGATAAATTTAAACATTCTTGCAATTTGAATTATTTTTAAATCCATTGAATTATATTATTTTTTTTATAAATATTTATATAATAATATAAAAATTAAATAAATATTTCGTATGTAGTAAAATATAAATATGAAATTTATTTTTTTCATTTAACTTCATAAATAAATTAGTAATTAGTTGTTAAAAGAAAAAAAAACATAATTGACTTGTATTGACTTCGTGAGTGGAGCTCGACAGACGTCGGTGTGTGGTGTCACTCACGTGTGAGAATTATGTGTTCCTTTTTCGCTCTTCGTTGCAAAACTTCACTTCTTACACGCGCCTTTCAAATAAAGGATTAGAGTTTATTGGAAAATATTAGAAATAAATTACATTTACGAAAACTTCGCATTGGTAGGAAATAGTTTAGGTTGAAAAAGAAAAATTAATTATAATGATAAACAGTTTAATACATGATAAAAAAAATAAAATGTATATTATCATAAAGTTATTTCTTTTAAAAAGTATTCGTTAGATAGAAATCCTATTTTAATATTTGATTCATACAAATAAATAATAATTAATCATCTTAATTAGAAATAAAATTTGTTGTGTTGTTTGACCTTTTTAATCATATTGTGCCGTTATCATTTGTCTCTTTCTACCTCAAAGATGAATTGTACATTTGAAGATTATACATGGGTGTTTCTCTCTATGCACCTCTCCATTTTCTTTTTACACCTCCAAAACTCTAACTTTGGCCTTTTTCATTAAGATTCAATAGACTTTGAAAGAATTTTATGGATTTCAAAAATCATTAAAACCTTAACTTGTTTTTAAAAGCTTACGAATTATTAATTAGATTTAAAAAATTGATTAAATAAATTTTTAACAGATTTTTAAAAATCGATTAAATAACTTTTTTAACGTAAAGTTGGCTAAGGACCGGCTTTCAAAGTTGGTTAAGAATTTTTCTTAACTAATTAGAAATGGGTGTTGCTCCCTCCACCACCACCTTTGCTCCCCCCACCTCTCCAACTCTGTATAAATTTTTTTTAATTGCAAAATTAGTCTTTTTTACTTTTTAACCCTATTTATTTATTCTTTTTTACTCTTCTGAAATCCTAAATTTCTATTCATATTCTCTCATCCATTTTCACTTTCACTACACAGCCCCACCCCCTCAAGTCTCACTTTCTCTTTTCTTTCTTTCCAGATTCTCACCCCCTCCAACTCTCATATCTGTTCTCACCCTCCGACTCTCATATCCGTTATTTCTCTTCCATATCCGTTCGTTTGTTTCGTGTCTCCATCTCCGTTTGGGTTTTGTAGTGCGGGTGTTTGTGGTGGTCATTTGACAGCGCAGCGGTGCGACGATGCGACGATGCAACGGTGCGGCAGTGTGTGCGATGGTCAATGGTGCTTCACGACTTGGGTCTACGAGAGATTAGTTTGTTCTTCGTTTCATTTGCATGATAGATTATAATTTTTTTTTGTAAATGTAATATACTGTCATTGTTGTGTGGTTGATGCTGCTGGTTTGGGTTTTCTCTGTTTGCTCTGTGAATTCTGTGTGCTCTGTGATTTCTCTGTGTGTGCGTGTGTGCAGAGGAGGAGGAAGAAGATAACAGGATGTCACATATCCGTTTGAGCTTGAAACGGATGTGAAGGTCTTTCAAATATTCTTTTATATGAAAAACTCATCAGGTTGAGGTCCGATTGACTCTTCATTCTGTCTAATTTTGTTTTTCATTTGTATAATTACAAATAATTCAAGTTTTTAATTTCCTAATATCATTTCACCGTGTCAACAAATTACCAGGTGTGCAGATAATAAGTCATATGTGCCAATATATAAGGTTTCCAAGGAAAAAACAAAGAGCTTGGGGATTGAATTTATTCCTTTGGAAGTGAGCCTCAAGGAGACTGTGGAAAGCTTGAAGGAAAAGAAGTTTATAAATTTTAATTTGTCACCTTAATGAAGCAAATTTTGATTCGTGATATCTCCCAAGAAAACGTGAAAACCTTAATGTCACTCTGCTACTTATGCTCATATTTATGAATAAACTTACAATAAAATAAAATATAAATCAAAACTGATGTTAAGTACTGAAATGATTTATTTTTGGTCAAGTTTGTGCTAGGGACATCCGCTGACGGATAATCATATCTGTTTAAGATTTACAAGGTTTAATTTAGGATTGATTACGCAAAAGTTAAAAAATATTAATTCTAAAAATAAAATTTTACCTAAAAATAAAATAGGGATAAAATAAGAATAGAAAAGTGGAAAGAGGGGTAAAAGAGGAATGGGGAGGTGGAGGGAGCAAGCGATGGTGGTGGAGAGAGTAACACCCATTAGAAATTTATTTAATCAGTTTTCAAAAATCAATTCTTAACTGCCCTTTCAAAATCCAATTAAGATTGTTTAATTTTTAATTTTTTATTGTAGTTTATTTTTTAAAATTGATTAAGTAATTTATTTTTTAATTTTATTTCAAAATTAATAATTATTATTATTAAATAAAAAACAAAAATGTAAACTAAAATAAAAAATTGAAAAAAGAATTCTTAATCCAATTAAGAAATTTACTTTTAAAAATTAGTTAAAAAATTTACCGACTTTTAAAATTTATTAAGATTCCTTATTTTTTTTTCAAATTCCTTTTTATTTTATTTTACCTTTTCATTTTTATTTAATAATAATAATTTATTATTATTATTATTAGAGAGTTGCTCCCTCCACCACTTCAAATGCTCCCTGTACTTCTCTACTATTTTTTATATTTCAAAAATATCCTACATTAATTTAAATTTTATCATCTAATTTTATTTACCTTTTTTAAAACCTTAAATCTCCTTGCACCCTTCACTTTTATCTTTTTCCGATTGCACACAAACTACTTTCTCTCTTATTCTTTTCTTCACTTACACACACAGAACCCCACCACTGCTTAATTACCTCATTCCCCTGTTTAACCAAATTAATTTGTTTTTAATTTTGCTTAAATTTCATCCACATCCCCTCTGTCCATTTCTTTATCTTTCTATCTATCTATTTTAAATGTCTGTGACTCCAGATGAACTGAACTGTCTTATAGTTTTGCTCACTAAGAGTTTAATCATGATTAATGTTGTAATTAAGGTAAACCTAGTAGATGGCTATTATGATGCTGGAGACAACGTTAAGTTTGGGTTGCTAATGGCCTTTATTGCAACATTGTTTGATTGAATTTGGAAGCTCAATGATAGACCAGATTGAAAACGCTAGAGACAGCATAGACAACAGCTGCACTGGCAGCTTCTTCGATAGTATTCGGAGATTCAAATCCAGCGTATTCCTCCAAATTGCTTCAAGCAGCCATAAACGTAATTAATAAATATAAAAATTGTTCCTCCATTTTCATTTCTTGCTAGCTAAAGTGTTCTGTATGTTAATTGTCTAATTAATCAATCTGAATGTTTATTTTCAGGTATTCAATTTCGCAGACCGTTATAGGGGTTCTTACAGTGATTCTCTTAGTTTTGGTTGTAAATGCTAAATAAATAGGATGAACTTCTGTAGGGTGCATCATGGATTTATAAAGCCTTAGGAACTAGCTCATACATGCAATATATTTGATCCAATGCCCACATTTTAGGTGCTGATGATGACAAGTGACCCGGAACTAAAATCCTCCTTTCCAAGGTACCCTCTTTGTTCCCTTTGTTTACTTTCAACTCAAATTTCTTGTAGATAGATTTTTTATATTCTTTGAGGGAAAAAAACTAAACTTTTTTCACAAACAAAATAAACTTGTAAAACATTTACCTTTTAAAAATTAGATCAGATAAAAGTTAAACATACAAATTGATTTTAGGTTGCACGGAGATTCTAAATTCAGTTTATGTGACCCTACATGCCATCAAACTTTGTATATGTGTGTCACTTACAAGGATTATTTTGGATGGACTCGGTATCAAGAATTGTTGGAGAAAAATTCAGAAGAGTTCTAATTATACAAAGCTCCGTCTAAACTCTTTTTTAAACGGATATCAATATCTGTTTGTCCTTCAACGGATGTCGATATCCGTTCACGGATGTTGACATCCGTTTAAGAATCAACCTATATTTACATCCGTTTAAATATTATCAAAGGACAAAAGAGAAATAGAAAGGTGCTGGAAGTAGTACATGGTGGTGGAGGGAGTAACTCTCTTATTATTATTATTAAAAAAATTAAAATTAAAAAAATTAAAAAACCAATTAAAGAATTTATTTAACTAACTTTCTAAAATCGATTAAGAAATTTACTTAATTGTCCTTATTCTTAAATGAATTCAAAATTATCTTAACAACATATTAAATTTTATCTCTTAATATAAATTGTGGTATTTAATTACAAACGGATTATTTTTAATTAATATTAAATTATTATATTAAAATTTATTTTAAAATTTTCTTGTACATTTTATCTTTTATTTTTAATACAATTCATTATTCTATGTTTTAATTTACACAGTTAATAATTAAGTTGAGAACTAATCTATTAACTTATTCAGTTTTGTTTCTAAGACAATATATAACAATATTATTAATTATTAATTATTTTTTAACATAATTGATTTTTTTATGAACTCATTTCAATAAATTGATTTGAGTGTTGTCCTCCTGTGTTGAAACATAATCTTTGAATTCCATGTCTTAAGGTATACTGTCTGAAGAAACTATCCAATACATGAAAAACTCCATGACTATTATACATATTTTGAGAAAATTAAAATTGCGGTGAAAATAGTTTCTTTTATCTCTAAACTTAATGTTTGACTATTCATCACAACGGTGAAATTCTTCCAAAGTTTTATACATTTTTAGCTACATTATGTGAGGTATGTTTTATATATTTTTAACTACATCATGTGAAATGTAAGTTGTGGAGTAGGTTTTTGCATAGATGGTATTTTTCATTGGTTATTCAAAAGATTTTAGTTTATATATTGTGTGACTACATGATGAAAACAATCATTTTAAGGTTGGTAGATTGATGTTGGATGAAGAATGAGATTGATTCAAACTAATTTAAAATTATTTGTATAATCTTTATTTTCCTTATCTTTTACTATTTCTTAAATATTTTTTTTTCTAAAAAACTCATTTTCTAATTTGATTATTTTAAGAAGTTTTTCAAAGTTTGTTAATAAACAAAGAAATTTTAAATCATCAATTCACCTCCCTCATCCCCTCCCCACCTCATCTTAGTTGTTTTGATAGTTTTTCAAAAAAATATATCATACTATAGTGGAATAAATCAAATCTTTGTTGAGAGTGTCGTTATTATAATAAGTCTCCTTTATTTATAGAAGAAAAGTATTCCTTTTGAAAAAATTCCATGAAAATATTTCTTTAATCAAAAAGCTTGGAATGTTATTGTAAACTGATTATTCACTTCTTTTAAAATTGTTGAAAATATGTGGATTCGTAAAGATTTTTTAATTTTTAAATAAGTGATGAGAACAATGAAGCTAGATATAATGTAAGAGCAAATGACATAATTTCATTTACCTCATGATTTATGAATTCTATTGAATATTAATGTTTGAGTGTCAAGAAAATGTGAATAGTACTTGAAGTTATTCATGAAGACATGAAAGAGGTCGAGAGTATTAGGAAGAGTACTTTCATACAAGAGTGTGAAATTGAAGATGTTACAAGAAGAGATAATATGTGATGTTCGTAAAAGATTCACTCATATACTAAATCATATCACAACCTTGGGAAAGATAGTGGATAGAAAGGAGTTAAACATTAATATTAAAAGTCTTTGAACAAGAATTGACAGCCTATGCTATGTCATAAATAATTAAACACATCTCTATATCTATATAATTGCTAACAAGTCATAAGATTTGTGTTTTAACAAATAATATTAAGTTTTAGTTTGTTAAAACAAAGTTCAATAAACCTTATTTGATTTTGATTAAGGACTTTTTGTACAAAGAATAAAACAAAATTTTATAAGCATAAGATCTCCACAAACGTAAATGTTTCATCTGTTAAACAAACACAAAATATCTTACTTATGCTTGTTTGCTTTATAAGCTTTTGTTTGGACAAAGACACACATAATTTGAAATATTTCACATTACATTGAATACTTATAAATGTTTATTCTACTTATGTAAATAATGTTCATCTCTTATTTTCTTACAAGAGGATCTTACACAGACAAATTGATATTTAAATTGTTTATATTATTTCACTTTATAATTTAAATATCAATTTAAAACACTTTTAATTAAAAATATATATTTATTTAATTTTTAAAGTAGAAACCAAAATATATTCAAATTTGATATACAAATTTTAACTTTGTCACTAAAATCATATTTAATCATTTTTTAATAATATATATAAATTTTTACTTTTTTACATTTATTATATTTTAAGTATTTTTTCATTTACATTTTCTTATCACATCATATAATTTATAAATTTATTATTTTTATTTTTTCAAAATGTATATTAAGTATAGAAGCGTAGATATTTGTTATGAATTTTATTTTTTTCATTTACACACTTTCTTATTGTTTTTGTTTCTTTCGTATTCTACAAAAAAAAAGCGTTAATTTAATAGCATTGAGACCTTTTTTTCAAACAGTACAGAAGCAACACGTGTCGCATAGACATTGGAGAGACCACGTATATGTGTTTTGAATTAGAATTGTGGTGCGTTCAGAGCTATGAAAGCGAAGTCAATGCTTAAACATGGTGGATTTAAGTTTCGACATGCAAGAGCGAAGCGTATAACAGAATGGGTTGGGTCGCAGACACTCTTCACTCTTTCAATTCGATTCGATTCAGAGAAGTATTCAACCAGATCATCACTCTCGGTACCATGCTCCTTTTCCCCCATTTCTTTCATAATCACCCATTCAACAACTACTACGCAAATTAATCACTTAATTCTCGTTAATTTCTATCGCTCTTGCAATCGCTTTCAGGTTTGATTGTATCATCGGCGCTCGTCATATGGAAAGGGTTAAGCTGTGTTACCGGCAGCGAATCGCCCGTCGTCGTTGTTATTTCCGGAAGCATGGAACCTGGTTTCCGACGAGTAAGTGTGTCTCGCTCTATTTTTAGATTATGCCTAAATCTTCTTTTTCTTTCAAGAACCTTACACTCACACACACATTGTTTTTACTTTGCATACTATCCTTTTAAATTATAAAAGTATTATATTTACTCCAATGTTAAAATCATTACCATTTAAAAGACCAAGTCTAACGAAAATATAACTACAAGAATTTTGGTATATGATGAAAAACAAATTATTTTATTTAGATACGTAAACAGATGGTAATAAAAATTCTGTTGAACAACGAGTATATCGAGGGGAAAACAGGAATGTAAGTGTAGTTTGAGTTAGTGATGAAAGATCTTATTTTTGGTTTATTTCAAGATATGCCAATAATAATGTAAATGGTCATTTGCCTTTTCTTTTGTCCCAAGCTTATGCGATGCTTGGTTAAATGGTTTTCTTACAGGGTGACATTCTGTTTTTGCACATGAGCAAGGATCCCATTCGTGCAGGAGACATTGTGGTTTACAGTCTAGATGTATGTACCATTATATTATTATTATTATTATTATTATTATTATTATTATTATTTTGTTTTGTACTGGATGTGGATTTTGAAATGCTTTCCTATATTATTCTATCAGTTTCTGTTTCTTGGCATTGACCATCAGTCTTTTCTTACTACTATACTTGTCTTGACAAGAACATGTTTTTTACCCCATGAAAATATTACTGTTTTTTTTTTAATTATTCATATGTTTTAACTTTCTTTAATATCAAAAAAGATATAGAAAAATGGTAAAACCGAAAAGTACTCCCATTATAACTGCACAAGTAGCCAATGTCAGGTTGAAGCTGCTACTGAAAATCCAGTTATTTGAACTCAAATATACTTTTAGTCTTGTTAAAAGAATATTATTTATTATTTCAGTTTTTATAAAAAAGTGTTTAATTCTTTATCTTATGTTAAGATTTTAATCATTCTCTAGATACTGAAAATGTGTCACAATAGATTAGATCACATTATTTTTCTAGTTAGAAACTACAATTTACAAGATTTACACAGAAGTTCAAACAAAAACTGTGCTATTTTCTTGCGTAGAGCGTATTTAACCCTTTTGAGAGATAGAGAAATAACCTTAACTCTCTTTTCTTCTCAATACTTAATTATTCAACAAAATCTCATGCTGTTCCCGTTAATGGAGAGTAGATCAAACTATCAATATTATACTCGTCAACCTATTCTCGAAATAAGACATTTATGTTTCTTTTGAAATATGCTATCTGCATGTCTATCTTTTCCTTAATATTAACCGCTGCACATATAGATTTCTTATACTCTGATAGAGCATAAATATTTGAGAAATAAATAAAAATTAGAAGGATTTGGTTGAAGAGAAATAAAGAAGACATGGGAAGAAAGATATACAGATAAGTATAAACGAGTTAGAAATATCACAATGACTCCCGTCTATTTTAAAATTATATTTTTTTTTCATACTTAAATTTGTTTCATCTTCACTCATCCTTTTAATTTTTTCAACATCAAACAAATCCCTTAGCCTCATAACAAGTCTAGTGACTTTCATGCATTGCAATATTGGATAGGATCCTTGTCACCTTGTTCTCTAAAGGGTAAAAAATGTTCTTAATTTTTTCTAGTGACACTTAGATATGTATTTGTTATATAAAACAATAATTTATTAACATTTTTTAATAATATTTTAACAGTATTTTTTTATTAAATTTAGAGTACGTCAGTACTAAATAAATAATGAACTAATGAAAAAATAACTATTATAGTATCAAAATGTTATTAATAAATCTGTGTCAAAAAAACAGAAACACAGAGGAAAGACAAGTTTTGGCCATCAGTTATGTTCTTGCAATATAATGCTAGTCTTGAATGATTTATTTATATTTAATGTCGCTTCAACAATACATTTTGACGACTAATGGCTACACATTGTGCAGGGAAAAGACATTCCAATTGTTCACCGTGTAATTGAGGTTTGTATAACTTTAGTTTTGTTCTGCTCAACCTTTTAATTTCTATTTAGTTCACCCAACGTAAGCCTATCATAAACGGTGTATCTTTTAATAAGAAAATAGACATTATGCAGAATACAGATAAACAGAAACACAGGGGAATGCATATGAAAAAAGGAATAGTGATAGTGAAAGGTTATAGATAATAGGTCCTTTGAACTACGTAACATGGTAACCATGCTAATTCTAGAATCAAAGGCTAGCTGGTTTGTACTGCTGAATTTTTTTCATTTTACAAAATGGATTTATTGGCTTCTTCTATTTTTAGAATTTGAATACTATTTGATGACTATGATACATATCACTCAATTTGTTGATTTTTCTTAGGTTCATGAACGTAAAAATTCTGAAGAAACTTATATCCTAACAAAAGGTACAATACAATAGATATGGATGCCTACATAATATGTCCATGTCATTTTCCAATTGTCAGCAGATGATCCATATTATATATTTTGGTCACGGTTCAATAAAGCTATTACTTTTAGTACTAAATTTATTGTGAATTAGCTTTTTTGGTTTCAAAACATTCACATTTCTTTGATATGCATTTCAGGAGACAACAATGATGACGATGACAGGGTTATGTATAATTATGGCCAGAAGTGGTTACAAAAACACCATATTATAGGAAGAGCTGTAGGGTAAATCCTTTTACCTTAGGACTAAGCTTCACCTTTTTGAACTCGTCAAAGAGAATTTGCTTTTGAGCCGACTAAGTACATTTTTGGATTAAATTGAAAGAGTTTAAAAATATTTGTTTTCAAATCAAGAGTCTTTATTCTTCATTTCTTTGAAGAAATTTGCAAAATCATTTTTCAAATTATAAACAAAACATGATTTCGTCAATTATGTTTACACACTTCATTACTTGTGTCTTTTCTGCAGGTTCTTGCCTTATGTTGGTTGGGCTACAATAATAATGTCTGATATTCCTGTTCTCAAGGTTTGTTCTTTGGAACTACAGTTCAATAGTGTGTCAATATTAGCAGCTTAATATTAATGCATTCTTTCTTGCAGTATATACTGCTAGGGGCACTGGGACTGCTAGTTTTAACAACGAAGGAATAAGGATGCAATTCTTGATACATGGCTTAAATGGATTTTAAGGACGAAGAGTGTAACAGAGTATAAATAAATTATATAAGAATATCATAATCTTTTTTCTTTTTCAAATATATACATACCTCAAAGTTACATACTCTTCCTTGTTTTGGTTTCCGCTACAAAGCTACACATATTATCACATAGTGCAATAAACTCTGCTAAAAATTAATAGTATTATTTCTTCATGTTTAACACTTTGAACTTTAATAGCAATCTTCTCACAAATGTTTGATACGATCAAGACAGTTCTATATCAATAATAAAGTATAATAGTAAATACTACTTTGTTTAACATCCCAAAATTTTTACTCAAGTTCACATTTAGAGTTCATAGACTAGATATATTGTATTTCAAAATGCTTTCTCAAAAATAATTAAAATACTTCAAAAAATAAGTTTTATTTTGGGAACTTGGTAGAGTAAGGAATGGGAAAATATGTATGGATAAAACGGATATTACACTATGATTTATGTTGGTTTATTCCAACTTGAATTGCATCTAATTTTTTTTTTTTACTAATGGCAAAAGGTTCCATTAATAAATTAATGTTACAACTATGATTTATTGTCATCTTTTGGCTTACAAAAGCGTATGCAAGACCATTCATATTTGAGTACATAATGACACTATTAATAATACATCAAAAGTTGTGTGAAATGTATACAAGGAAACTCTGAACTGCACAACATAAACTTTTAGGATTCCCTGCATTTGAGAATAACTTCACAAATATAATTTTCTCTTTAAGTTAACCAAAATGTGACCTTTAAACTTAGCATTGGTAACTTCTGAATATCTTTACATGCAATTTTTAATGTATATCACAAGTAGAGCATTAACATTAGTGGTTTCCAGGTGACTTCATTTCTATCTATAGAAGTCCAAGAAGACTTGTAAAATCAACATTCATCTTCCTCAACTTCTTCACCTTTTTGTCTTTCTTGAAGACTATCAACCTAGAAGATGATTCATCTTCTACACTCTCATGCGCATTCAGGTGAAGCTTAATTATATAAAGGTTAGACAGAACTGCTTCAAGAGTAATGCAATCCTTCCCTATACTTAGAAAACTCGCCAACTTCTCATCAGACGGCAAGAGAGAGACTAGTAGAATTGTAAGTGTCACTAGGTAGAGAAACATGATTTCCCATTAATAGAGTTTTAATACTTGGCTAGTTTACTAAACAAACATGAAAAATATCTTTGTAAATCTTTGGACAACAAATTTTACAGTATTTTAACAACTATCGATCACTTTATTATCTTTCTTCAACTTAGAAGATTTCTTTATATATGAAATTAAGAAAAGAACCATTTCAAATCTGCTTTTTGGCTAGTTGAGAAGCTTTACATCAAAACATTATCTTAAAGTTTTCATATGTTTACGCATGAATGTAAAAATACATTAAATACAATTTCATATAAAATTTCTATTCCTTAAGAAACATCCTAATAAAGAAACATCCTAAAGTATGATTTATCAAGCCTCAGTCATGACTTCTCACTTCATAACATTTTTCTATTTATATATCATTAAGGATTTTGCATTAAAATATTAAAACAAACTTCATAAAAAAAATTTACTAGAAAAAAATATTAACTTATTTATTTAAGTTATACATAAATTAATTAGCATAAAACGCTATATTTTCTTTAATTTTTTAATTTTTAACTTACATATAACTTAATTCTAAGTTATAATTCTTTAATTTTTAGCTTTTAAAACAAACGATAAGCCGGTAAGTTTATACATTTTAAAAATAATATTTTATCTTTTATCAAACCAAATCTACGTCAATATGAATTAAGGCATAGGCTCTTGACAAGCCATTTGGCCAATTCTCTAAATATTAGCTTTAATTATAAATAAGAAGACAGGAATTAAAACTTTCATTGAAATAATTTCCAATAAACTAAGAAATTGGGTATATTTTAATCTGTGCTGAGCTACCTGTAGCCTGGTTGGTCTCGATTGATATACCTACGGTTGTGATAATGAGACTTTGATCCTTAGAAAAATGTCGAGAGAGAATAAGAAGATAGCCCTAGTGACCCCACGGTTTATGATTCGGGTTTAAATACTTATGTCACAACTCAGGACACATTACAAACACATGATATTCTTCACCAAATGTGAAGTCAAATGTCGCAATGCCAGCCAAACCGCCATAAAAATTGACATAGAAGGAAAGAAAAAATGAAAAAAATGGCTATTATCTTCTGAGCCTGATGAATTTGAAAAGGGCAGTTCTGGCTCTCCTCAATCATGCAGACCCAAACAAGGTACATCCCACACAGGCCATCGCATAAGCACAGATGAACATAGCATAGTTTCAATGAAAACCAAGTCCCTAAGAAACGTTTAATTTTATATCCATGATGATAGATAAGCTATAGATCATATCACTAAAATTCTTGCAACCACAGATGGTTATTGATGGCCATAGACCTTCGACTCTCTTTTGTCAAATCTTTTTAGCTACCCAACTATGCCTCCACCGCTACCTCAATCAAAGAGCTTCCACTTATCAAGTATCAAGAAAACAAAGAAGGCTAGATAGCTACTCAACGTACTAGGAATTGAAACAAGTGAGAATCCTTGGGGTGTCTACCCATGGAGGCAGAAAGAAATTGAAAAGTGACAAGTGATCAAGTCATACGGCAAGACAATAAAAGGGACATTTGTTAATTGGGTGTTTATGCCAAAAATCACGCTTCAATGCATAGACTTTCAACGTGTATGTTCATTGATGACATCAATAACTCCACATAATCCCGCTTCAGCCAGTGTTTAGCACCCTCTAAACACTATTCCTTTTGATGATGATGTAAAATCACGGAAGCGTTAAGCTAATCCCTGTCGATCTTTCCCTTCCTCTTTTTGCCATCTCCAGACATATGTTTATCTATTGTTCGCCCCCATTCTCTTCTTCCATTCATTCTACTGTATTAGAGCTAAAGCATTAACGTAATATATAAAAGTTGTCACTTAGCAGCAATAAAATCAACCGAATAATCAAGGAATTATAGCAAAATAATACTTACAGATTTACTCTACCACTCAGCGTACCGCTTAGCATGGAATACACTGACAAACGTAAGTACACAATTGATCCAATGCATTCATACTATACCTCAGGTAATAAATAATTTTAGCAAGTAAACAAAAAATTCATCAGGGAGATAGTTGATGAAATTTGAGAGAACAATTCCAACAAAGCAGCTGGCTTATTGTGAACTTGCTTCACTGATATCAGAGTGAAAAAAATAAATTGTACATTCTATAATATCACAAACAAGTAATAGCTGTTGCATCTACATCAAAAGGTAAGACAATAATAAAAATAAGGATTATGATTCCACTTATCAATTCGCCAACTCAAACTTCCGAAGCATATCGCAGTGCGGTGTTTCCCGGATATACCCCCATTGGCGGCGCTGCAACTCAAAATGACAATTCTGGCGAAGAACGCTAAAGTAATCCCTCTCCACCCTTTCTTCAAGAGTTGCTCGTTCTTCGCTCTCAGGCGGATACTCCTGAGCAAACTTTGTAGACTTGACATAATAGTTAACACCCTTTGGTGTAGTTAAACGATGCTCATAAGGATAGCTCTTCGACAGCGAGTACAAGGGATCCGACGAAGGCAAAAAGTTTAGTAGCAAAATCAGTAGCACCGGCAACAACTGAATTAAAGCACGAACATTAAAACCACCAGAAGCGTGTTCAGCAGGCCTGTGACCATTGAAGCCGTTGAAGCCACCTGGTCCAAAACTGAATCCTCCAAAATTGGCTGCAGGAGCCATTCCTCCAAAGAAGAAGTTCCTAAATATCTCCTCAGCATCAACATCAGCCTCATAGTAACCATTATAACCTCTAGCAGCTGGCCTCGCGGCACGCTGCTCGTAAACCGATTCATCTTCACCGGAAACATCATACTTTCTCCTACTCTCTTCATTGCTAAGGCACTGAAACGCCTTTGACACAGCCTTGAATGCTTCCTCAGCGCCAGGGGCTTTGTTCTTGTCGGGATGAACCTTAAGGGACAGTTTCCTATAAGATTTCCTCACATCCTCAACAGTGCAACTTTTCTCTACTCCCAATATCTCATAAAAGTTTTTCTTCCTCTTAATTTCTCTGATAATTGAAACTTGCTCTTCGGTATACGTGGCCGAAGAGGACGAGGCGGATGACGACCCCGCCGTGGCCGCCGAGGTAGCGGCCGCCCTTCGCCGGAGAGAAGGCTGATCGGGGGGCACGGTACCTTCCGCCGCGGTCTCTTTGGCAGAAGACTTATCCCCTGTGTCCGCCTCAATCGTGGACAGTAGATCGTCGACGGGGAGCGTGGGGTCGAGGCGGCGCGCCTTCGTCACGAACTTCAACGCGCGTGAACGATCGCCGTTTTCTAACGCCTCTTTACCGATTCTCAAACATTTCAGCGCGTCGTCCTTGTTCCCATCCATCGTGAAGATAACGCTCGTACCGGATCTTTGCACCTAAAAAAATAGGGTACCGAAGGGAGTGAAAAATCCGAGATTTATATGTCAGATTCGAGATTAATTTTGGGGAAAATAGAAAGAAGAACAAAAGATTGTGAATTGAAATGACAAATTGAAGAGATGCGTGAAGCTGATATGATGGATCGAGAGGGAGTGAAGGAAATTGGGAAAGTGAACTTACAGTTAAAGAGCGAAGACGAGCGTAGAAGAATCGCGCTATCGAGATCGGAAAAACGAGTTGATTAGGGTTTCATTTGGAGACAGAAAGAATTGAGAGATTGTTTTTCAGTTTATCACTGCCCCACGATTGGAGATTAATGGAGCAACTCTTTGATTTTTCTCCTCTTCTCCATATATACTTCATCTCTCTCAACACGCGGATTTATATATCGCATTTCTTTTCATAAAAGATATATAATTGTTTTTTCTAAAATAAATTTCTTATAATCAAAATAATAAAATAAATTAAATTATTAACTAAGTATACATATTTTCTTAACATATCTATAATTCCCTGAATTTTAATAATAAATCATCCAACGTAACATCAAAAACAAAAATGAGATAAAAAAAACAAAAATAAGAGTTCGACACCCTGAAATGAAACATCTAATTAACAATTATTTTAAATTAAGAAATATATTGAAATATTATTATTTTAAGTTGGTAAAGTAGATGCTTTTTCCTTCGTATCAAAACAACATCACCTATTTTAGAAATTTGATAATTAATAAAAAGGTTTAATACCTTTTTTGTCCCTCGAAAGGGGTCAATGTTCAATGTGGTCCTACCCTTTTTTAGAAGTTCAATGTGGTCCCACCTTTTGTAAAAAGTGTGCAATCAAGTCCTTTTTGGAAACGGCGTTGAGTTTTTAACGGAGCAGCTGACAGGGTGGACTGAAGTTAGCTACGTGGCTTTGTGTGGGTAATACGTGGCTGAGAGAGGGTCATACGTAGCTGTGAGAGGGTAAATTTGATAATATTACTGAGGTTAGGAAATCAGAAGTTAGGGTTTCAGGAGTTTTAGAGAAATTGGGAATTTGGGATTGATCATCGTGGAGGAAGGGTGTTGAAATCTCAAGCGCGAATTGGATACCACAAATCTGAAGCTCAAATTGGAAACCGTAAATCAGGTTAGGGTTTATGTTTGATAATTTTATGATATGTATTTGTTGTATATGTTATCACTGTTGTCGCTTTATAGTGGGATTAAGTAGGGGTGAAAAGTTGTCTTCTTTTGATGGTTGATAATGGTCCCATAGATATTAGTTTAACTTAAATTAGTGGTCCCCGTTTGCATTTGCAGGGTTGGGGTAGGGATGGGTGATGACATGTTTCAGGTTGTGGTCCATCACGGTGGGACCTTGATCAAAGAAGTCCCCTTTAAGTATATGGGCGGGGAGATAGTTTATTGGGACGTAGATCCCGATAAATGGTGTTATTTTGGAGTATTAGGTTCACTTAAAGATCTGGGTTACATGGAAGTAAAAGAATTATATTACAATAATCCAACATGTTTTACATAAGCTTGATGATGATAAAGGAGCCATCAACATGATGAAGGTGGCTAATTATTTGGGGAAAGTGAACCTATATGTTGTGCATGGGGTGGACGAACCAGCTATTGTAGAAAATGATGACAATGAGATTTTGTACGTATGTGAAGGTCCAGCAGACAGTGGTGAGGGTAGTGACGTTGGAGGAGAAGCACATCTTGAGGGTGACAAGGAGGATGTTGAGAATGAAAATGTCTGGGAGGATGATAAGGAGGATGCAGAAGATGTTGAGGTTGCAGTGGAGGTTGAGAATGAGGACAGAGTTGAGCTTGAACATGATGGATTAGTGGAAGTGCACATTGAGGATGGAAGGGAGGTTGAAAGTGAAGAAGAATTGGAAGTGGACATTGAGGAGGGAGGGGAGGTTCCTACTGAACAAGAAGAGGAAGTGGACATTGAGGATGGAGGGGAGGTTCATACTGAACAAGAATTGGAAGCAGACATTGAGGATGGAGGGGAGCTTCATACTGAAGAAGAATTGGAAGTGGACGTGGACAGTGATGATGAACCAGGAATGGATGATCTGAGTGGTGATGAATATGTGGATTCAGACAATGATGAAGAAACCTAACAACAATGCAGGGGTTTGTCAGATGATGATTGGGAGTCTGATATGCTTGTAACTCCTGAAAACAGTTCAAGTGAGGAGGATGACAACGAGGATAGAGTATGTATGAGTGGTTTCTCAAAATATGCAAAACAGAAGTCCATGGCAGATTACAAGTGGGAAGTGGGCACCATTTTCAGTGGGAAGGAAGAGTTTAAGGATGCTATTAGAAGGTATGTTGTTCATGCTGGGAGGGATCTAAAATTTGTGAAGAATGATAAGCGTAGGGTGAGGGTGCGCTGCATGGGTGGCCAAGGGAAGTGCCCATGGGTAGCTTACTGTGGGTACTTGCCATCACGCAAAATTTGGCAATTAAGGAAGATAATTGATACTCACGGTTGTAGTAGGCAACTTAACATCAAACTAATGAATGCTCAATGGTTGAGTGAAGAAATAGATAGGTCTTTAGTTGACAATCCTAATTTAAAGGTGAATGATATTCGTACTAAAGCATTAAGGAAATGGAATACAAATGTGTCCATATCCAAGGCACGAAGGGCAAAGTTAATTGCCACAAGACAGCTTGAAGGAGATTTCAAAGAACAGTATAAAAGGATATACGACTATGGACATGAGTTGTTGAGGTGTAACCCAAGTTCAACAGTGCAGATTAAAGTTGACTCTCATAATGGTGATTCAATCTTCCAAAGAATGTATGTTTGTCTGAAAGCTTGTAAAGACAGTTTCAAAAGTTGTAGGCCCATAATATGTTTAGACGGATGTTTTTTGAAAGGTTATTACAAGGGAGAGCTTCTCACTGCTGTTGGTAGGGACCCAAACGATCAAATGCTACCACTTGCCTATGCAATAGTAGAAGTGGAGAACAAAGACAGCTGGACATGGTTCTTGCAATTATTAATTCAAGACCTCGGGGGTAGTGAAGTATGTGGGGGGTGCACGTGGATGTCAGACCAGCAGAAGGTAAATATACACCTTATATTCAATTTTACTTAATGCTTTGTTAAAGGATATTGTTTTATGACTAAAATTATTTGTGCAGGGGTTGGTCCCAGCTATCCAAGAGCTTCTTCCTGGGGCAGAACAAAGATTCTGTATGAGGCACCTGTATGCAAACTTTAGGAAAAGGTTTGGTGGTCAAATTTTAAAAAATCTGATGTGGACAGTTGCCACAAGCACATATCCACAGGCTTGGGAGAGAGAGATGCTGAAAATTAAAGAAGTCAATGTTGAAGCATATAAATACCTCATAGCCATTCCCCCGAGATAACTCATTAGCCATTACATACAATTTACTGTCCTTGATGCATTGTAACCCATTTGAGTGTGCAACAGGTTTTGGTCAAGATCTCGCTTCACAGGTCAAGCAATGACTGATACACTAGATAACAACATCAGTGAAGCTTTCAACAGTGTTCTTATTCATTCAAGAGGAAAACCTATTATAACCATGATGGAGGATATCAGAGTTTACCTCATGAAAAGGTGGGCCACCAATAGAACCAAGGTGGCATCTATGGAGTTCACAATATGCCCAAAGATAAAGAAGAGACTTGAGAAGGAATGTAATTTGTCAAGATTTTGGGTGCCAAGGTAATATAACTCAATTTATTTTATATACAAGTTATTTATCTACATTGTTGATGTGCTTCATTTCTTTCAGCTGGTCTGCACGAAAGATTTTTGAGGTTAGGCATACTTTATCAGTTGGGAACAAGTTCACACTGGACCTGGACACAAAGGAGTGTAGCTGCAGAAAGTGGATGATTAGTGTCATTCCATGTTGTCATGCAATTGCAGCAATGAACTTCTCCAACGTTGATCCACAGACTTTTGTCCCCAATGTGTTCACAAGATCCACCTATGAAGAGGTCTATGCGTCCATCATTTTTCCACTCAATGGCCACCTACTATGGGAAACCACAAATTTCAATGATGTACTACCACCACTGATCAGGAAGATGCTTGGGAGGCCAAAGAAAAAAAGGAGGTTGGAAGCATGAGAGCTAACTAAAGATCAGACTCAAATGCGTGTTGGTGGCCATAAGAAAAAATGTAGTCTTTGTCGTAAGGTGGGGCACAACAAGAATGTATGCCCTTTAAAGCCCCAGCCAGCAGAAACAACACAACCATCACAGCCACCTCTAAGTTCCCCAACCCCTGAACCATCACAGCCATCAAGTCCCCAATCATCCCGGCCAACAAAATGCAAAGTCAGAAGAAAACATACTTAGATGAAATTGGGTTATTAGATATTTAAATTACGTGGTGGTGTAATATGTACTATTTGTTAATTGGTGGTGTAATACATACTTAACTTACTTACTGAACTGATTTTCTGTATTTCTTTTATGTGTCGTAATGAATGAAACTTTTTTTATGTATATGTTTTATGTACTTGTTTTATGTATTTGTTTTATGTATTTGTTTTATGTGCCAATATTCAGCATCATATGCATTATTTGGGTGACCTTTGTGAACAGTTTTAAAGCAAATGGGGGACTCATTTCAACATTTTTAAAACATCAGGGGACTGATTTCAACATTGTTAAAACATCAGGGGGACTGATTTGAACATTAATCACTAAAATTTACTCATTAAAATAGTCAATACGTAATACATTGGATGTTACAATCTAACTAAATGAACCTAAACAGAACCTGAACAAGGCACACCACAATACACACACACAAAGCTACAACTAAGATCTTCATCATTTTCTGCAAGTCCTGCACTGAATTTTCCAGCTGACTTATCCTCCTCACCATTGTGCAATCTTTTTCATCAACTTTCTCTTCAACACACCACTTGAAAAAGTTACACGAGCTGCCAATTGAAGATCCACCCTGTTATTCACCAAGTTATGGAATCTATCAACAAATGCATCATCAATTCAAAAAAACTTTAACTCAAAAGGGTATAATTCAAACCTTGTAACGTGGACAACCCCAGAAATTTCTCCCAGCATTCTTCGTAGTTCTCGCCAATTTGGTTACAACAACATCACCACAGTAACAAGTGGGGATTATCCCACCTCCTCTCACACCACAACCATGGGACCACCGAGAAGATCCTTTGTCCCAACTTCTCGAACACGACGAACACCCTTCAGAAGAAGCCATTCGTATCCCAAATTACCAATTTCTCTAAAACTCCTGAAACCCTAACTTCTGATTTCCTAACCTCAGTAATATTATCAAATTTACCCTCTCACAGCCACGTATCACCCACTCACAGCCACGTATTACCCACACAAAGCCACGTAGCTAACTTCAGTCCACCCTGTCAGCTGCTCCGTTAAAAACTCAACGTCGTTTCCAAAAAGGACTTGATTGCACACTTTTTACAAAAGGTGGGACCACATTGAACTTCTAAAAAAGGGTAGGACCACATTGAACATTGGCCCCCTTTCGAGGGACCAAAAGAGGTATTAAACCTTAATAAAAACTAAATAATGATTATTTAAAAATTATATTTTTTGTAAATAATCTATTAAAATAATAAATCACATAATATAATGTAAAGTAATATTAATCGGTGTGGTGTAAAATAAATTTTAAAATAAAATATCGTTATTAATAATGATTGGTACCAAATTTTAATAAGTGAGAAAAATGAAGAACTTGTTTTATTACATTATAATGTATTAGAAATATAAAATTCTTTCAAATTTAAATTGATAATTTTGTTGATTAATTTAAGCAAATAATAAATAATTTTTGTAATAAGTTTTGTTAATAAAAGTTTAACATGGCTACTGTATGTATAAAATAGAGAGTACGATTTGAAATTTTTATTTTAAATGTTGAAAAATAAAATAAATAACCATTTCATGATGACTTAGGAGAAAAAACTTTGTTTCACCTTACATAAATAACTTTAACTCTTCTTGGATGTGTTGTAGTCAAGGTTAGGAGTTAGGAGATATGTCATCAAGCTCCAGGACGTTGAAGATGTTATGTCTTTCAAGGTCAATGCAAACGGGGTTGGTTGAACCCCTCATTCGATAAGAGCCAATGTGGTCGTTCCTCTCTGGCTGGTCAGCTATTACATGTAGTGGAGACCTTAAAAAATCAGTTGTAGAAATTGTTATAGAGCCTTGTGTTGCAGTAGGAGCCATTATTTCTCCTTGTGACTCGTTGCCAAAGATTAATAGTTCTACTTGTAAAAGGTTGTGAAATCTTAAGTGAATTTCTAAAGTCTTCTGTCTTGGAGGGCTGAGTACAGCTCCACTAGGGCACTGAAGATGTTGTCTTTCAAGCTCAACGTAAACAGGGTTGGTTGAATCCCTCATTCGGAAAAAGCCAATGTGGTCGATCCTCTGTAGCTGGTAAGCTATTACACTTAGTGGAGACCTTAAACAAGGCTTCGGGTCAGTTGTAAACTGTTACAGCACCTTGCGTTGCAGGAGCTGTTATTTCTCCTTCTTGTGACATGTCGTCAAAGATTATAGTTCTACCTGTAAAAGGTTGTGAATTTCTAAAGTCTTCTGTCTCGAAGGGATTGAAATTTTTCTCTAATCCCAATATCTCATAAAAGTTTTTCTTCCTCTTACTTTCTTTGGCACGGAACTGGTCCCTTGTCTCCGCTTCTATCGTGGACAGTACAT
The DNA here is from genome assembly GCF_029865625.1 of Vigna umbellata. NCBI lineage: Eukaryota > Viridiplantae > Streptophyta > Magnoliopsida > Fabales > Fabaceae > Vigna > Vigna umbellata. Next base: position 10,345,100 of record NC_142166.1, read on the forward strand.
CGTCGACGGGGAGCGCCTTCGTCACGAACTTCAACGCGGGTGAACGATTGTCGTTTTCTAAGGCCTAGTTACCGATTCTCAAACATTTCAACGTGTCGTCCTTATTCCCATCCATAGTCGGAGATAACGCTCGTACCAGATCTTTGCACCTGAAAAATTAGGGTAACCAAGGGAGTGAACCATCCTCAACAATCTTTTTCATCAACATTCTCCAAAAAAAAAATCAAAGCAATAAATTCTTCAATGAGGCACAACAACAAAAAGTTATAAAAAGACAAATAACTTGAAAGTATTCGTGTAATTTGTGCTACTATTCTCATTCTACTCTTTTGACCTAATCATTCGCTAGATTGATATGTATCTCTTCAATGTCTGCTTCCCTCCAACCGCTGCGGCAGTGGCAATTCCACCAATGGCACCGACAATGACCACGGATCGGGTGCGATGGTGGCTGAGGAATGGAGCACACATTTAAACCATCAAATGAGGAGGGAAAAGGGGAGAACGTATCTATAAAATGCAAAGCGACAGATCAAACGAAACGGCCACACCCACGAAGAAAAAAATTGGAACTAAAAGCGTGTCACAAATTCAAATTGAAAAAGTATGAAATTATAGTTACAAAATGGGTGATAATACAATGACACGCTGACATGGAGCTTACATTCATTTGACACGCTAATGTGGAGCTTACATTCATTTTACACGCTCCACATCATTGTTTTGAATAAAATAATTGCAGAGTAAGTAAGGGTAAAAGGAGCAAAATAAAAATTTGGGTTTCGGTCTTCTTTGGGTCCTCATTTGAAAATCTCATTTAGGTTTTCTTTCCTCACTCATTTAAATTTTTTATTTTAGGGATTTGTTCAGATTACGACTTACCTTGGCCTCAATTGTTCGGCCTCCCATGACCTCAAGTGTTCTTACTAAACCGTTCAGTTATACCTTGGCCCCAACTGCTCGGCCTCCCATGGCCTCACAAGTACTTAGCCAAATTTGGACTCAAGTGTTCGTACTCAACCGTTCGGCCATAGCTTGGCCTCAACTGCTCGGCCATAGCTTGGCCTCAACTGCTCAGCCATAGCTTGGCCTCACAGGTACATAGTCAAATTTGGCCTCAAGTGTTCATACTAAATCGTTCGGTCATACCTTGACCCCAATTGCTCGACCTCCCATGGTCTCACAGGTACTTAGCCAAATTTGGCCTCAATTGTTCGTACTCAACCGTTCGGCCATACATTGGCCTCAACTGCTCGCCCTCCCATGGCCTCACAAGTACTTAGCCAAATTTGACCTCAAGTGTTTGTACTAAACCGTTTGACCATACGTTGACCCCAACTGCTTGGCCTCTCATGGCCTCACAGGTACTTAGCCAAATTTGGCCTCAACCGTTCGGCCATACCTTGGCCTCAAATGTTCGACCTCAACCGTTCGGTATAACCTCACAGGTATGGCCGAACAGTTTCTCACGTTCTTTCTCTCAACCCTAACCCTAGCACTTTGAGTTCCTCTTCCAAAATGAAAGAGTCGACCTTTGAAAAATTGAAATCAGAGAGAGGACCTAATGCGGCAGCTGCCTTCACCGAAACATATTATTTCATTTATTCTCCTCCTAAACCAGCGCAGCACCAGCCAACAATGCAAATGACAAATTTACCCTTTATGACATTCACAATAATTGGCCCCATCACATGTCGAATGAGTGCCATTTACTTTAACCATGTTAAAGAATCATTTTCCTTACAAAATTGTCCCATTTCCTCGCTGTGGGACCCATAAACATTAAATTTGACACGTGTCAAATGAATGTCAATTTATGATAGCATGTCAAAGTACGAGTTCCCCTACCCTCTAGATACTTCTTTCCCTCCACACTCGTATTTATAGATAACATTTATTTTGTTTTTTTAGTTTTATTTGTTTGAATAATTTTTTTAAGACTTAAATAATTATTTATAACAAAAAACACTTTTCAATTTTATTATTTTAGTATCTATTTTAATTTAAATAATTATTTATTATAAAAAATTATTTACTCTTTCAGCATTTTAATAATTATTTTTTAAATTTAAATAATTATTCATAATCAAAAAATCATTCACATAATATTTTTATTTTAATAACTAAAATTTATTTTGTATATAATAATATCTATAATTATATACTTTTTTTATTTTATCTTGTCATTAAAATTTAGAGAGTTAAATATATTTTTATTCTCTAAGTGTTATGCGATTTTTGGATTTCATCTATTTACAAAGCTTTGTTTATTTTCATCATTTTCTTTAAAAACTCTAACTTTTAGTCCTGCGTTAAAATTTCCAAATTTCCCTGTCGTGACCAATGATGTGCTACGCCTAACGCCAACTTTCATGTGTTTGCCACGTTTCAATTATTTTCTGAAATCAGAACTGGGGTTTCTTGAAAAATTAGGGTTTTTTCCTTATCTTCAATCAATTAAACGAAGAGAAAACATGTTCTCTTTATCAATTGAGTTCTCTTGAAAATTCATTCAACCTAATATTCCAAAAGCTTGTTCTCTTTACAACTGAGTCATCTTCAATGCAACCCACAAGCCCTAAAATAACATTAACAAAAAATATTGAGTAAGAGAAAGAAAAAAAAGGAGGAACACCATTGAGATTTTAAGAATTGGATCGTGAGAAAGAACCTCGCGAAAAACAAAGTTGGGATCTTTTATGTGTTTTTGAAATCAACGGCGAGAATCGGAAGACGTAGAGGACGACTTGTCGGTCTATCCAAGCACGAACTGAAGGTGATCGACCGAAGGGTCTATCCAAGCACAAATCGAAGGGGTGTTACTGGACTGAAGGGGTCCCCTCTGAGAAAAAAATTGGCCAAACACCAGCGCCAGCATGTTGAACACAACTAAAGAACCAATTCCCAGAATACTGTACGACATGATGAGACAACCTCAGGGACCGTTGAAACAAGAAATCATCGCCAACGAATCCTCTAAGTTTGATTCCCGAGAACCCAATAAATCTTCCATCGATGCAAAGTCACCGATCTCCAACCCCCAAAATTCGAGCTCTTCTGCCATGCCCATGTCTGCTGTTGGTGTTTCTCTCGGCAATTTCTTTTTTTTCTTTTTATTTTGCTTTTTTTGGTTTCGTATTGATAGTCCTTTCGATTTAACTCTACAGCTCTGAAGAGGAAACGACCATGAATGGTGAAGCACGAGGATGAGAATCCTTCGAGCTTGAACGTTCGGAGCAGTCCCATTTCGTCAATGACGAAGGCTGAGAGCGATCAACACTTCGAAGTCGTAATCAAGAAGGTGTTGTTTTCAGAAAATAAACTCTGCGAGAAAGTCCTGGGCGATTTCATGGAGGGTCTAGTTTGGCCAGAATGCTTCATCAAAATCTCCGACAAGATCTTGGTCGTGTTCTTCCGTTTCGGAGAAGGCGGGGCCCGAAGCAGGAAAGAGCCCCAGAAGCTCTTCAAACTATTGGAAGTGTTTGAATCCCTAGAAAAACTCATATTCATAAAACACTAAAAACACTAAAAACATATTTAATCTAAATTTAAATAATTTATAATCAAAATTCTAAAGTAAATTATTAACTTCATCCCCGGTGTATCTATTTTCTTTACATATTCATAATTCCGTGAATTCTTATAAATGAATCAAAATCAGAAACAAGAGTTCGACACCTAAATGGAAACATCTAATTAACAATTCGTTTTAAATTAATATTGAAATATTGTAATTTTAAGTTGTTAAAGTAGATGGTTTTTTTTTTTCTTTTATCAAAATATCATCTCTTATTTTAGAAATTTGATAATTAATAAAATTAATAATGATTATTTAAAATCATTTTATTTTTAAATAAAATATTAAAATTAAAATTAATTAAAATAATAAATCACATAATATAATGTAAATTAATATTAATTGGTCTTGTGTAATATACATTTTAAAATAAAATATCGTTATTAACAATGATTGGTACCAAATTTTAATAAGTGGAAAAAATAAAGATATTGTTTTATTCTATTATAATGTATTAGAAATATAAAATTCTTTCAAATTTAAACTGATAATTTTGCTGATTATTCATTACTGGTTTAAGTAAATAATAAATAATTTTTGTTAATAAAAGTTAAGCATGGCTATTATATGTATAAAATAGAGAGTATGATTGGAAAATTTTATTTTAAATATTGAAAAATAAAATAACCAACTATTTATATTTATTTTATTTGAAATAGAATATTTTATTGCATATTATTGAAGTATTATAGATTGATACCGTAATATAAAAGAGTTTAAATTAAAAATAAATGAAACAATATTTAGAGATGAAACATTCAAAAGGATATATAAGTTTGTAACTAAGAATAACGTAAATAAAATATATTTCTTAAAATTAAAAGTTATAAAGAGAAAAAAATGGAATTAAGAACAAAAACGGTGCGGTGTCGCACTCGGTGGAGATCAACGACTGCGACGACGTGGAAGTGTGTGTGGAAGCTGTGATTTTGATGCACTACGAGGATCTCAAGACCAAGTTGTGTTCCATGGGCGATGGGGTTCCTAAAGTTTTGAGTTTGCTCAAGGTTCCTAAAGTTTTGAGTTTGCTCAAGGTTTCTAAAGTTTTGAGCTTGCTTAGGTTGATGTTCGTTGTTTTGTACATTCTTTTTGTCCTTGTTTCTTGACTGCAATTAGTTTCTTATGTTCTTACTTTTACTTGCGTTATTTGTAGGTATCGACAACAATCATGTTTGATCTTAGGGGTTGCATCATGCCTAGAATATTTGGAATCTATTCCATGGAGTGAGAATGAACAGGAGGAAGTGACATCCCAGCTAGGACATCTACAAATTCATGACTCCACAGTTGACGTTCTTCAAAGAGTATTATCGGATCCATGCATTGTTGATAGGACTCATGACATCTTCTTTAACCTAATAAAAAATAAAAAAATTTGACGAAAATAAAAATAAAAAAAATACCCTATATTGTCTTGGTTTAACCCCAACCGAAGTGGAAGACCCCATACTTCCTTGCTTCAAAGGAACCGAGGCAATAGACCTCGCAGGAAAACAATTAAAAAAAATATATTAAATACCCTCTACCGCCTCGATTGCATTTGAACTAAGGCAAAAGCCTACTCCTTTTTGTCTCGGTTCTGAACCAAAGCAAAATGCCTACTTCTTTTTGTCTTGCCTATATATAACTCGGTTTGTCAACCGCTGCATATAGGCAAAAATAACCGCTGTCATTTTCCTTTAGTGCACTAGTGATTGGTCAATCCTTTCAAGTTCTTTTCATTTATGTGTTTGGGCACAAATGTAGTTCACTACAAGTTGTTCAAAAGTTGTTATGCTTAAATTCTTCAAAAAGACCATATATTTTAGATAATCATTCCAAGGTACAAACATGAACAATGTACATCCCAAAGCGTTGTATGCATGTTTAAATACAACAAACACATATGAACATAAAAATTGAAGATTTTTGAACTTGCCACATATTTACACCATAATTCATCTAGCTTGATTGTGAATCACCTTGCTTGTTATATTTCTGTCAGATTTTTCGTCTTCTTCACAAGAAAAATCTTATGCTCCTCTTATCAAAAGTTACTACTAAATGAGTCTTTGCCTTCATTTATGCATATTCCAATACCATGATTGTACATCTAAGTGTACATGGTCAGTTGTAATTACGGTCACCATCTTCTTGCCTCTATTTTGAATAATTTATTGTATCAAGTGTCATGATCAAAGAGAAAATTGGAAGGTTGCTTTTCTTTTTTTAGCACAAAGTTTATTAGCTCTGTCATGTTTGTGTTATTTGTTGGCAAGAGATATTTTGTAAAGGTAATGTAGGGGAAAGTTGCAAAGAGAAAATGTCTTGATCTTCCTGTCTACTACAATATTTCTGTGTGGTAGAGGCTGGCAATAGCACGAAACCAATCCAACTTTTTTTTATTAAACTTTACTTGAGTAGGGTTATTTCCAGAACCACTTGCTATCTTTCATATGCACGTTGCTCTACATTTAACAAAAAAAGTGTTGTTTGTTGTCTCATGTAAGTGAGCATTTGTCCTTCAGTACGTTATCCAATCATTGTGTTATTTTCTCATTCTCTTATCTAGTATTTGTAATAGTAAAAAATATTGGCTTATTCATTCCATATGTTGTGAAAATTCGTTACAAAAATTAATTTAAGAAATTGGAGAAATGGTAAAGTAATTTATCTTGATAGAAAAAAAAATTATCCATGTTGGCAACATCTTTTTTTAACGGTGCATTCTTTAAGTGCCTCATGAAGTTTTGTGTCATGTATTAAATGTAATATCAAACAACTTATTATTAAAATAAGGAATGTTTCTCTGCAATATCCTCTCAGCAAAAGTTTTCTTGTAATATCAAACAACTTATTATTATATAGCTGGCATAAACTTTATGTAATTAATATAAAGAAATATTGTGTACTTAAAAATAAATCTCAGTTAAATATTAGAAGTTATTCTAAAAGAAAATTATGTGCTCTCATAAGTCATAAGTGATAAAAAGTAGGTTTAATAGCCAATTTAGTCCCCACTTTGGTTGAAAAATCTCAATTTAGTCCCTCGTTATAAAAGTGTTTTACATTAGTCCTAACTTTTAAAATAGTGGGTCAGGTTGGTCCCTTTCGTTAAATATAAGTTAACGAAATTAATGGATGATGATGTGACACAGCTTAAAGCTGATGTGTTAGATTGGTCCCTCGTTAGCTTTAAGTTGTGTCACATCATCATCCATTAATTTTGTTAACTTATATTTAACAGAAAGGACCAATCTAATCCACTATTTTAAAAGTTAGGACTAATTCAAAACACTTTTATAACGAGGGACTAAATTGAGATTTTTCAACCAAAGTGAGGATTAAATTGGCTATTAAACCTAAAAAGTAATACTTATCTTTCTATGGTTAATAAAATTCTTTATTAGTTACATAGGATAATAAAATACAACACAAATTACCTTTTTGTTTGATTTATCTCTCTAAGTCATCATCTTGCCAACTATTTTTAATACCATTAACAAACCTACTTTAACATCTAATTGAATTAGTTTGAAAAATTTGTCCAAAACAAACTTATGTTACAACCTTCACTTATAATGTTTCCATTTTCTTTTGCAAGAGTTGGTGTATTTTTTTTAATTTATATTTTAATTCTTAGTCAACTAGTTTGAATAAATAATGAATTAAAAAATATAGTACAATTAGACATGTATCCCAAATTTGTAGGAAAGAGAAAAATTCAAAAGATAAAATGTTACAAAATTTAGATATTAAAAGTAAAATTAGAAAAAAAATCCAAAAATTTATATATATTTATATGACGTACGGAATCTGAACTAAATTTTGACTATGATTATTTATTTTAGGAAATGGTGTTTTGTTGCCGGAAGCAACGTTAAATTAACTAACTAAGAATCTATAAAATCAACTAATTAAGGAGGCGTCAAATCACAATGACGCCGGACGGAAAAATAGGCGGTGGCGTGTGCTTTCTAAATTGGTCATATCGGAATTAAGATCCTCTGCAGTTTCAAAAAAAGTGCATAGATCTCAGCCCAACTTAAACTTATCTATAAATATTTTAAATCCTTTAATTTTGATCATGTTTTTTAATTTAATTTTTTTTAAATCGATTATTTTTATATTTTTTAATTTAGTTTTTATTTTTTTATAATTTCATATAATCCGGTCTTTTTCTATAATACTATACTAATGTTAAAAATGTGTTATGTATTCGTGATTTTTTTAATTTGTTTTTAAAAATAAAAATTTGTCACACATGTTGTAAAAGAGATAGTACTACCACATGCAGTATAACACCTTTTTAATATTATTAATATAATACTAATAAAAACGACCACGTTGCACTAAGTTTTCTAAAATAAAAATCAAATTAAAACACATATAAAAAGCACATATTAATGAAATCATTCAACTATCTTTTTATTACACGAAGAAAAGAAAAACTTGGATTAACGGTCAGATTTATAACGGCACCGCCTCTTTCAGATCGCAGAAAATCCATTTTCGTTATTTAGTGGGACAACAAAAAATCCTCTTAACGCCATAGCAGGAGACACCTCTGATTTGAACGTACGCAACACCACACAACAAAATATTCTTCATACATCATTTTCCATCACCGTGTTCTTCTTTTTTGCCCTCCTTCGATATTTGTTTTTTCTCTCTCTTCTCGTTTGGTTCAATCAATGGGTGCAGAGGTTAAGATCTGGAACCCCGTTGAAGTTGCAGAGCAAGCTAGCCACGACTATGTCTCGAAGATTCATCCCTCGCAGCTTGCCATCGACCCTTCGCTCGAACTTCCTCATATGACACCTCTCGTCCTGTACGTGATTCTCATTTTTTTTTCTTTTGTTTTCAATAAAAATAAAGAATAAAGTATTGATTTTTCCTTTTTCGCGCGCTTCTCGTTTGAACTTTCATGGGTTTCTTTGTTTCTTGGTATGGTTGCTGGGAAAAGGTGGGAAAGTGGGAGGGTCAGGTTTTGCTGGGAAGACGTATCAATTGGGGTTTGGTGGTTCTAGATTAATTAGAAATGTTCAATTTCTTTGGATTAGGTGTTGAGTGGGGTGTGATGCCTATAATAGAATACGTCTTTCGATGTTGAACCGTTGATTTTTTGTTTATTTATGTTATTAAATGTTGCTAAATCAGTTTCATCTGTATTCTTGAAATTGCATCATTTCCCTTTTTTTTTTCTTTTTTTTTTTCGTTTTGTTTCTTGCAGAAATATGTGCAAGGACATGTTCAAGGCGTGGGCAGATTTGGATGATTCTTGCTTTGATATTGAGAAAATATCCGGGGGAATTACAAATTTGTGTGAGTTGTTCTGTTGATGTTGTTTTTTTGAAGAAAGAATAAATTTTTTGTTCATCTCAAGATTGATTTTCACATGCTGAACGGCTATGTCTGGTGAACGGTTTACTTCACAAATCCAGAAATAGAGTCAGCTAAACTTTCATCTGGTTGTTTAATTGCTTGTCGCTCATCCGTAGTATTGTGTTGTTGTTGATGTGGTTGATGCATTTGTCATTGTCTGTCAGTACTCAAGGTTTCAGTTAAACAAGAAAATTGTATTGAGGAAATTATAACCATCAGATTGTATGGACCCAACACTGAGTACATTATAGATCGTCAGCGGGAATTGCAGGTTAGACACTTTACTGCATGATTACATACAAAACTAGCCATGTCACTGAATGCTTGTGCGTCCTTTCTTGAGTCAAATATTGCAGTCATCTAGTGTTGATGTAGCCGTCTATATCTTCTTGTTATTTCTGCAATGTTGTTCTCTGGTTGATGAATAATTGAAAGTTAGGGGTAACTGAAATGTACGTATGCTTGTGGCAAGCTTGCAGTAATACTTTCCAGGATTGTATCATATTTTATTATTTGTTGATGGGCTAAGATTTTCATCGATTTACCATTGCAAGTAGATTTGTCAAACCAGGTCAACCCATGTGGGTTTGGGTCATCCCATGAGCCTTAATTTTAAAATTTTGACGTAGGCCCAGACTGGAGATGTTTTGGCTAATGTCAAGCCGAAGTTGATCTCCGGCAATGCCAAGCTGAAAATGCCTGGGTCGCGGTCGAGTTGAAGATACCCTAGTTAAAATTGAGTTGAAGATGCTCTGGTAGAGGCTGGTGTGAAATTAGTCTAGTTGAGGTAGAGTTCAAAATAATGTGATTGAGGCCAAGGTAAAAATACTTTGGTCAAGGTTGAACTGACAATGGTCTAGCCATGGCCAAGCTAAAGATGCTTTGGTTAAGGCTGATATACGGCTGAGACCATGGAGAAGATGCCTTAGTAGAGATGGAATTGAAATATCTTGGTCAAAGTTGAGTTGAACATACCCAAAGGGTTGGGTTCAAGATACTCTAGTCGAGATTGAGGTCAAGTAAAAATTACCTTTATTGGGGTTAAACTAATGTACTATGTCTTTGGTTTAGTTAAAGATATTTTAGGTTGAGGCTGAGTTAAAGTTATTTTGTTTGAGATCAAGTTCAGGAACTCTAGTCCGGTCGAGTTGAAATTATTTATTTTTTTTGTAATCAGCTGAGGAAAACATCTTTTGATATAGACATAACTTGTTGGCTGGAAGCCTTTAAGCCATGGTCCACCCCCTTACTAAGTGGGCTTAAAAACTCCTCGTTAGGTGGCAAAAAATTGGATCATTATAGTGAGCTGGCCCTTGGACACACACAGGGATAAATTGACACCTCTAATTGTAAAGTTAAACTTTAGCTTTCATTTTGAGCTTACTAATCTTCAGTTGAGATAAATTTGGTAATACAATTATTTATTCCTTTATTATTGTTGAATTATTTTTCTCCACTTTCTGAAGCAGCATAAGAAAATAATTAAAATAATCTTATGCAAATTTTTGTTTCCTATGTTAGATGATGTTGCATGGCTTTTATACTTTTTGGGAGTAGGATTTAAAAATGTCTTTCAATATAAATATATAATTTCTTGAGTATGTATTATGGATTTCATTTTCTTTTATTCTGACACAGAGATAAGGTCAAATTAAAAGTTAAAATAATACTTATTAGGAAGGGATAAGCAAACCACGACTTCAAAAACTGTTGAAATCCACATCAACACAAGTCCCTTGTAGATGATGTGCTGCAAAACTTTGTTCATTAATCCATAAGAAAAGAAAGAGAAAACTTGTTGAAATTGTAGGTATACTATTCATTTATATCCCTGCTTAGATGTGCACGGAGGATGTCGGTTGTAGATTGTGATCAGAGAAAGATATGAATTCTGATGGTGAAAAAAGATTTTAGTTTATAATTGTTAAATTAGTTGCTTATCTGTATTTTACTCAATGGTTTTACTTGAAGTTTGGTGTAAAATTTGGTGTTTAGGCTACCAAATTCATCACAGCTGCAGGATTTGGTGCTAAGTGGCTCGGCATATTTGGGAATGGCATGGTGCAATCTTTTATTAATGCTCAAACTCTATCACCTTCAGGTACAAATGGGAAAACTTCATGAATGTTCAACTATCTTTAAATGTAGCAACTATGTACTTCCCTAACCCAACCTAAGACTTGATGCTGACTTTTGATCATGAGGAGGCTCTAAGCTGAAGTTCTCAATTATCTGTTATTATACTTTGTTTACCGCTACACTGGTTTAATGACTTCGTGAATATATTTTCTCCGTGGCAGATATGCGGGAACCAAAGCTTGCTGCTAAAATAGCTAAGCAACTTAAAAGATTTCATTATGTGGAAATTCCAGGTTCAAAGGAACCTCAATTATGGAATGATGTTTGGAAGTTCTTTGAGAAAGGTCTATTATCTTTTCTTTCTTCTAGTGTGGTCTCTGTCCGATTCTATTTCAATTGATGAGTTACTTCTGTAATTTTGTTTGAAGTCAATTTGATTTGTTGATTTCTATCATTCCTTCTCTGAAGTTTTGAACTCCCCTTTTTAGTCTTTTCAGTTTCACCATTCTCTGATTTTTAGTTTTGAAAGCAACTGTTTTTTTTAAAGATCACATGCTAGGGAATATTTTGAAAGTAACTTATAATACCAGAATGACCTGTTATTTATGTCTTGTGAAAAATCTGTCATTGTTTTTGGACTAATAGAATTATTTATAAAAATACAATCTATTTAGGGTGTGTTTTTTGTTACCTAAAAGTTTCTTACGCTTTTCATTCTGTATTCTTAGTCCTATGTGATGATGTACTGCTTCAATATATTAAAACTATCATCAAGCTAGATTAACCTCATGCAATATGCTTTTGACAACGGCTTCTGTATGTTTATGCCTGAAAGATTGGTGTTATTAGTATTTGAGTAGCCACTTTTTCTTCCAGCATCTGTTCTTAAATTTGATGATAGTGAAATCCAGAAGACTTATGAAACGATTTCATTCAAGGAAATTCATGATGAAATTGTTGAGCTCAAGGTACTTGCTCTTTCCGACGTTTCTTAGCTGTTATATTTGTTTTTATCTTTGATTGTAATGCAGGGGTCAAACGAATATAAATTACCAACATATTTGAAGTCCAACTCTAATAACTAGATTTGAAAGTTAAGTTTATATTTTTAGTGGTGACTACCATCTTTTTTGCTGTCAATGTCCAAACACTTTTACTAAATATTTATTAGGACATGCCCAACAAAGAAAGGGCCAAAGTTTCCAGGCATAATCTTTTCCATCTCATTTGTGCTTGTGAAGATTATTTTTTGGCTTAATAAAGTTTTAACCTTATTAAAAATTAGGGATTTTTTCAATTAAGTTCCTATTAAAAATTTTTGCTCTATTGAGTGCATCAAATATTTTTCGTTTTAACCTTAGTATCCTACCGTTTGATTTTGCCGGGATGACATGGCCATTACTTTCGTCTTCCCATCTCCAACTTGCCAATCAACTCTATTGGAAAGGGAAGGAGCGAGTTGGAGAGAAAAAAATGAGTTGATCGGTGAGTTATAGATGAGAAGTATCGGTTACACCATACCGTAAATGGCAAAAATCAAACGGTGAGGTATTTAAACGAAAATAAGAAAACATTTGAGCACTCAATAAAACAATTTTTTGATAAGGATTCAATTTAAAATACCCAAATTTATGAGATACTTAAAACTTAATTAAACTATTTTTTTTATTGAAAAGGCTAAATTAGTTGTAGTCATTGGTTCATTTTATTTATGGTCATAATTTCTTCTCTTGACTAGGTTATATATATATATATATATATATATATATATATATATATATATTTCTTTTTTTTTTTTGTGACAGGGATTGTGTGATCTACTCAAATCTCCTGTAATTTTTGCTCACAACGACTTGCTTTCTGGAAATATAATGATTAATCATGAAGAAGGTATCTAAATAACTCGCTTGTAAGCATGCCTGTGCTTCTACTTGTTAATGTATTTATTTATTTATTGTAGAAAAGACAGTAGCTTATTTATTGTGCTTGCTATTCTATGCACGCCATGTCTATGAACTCACTCTCAAGAGTTGAGAGTTCTATATTAATATTTCCTTTATCTTTCTTCGTAAAATGTGTGTATGATATACTCATGAGCCAAGCATTGGTACAATTTACTTATTTCGGATTAGGAAACATTATCAAAATTAAGAATGTAGCGGTGTTGCATGGTTTTGTTCAAGAAAAATTGTTATATCTGTTTTTCTTCAATGGTTGCTAAATGAGTGCAAAATTACCTCACCGTTTGGATCATGAGCTTAGTATACTAACTCCAATTTTAATTATTCGGGATTTATATTAAAGCAGAAGAAGTACACAACATTAGTCATAAACCAACACAATGAGTATTTTTTTGAATAAGTAATGCGTTTGTTTTTTTAATTAGTTTGCTTGTTAACAGGAATTTCTGATGTGAATTTATTCATTCTCAGTTTATAACAAACTCTGGAATTCACAAATATTTTAACATTCACATGTGAAGAGATGATGCTTAGATAACCAGCTTTTTTATTAATTGATGAGGTTTTCATCTTTTTTTTTTCTTAATTTAGTCTGACATTTCTCCAGATAAACTTTACTTCATTGATTATGAATATGCATCATACAACTATAGAGGCTATGACATAGGAAACCACTTTGCAGAATATGCTGGTTTTGATTGTGACTTCGACTTGTGAGTTCTTTATCCTTGCTTCTCTCTTTTAATTAGGTTTCTGTTTGTTACTTCAGTTCATCATTTTCATAATGCAGGTACCCAAATATAAATGAACAATATCATTTCTTCAGGCATTACTTACAACCTGAAAGACCCCATGAGGTACCAATCACACTGAATGGGATTAAATATTTCTTTTGTATTTTATTTCACTGTCTCCAGATTGTCAATCATCTAAAAAATAAGATGTACACAATCCATCAATTATGCCATGATCATCTTATTTTCCATTAGCCTTTAATCACTTCGACACTCTAGCCCTTTGGTGTATCAACTATATTAGGTTGCCTTTCCTGTTGGAGTGATGTTTCCTTTTGCTGGTGTGCCTAAGACTGATCTTTGTTACATAAAACTGCCTAAATATCTTCCCGAAATCCACACTTTTGTCGTACCCTTGAAGTTTATTCAAATTTGACTTTAACTTGAAATAGCCTTATCTCAGTATGCCTTGTTGCATATATATAGCAATATTGTAGCATGAAGACACTTGCACTTCAGGGTACATAAGTTATTGGAAATATGAATATAAGTTTATTTTCGTGTCCTATAATAGATATCTCCTGTGTTTCTTTAAGATCATCATTTACTTAATATAATACAGGTGTCCGAGAAAGATCTTGAAGCTTTGTATGTTGAGGCAAATACATTTTCCCTTGCCTCTCACGTTTTCTGGGCATTGTGGGGTGTGATTCAGGTAGTATATTTTCCTCTTTTATTCTCAATGCTTTCTTAGTCGAACGACGTCCTTTATTGTTTGTTGATATTGTTTCTGATGATAAACAGGCAAAGATGTCCCCAATTGAATTTGATTATCTTGGTTACTTTTTCCTTCGATACAAGGAGTACAAAAGACAGAAAGAGAAGTATTTCTTGCTTGCACGGACCTATCTTACCGGATGCAAGAATAAGTAGATGAGAGAGATTTACTTAATCACTTGTTAGTTTCTGTATGTCATGTTTGTAGCATGAATCCGTTGATTCATGTAGTTTATGTTTGCTTAAAATTTCATTTTAGACTCTTTTCAGAATAATGGCCTAATTAAGGGTGTAGTTTGAGCTAGAGGCTTTTCTACCTCCTGTTGTTGTAATCCTAGAACAGGCTATAAAATTGATGTCATTCTTTTTCTTGTACTGTGGCATTATAATTTTTTTTGTCTTGTTTATTCACCTCTACAAAAGTGACCCCTCACTTACAATCTATTACATCCAATCTGCAATGGAGGCAATTCAATTAATTAAATTCCTTGTATCACAAGAAAAATGAGTTTCCCTTTTGCACATGAGATTAGCTCATGCTCGAGTTTGAGTTATGAATTTTTGTACTCTATATATTGACCGATACATGTTGATTGCAATACTGTGATGGAGAAAATCGATTGATTANTCTTTATCTTTCTATCTATCTATTTTAAATGTCTGTGACTCCAGATGAACTGAACTGTCTTATAGTTTTGCTCACTAAGAGTTTAATCATGATTAATGTTGTAATTAAGGTAAACCTAGTAGATGGCTATTATGATGCTGGAGACAACGTTAAGTTTGGGTTGCTAATGGCCTTTATTGCAACATTGTTTGATTGAATTTGGAAGCTCAATGATAGACCAGATTGAAAACGCTAGAGACAGCATAGACAACAGCTGCACTGGCAGCTTCTTCGATAGTATTCGGAGATTCAAATCCAGCGTATTCCTCCAAATTGCTTCAAGCAGCCATAAACGTAATTAATAAATATAAAAATTGTTCCTCCATTTTCATTTCTTGCTAGCTAAAGTGTTCTGTATGTTAATTGTCTAATTAATCAATCTGAATGTTTATTTTCAGGTATTCAATTTCGCAGACCGTTATAGGGGTTCTTACAGTGATTCTCTTAGTTTTGGTTGTAAATGCTAAATAAATAGGATGAACTTCTGTAGGGTGCATCATGGATTTATAAAGCCTTAGGAACTAGCTCATACATGCAATATATTTGATCCAATGCCCACATTTTAGGTGCTGATGATGACAAGTGACCCGGAACTAAAATCCTCCTTTCCAAGGTACCCTCTTTGTTCCCTTTGTTTACTTTCAACTCAAATTTCTTGTAGATAGATTTTTTATATTCTTTGAGGGAAAAAAACTAAACTTTTTTCACAAACAAAATAAACTTGTAAAACATTTACCTTTTAAAAATTAGATCAGATAAAAGTTAAACATACAAATTGATTTTAGGTTGCACGGAGATTCTAAATTCAGTTTATGTGACCCTACATGCCATCAAACTTTGTATATGTGTGTCACTTACAAGGATTATTTTGGATGGACTCGGTATCAAGAATTGTTGGAGAAAAATTCAGAAGAGTTCTAATTATACAAAGCTCCGTCTAAACTCTTTTTTAAACGGATATCAATATCTGTTTGTCCTTCAACGGATGTCGATATCCGTTCACGGATGTTGACATCCGTTTAAGAATCAACCTATATTTACATCCGTTTAAATATTATCAAAGGACAAAAGAGAAATAGAAAGGTGCTGGAAGTAGTACATGGTGGTGGAGGGAGTAACTCTCTTATTATTATTATTAAAAAAATTAAAATTAAAAAAATTAAAAAACCAATTAAAGAATTTATTTAACTAACTTTCTAAAATCGATTAAGAAATTTACTTAATTGTCCTTATTCTTAAATGAATTCAAAATTATCTTAACAACATATTAAATTTTATCTCTTAATATAAATTGTGGTATTTAATTACAAACGGATTATTTTTAATTAATATTAAATTATTATATTAAAATTTATTTTAAAATTTTCTTGTACATTTTATCTTTTATTTTTAATACAATTCATTATTCTATGTTTTAATTTACACAGTTAATAATTAAGTTGAGAACTAATCTATTAACTTATTCAGTTTTGTTTCTAAGACAATATATAACAATATTATTAATTATTAATTATTTTTTAACATAATTGATTTTTTTATGAACTCATTTCAATAAATTGATTTGAGTGTTGTCCTCCTGTGTTGAAACATAATCTTTGAATTCCATGTCTTAAGGTATACTGTCTGAAGAAACTATCCAATACATGAAAAACTCCATGACTATTATACATATTTTGAGAAAATTAAAATTGCGGTGAAAATAGTTTCTTTTATCTCTAAACTTAATGTTTGACTATTCATCACAACGGTGAAATTCTTCCAAAGTTTTATACATTTTTAGCTACATTATGTGAGGTATGTTTTATATATTTTTAACTACATCATGTGAAATGTAAGTTGTGGAGTAGGTTTTTGCATAGATGGTATTTTTCATTGGTTATTCAAAAGATTTTAGTTTATATATTGTGTGACTACATGATGAAAACAATCATTTTAAGGTTGGTAGATTGATGTTGGATGAAGAATGAGATTGATTCAAACTAATTTAAAATTATTTGTATAATCTTTATTTTCCTTATCTTTTACTATTTCTTAAATATTTTTTTTTCTAAAAAACTCATTTTCTAATTTGATTATTTTAAGAAGTTTTTCAAAGTTTGTTAATAAACAAAGAAATTTTAAATCATCAATTCACCTCCCTCATCCCCTCCCCACCTCATCTTAGTTGTTTTGATAGTTTTTCAAAAAAATATATCATACTATAGTGGAATAAATCAAATCTTTGTTGAGAGTGTCGTTATTATAATAAGTCTCCTTTATTTATAGAAGAAAAGTATTCCTTTTGAAAAAATTCCATGAAAATATTTCTTTAATCAAAAAGCTTGGAATGTTATTGTAAACTGATTATTCACTTCTTTTAAAATTGTTGAAAATATGTGGATTCGTAAAGATTTTTTAATTTTTAAATAAGTGATGAGAACAATGAAGCTAGATATAATGTAAGAGCAAATGACATAATTTCATTTACCTCATGATTTATGAATTCTATTGAATATTAATGTTTGAGTGTCAAGAAAATGTGAATAGTACTTGAAGTTATTCATGAAGACATGAAAGAGGTCGAGAGTATTAGGAAGAGTACTTTCATACAAGAGTGTGAAATTGAAGATGTTACAAGAAGAGATAATATGTGATGTTCGTAAAAGATTCACTCATATACTAAATCATATCACAACCTTGGGAAAGATAGTGGATAGAAAGGAGTTAAACATTAATATTAAAAGTCTTTGAACAAGAATTGACAGCCTATGCTATGTCATAAATAATTAAACACATCTCTATATCTATATAATTGCTAACAAGTCATAAGATTTGTGTTTTAACAAATAATATTAAGTTTTAGTTTGTTAAAACAAAGTTCAATAAACCTTATTTGATTTTGATTAAGGACTTTTTGTACAAAGAATAAAACAAAATTTTATAAGCATAAGATCTCCACAAACGTAAATGTTTCATCTGTTAAACAAACACAAAATATCTTACTTATGCTTGTTTGCTTTATAAGCTTTTGTTTGGACAAAGACACACATAATTTGAAATATTTCACATTACATTGAATACTTATAAATGTTTATTCTACTTATGTAAATAATGTTCATCTCTTATTTTCTTACAAGAGGATCTTACACAGACAAATTGATATTTAAATTGTTTATATTATTTCACTTTATAATTTAAATATCAATTTAAAACACTTTTAATTAAAAATATATATTTATTTAATTTTTAAAGTAGAAACCAAAATATATTCAAATTTGATATACAAATTTTAACTTTGTCACTAAAATCATATTTAATCATTTTTTAATATAATATAAATTTTTACTTTTTTACATTTATTATATTTTAAGTATTTTTTCATTTACATTTTCTTATCACATCATATAATTTATAAATTTATTATTTTTATTTTTTCAAAATGTATATTAAGTATAGAAGCGTAGATATTTGTTATGAATTTTATTTTTTTCATTTACACACTTTCTTATTGTTTTTGTTTCTTTCGTATTCTACAAAAAAAAAGCGTTAATTTAATAGCATTGAGACCTTTTTTCAAACAGTACAGAAGCAACACGTGTCGCATAGACATTGGAGAGACCACGTATATGTGTTTTGAATTAGAATTGTGGTGCGTTCAGAGCTATGAAAGCGAAGTCAATGCTTAAACATGGTGGATTTAAGTTTCGACATGCAAGAGCGAAGCGTATAACAGAATGGGTTGGGTCGCAGACACTCTTCACTCTTTCAATTCGATTCGATTCAGAGAAGTATTCAACCAGATCATCACTCTCGGTACCATGCTCCTTTTCCCCCATTTCTTTCATAATCACCCATTCAACAACTACTACGCAAATTAATCACTTAATTCTCGTTAATTTCTATCGCTCTTGCAATCGCTTTCAGGTTTGATTGTATCATCGGCGCTCGTCATATGGAAAGGGTTAAGCTGTGTTACCGGCAGCGAATCGCCCGTCGTCGTTGTTATTTCCGGAAGCATGGAACCTGGTTTCCGACGAGTAAGTGTGTCTCGCTCTATTTTTAGATTATGCCTAAATCTTCTTTTTCTTTCAAGAACCTTACACTCACACACACATTGTTTTACTTTGCATACTATCCTTTTAAATTATAAAAGTATTATATTTACTCCAATGTTAAAATCATTACCATTTAAAAGACCAAGTCTAACGAAAATATAACTACAAGAATTTTGGTATATGATGAAAAACAAATTATTTTATTTAGATACGTAAACAGATGGTAATAAAAATTCTGTTGAACAACGAGTATATCGAGGGGAAAACAGGAATGTAAGTGTAGTTTGAGTTAGTGATGAAAGATCTTATTTTTGGTTTATTTCAAGATATGCCAATAATAATGTAAATGGTCATTTGCCTTTTCTTTTGTCCCAAGCTTATGCGATGCTTGGTTAAATGGTTTTCTTACAGGGTGACATTCTGTTTTTGCACATGAGCAAGGATCCCATTCGTGCAGGAGACATTGTGGTTTACAGTCTAGATGTATGTACCATTATATTATTATTATTATTATTATTATTATTATTATTATTATTATTTTGTTTTGTACTGGATGTGGATTTTGAAATGCTTTCCTATATTATTCTATCAGTTTCTGTTTCTTGGCATTGACCATCAGTCTTTTCTTACTACTATACTTGTCTTGACAAGAACATGTTTTTTACCCCATGAAAATATTACTGTTTTTTTTTTAATTATTCATATGTTTTAACTTTCTTTAATATCAAAAAAGATATAGAAAAATGGTAAAACCGAAAAGTACTCCCATTATAACTGCACAAGTAGCCAATGTCAGGTTGAAGCTGCTACTGAAAATCCAGTTATTTGAACTCAAATATACTTTTAGTCTTGTTAAAAGAATATTATTTATTATTTCAGTTTTTATAAAAAAGTGTTTAATTCTTTATCTTATGTTAAGATTTTAATCATTCTCTAGATACTGAAAATGTGTCACAATAGATTAGATCACATTATTTTTCTAGTTAGAAACTACAATTTACAAGATTTACACAGAAGTTCAAACAAAAACTGTGCTATTTTCTTGCGTAGAGCGTATTTAACCCTTTTGAGAGATAGAGAAATAACCTTAACTCTCTTTTCTTCTCAATACTTAATTATTCAACAAAATCTCATGCTGTTCCCGTTAATGGAGAGTAGATCAAACTATCAATATTATACTCGTCAACCTATTCTCGAAATAAGACATTTATGTTTCTTTTGAAATATGCTATCTGCATGTCTATCTTTTCCTTAATATTAACCGCTGCACATATAGATTTCTTATACTCTGATAGAGCATAAATATTTGAGAAATAAATAAAAATTAGAAGGATTTGGTTGAAGAGAAATAAAGAAGACATGGGAAGAAAGATATACAGATAAGTATAAACGAGTTAGAAATATCACAATGACTCCCGTCTATTTTAAAATTATATTTTTTTTTCATACTTAAATTTGTTTCATCTTCACTCATCCTTTTAATTTTTTCAACATCAAACAAATCCCTTAGCCTCATAACAAGTCTAGTGACTTTCATGCATTGCAATATTGGATAGGATCCTTGTCACCTTGTTCTCTAAAGGGTAAAAAATGTTCTTAATTTTTTCTAGTGACACTTAGATATGTATTTGTTATATAAAACAATAATTTATTAACATTTTTTAATAATATTTTAACAGTATTTTTTTATTAAATTTAGAGTACGTCAGTACTAAATAAATAATGAACTAATGAAAAAATAACTATTATAGTATCAAAATGTTATTAATAAATCTGTGTCAAAAAAACAGAAACACAGAGGAAAGACAAGTTTTGGCCATCAGTTATGTTCTTGCAATATAATGCTAGTCTTGAATGATTTATTTATATTTAATGTCGCTTCAACAATACATTTTGACGACTAATGGCTACACATTGTGCAGGGAAAAGACATTCCAATTGTTCACCGTGTAATTGAGGTTTGTATAACTTTAGTTTTGTTCTGCTCAACCTTTTAATTTCTATTTAGTTCACCCAACGTAAGCCTATCATAAACGGTGTATCTTTTAATAAGAAAATAGACATTATGCAGAATACAGATAAACAGAAACACAGGGGAATGCATATGAAAAAAGGAATAGTGATAGTGAAAGGTTATAGATAATAGGTCCTTTGAACTACGTAACATGGTAACCATGCTAATTCTAGAATCAAAGGCTAGCTGGTTTGTACTGCTGAATTTTTTTCATTTTACAAAATGGATTTATTGGCTTCTTCTATTTTTAGAATTTGAATACTATTTGATGACTATGATACATATCACTCAATTTGTTGATTTTTCTTAGGTTCATGAACGTAAAAATTCTGAAGAAACTTATATCCTAACAAAAGGTACAATACAATAGATATGGATGCCTACATAATATGTCCATGTCATTTTCCAATTGTCAGCAGATGATCCATATTATATATTTTGGTCACGGTTCAATAAAGCTATTACTTTTAGTACTAAATTTATTGTGAATTAGCTTTTTTGGTTTCAAAACATTCACATTTCTTTGATATGCATTTCAGGAGACAACAATGATGACGATGACAGGGTTATGTATAATTATGGCCAGAAGTGGTTACAAAAACACCATATTATAGGAAGAGCTGTAGGGTAAATCCTTTTACCTTAGGACTAAGCTTCACCTTTTTGAACTCGTCAAAGAGAATTTGCTTTTGAGCCGACTAAGTACATTTTTGGATTAAATTGAAAGAGTTTAAAAATATTTGTTTTCAAATCAAGAGTCTTTATTCTTCATTTCTTTGAAGAAATTTGCAAAATCATTTTTCAAATTATAAACAAAACATGATTTCGTCAATTATGTTTACACACTTCATTACTTGTGTCTTTTCTGCAGGTTCTTGCCTTATGTTGGTTGGGCTACAATAATAATGTCTGATATTCCTGTTCTCAAGGTTTGTTCTTTGGAACTACAGTTCAATAGTGTGTCAATATTAGCAGCTTAATATTAATGCATTCTTTCTTGCAGTATATACTGCTAGGGGCACTGGGACTGCTAGTTTTAACAACGAAGGAATAAGGATGCAATTCTTGATACATGGCTTAAATGGATTTTAAGGACGAAGAGTGTAACAGAGTATAAATAAATTATATAAGAATATCATAATCTTTTTTCTTTTTCAAATATATACATACCTCAAAGTTACATACTCTTCCTTGTTTTGGTTTCCGCTACAAAGCTACACATATTATCACATAGTGCAATAAACTCTGCTAAAAATTAATAGTATTATTTCTTCATGTTTAACACTTTGAACTTTAATAGCAATCTTCTCACAAATGTTTGATACGATCAAGACAGTTCTATATCAATAATAAAGTATAATAGTAAATACTACTTTGTTTAACATCCCAAAATTTTTACTCAAGTTCACATTTAGAGTTCATAGACTAGATATATTGTATTTCAAAATGCTTTCTCAAAAATAATTAAAATACTTCAAAAAATAAGTTTTATTTTGGGAACTTGGTAGAGTAAGGAATGGGAAAATATGTATGGATAAAACGGATATTACACTATGATTTATGTTGGTTTATTCCAACTTGAATTGCATCTAATTTTTTTTTTTTACTAATGGCAAAAGGTTCCATTAATAAATTAATGTTACAACTATGATTTATTGTCATCTTTTGGCTTACAAAAGCGTATGCAAGACCATTCATATTTGAGTACATAATGACACTATTAATAATACATCAAAAGTTGTGTGAAATGTATACAAGGAAACTCTGAACTGCACAACATAAACTTTTAGGATTCCCTGCATTTGAGAATAACTTCACAAATATAATTTTCTCTTTAAGTTAACCAAAATGTGACCTTTAAACTTAGCATTGGTAACTTCTGAATATCTTTACATGCAATTTTTAATGTATATCACAAGTAGAGCATTAACATTAGTGGTTTCCAGGTGACTTCATTTCTATCTATAGAAGTCCAAGAAGACTTGTAAAATCAACATTCATCTTCCTCAACTTCTTCACCTTTTTGTCTTTCTTGAAGACTATCAACCTAGAAGATGATTCATCTTCTACACTCTCATGCGCATTCAGGTGAAGCTTAATTATATAAAGGTTAGACAGAACTGCTTCAAGAGTAATGCAATCCTTCCCTATACTTAGAAAACTCGCCAACTTCTCATCAGACGGCAAGAGAGAGACTAGTAGAATTGTAAGTGTCACTAGGTAGAGAAACATGATTTCCCATTAATAGAGTTTTAATACTTGGCTAGTTTACTAAACAAACATGAAAAATATCTTTGTAAATCTTTGGACAACAAATTTTACAGTATTTTAACAACTATCGATCACTTTATTATCTTTCTTCAACTTAGAAGATTTCTTTATATATGAAATTAAGAAAAGAACCATTTCAAATCTGCTTTTTGGCTAGTTGAGAAGCTTTACATCAAAACATTATCTTAAAGTTTTCATATGTTTACGCATGAATGTAAAAATACATTAAATACAATTTCATATAAAATTTCTATTCCTTAAGAAACATCCTAATAAAGAAACATCCTAAAGTATGATTTATCAAGCCTCAGTCATGACTTCTCACTTCATAACATTTTTCTATTTATATATCATTAAGGATTTTGCATTAAAATATTAAAACAAACTTCATAAAAAAAATTTACTAGAAAAAAATATTAACTTATTTATTTAAGTTATACATAAATTAATTAGCATAAAACGCTATATTTTCTTTAATTTTTTAATTTTTAACTTACATATAACTTAATTCTAAGTTATAATTCTTTAATTTTTAGCTTTTAAAACAAACGATAAGCCGGTAAGTTTATACATTTTAAAAATAATATTTTATCTTTTATCAAACCAAATCTACGTCAATATGAATTAAGGCATAGGCTCTTGACAAGCCATTTGGCCAATTCTCTAAATATTAGCTTTAATTATAAATAAGAAGACAGGAATTAAAACTTTCATTGAAATAATTTCCAATAAACTAAGAAATTGGGTATATTTTAATCTGTGCTGAGCTACCTGTAGCCTGGTTGGTCTCGATTGATATACCTACGGTTGTGATAATGAGACTTTGATCCTTAGAAAAATGTCGAGAGAGAATAAGAAGATAGCCCTAGTGACCCCACGGTTTATGATTCGGGTTTAAATACTTATGTCACAACTCAGGACACATTACAAACACATGATATTCTTCACCAAATGTGAAGTCAAATGTCGCAATGCCAGCCAAACCGCCATAAAAATTGACATAGAAGGAAAGAAAAAATGAAAAAAATGGCTATTATCTTCTGAGCCTGATGAATTTGAAAAGGGCAGTTCTGGCTCTCCTCAATCATGCAGACCCAAACAAGGTACATCCCACACAGGCCATCGCATAAGCACAGATGAACATAGCATAGTTTCAATGAAAACCAAGTCCCTAAGAAACGTTTAATTTTATATCCATGATGATAGATAAGCTATAGATCATATCACTAAAATTCTTGCAACCACAGATGGTTATTGATGGCCATAGACCTTCGACTCTCTTTTGTCAAATCTTTTTAGCTACCCAACTATGCCTCCACCGCTACCTCAATCAAAGAGCTTCCACTTATCAAGTATCAAGAAAACAAAGAAGGCTAGATAGCTACTCAACGTACTAGGAATTGAAACAAGTGAGAATCCTTGGGGTGTCTACCCATGGAGGCAGAAAGAAATTGAAAAGTGACAAGTGATCAAGTCATACGGCAAGACAATAAAAGGGACATTTGTTAATTGGGTGTTTATGCCAAAAATCACGCTTCAATGCATAGACTTTCAACGTGTATGTTCATTGATGACATCAATAACTCCACATAATCCCGCTTCAGCCAGTGTTTAGCACCCTCTAAACACTATTCCTTTTGATGATGATGTAAAATCACGGAAGCGTTAAGCTAATCCCTGTCGATCTTTCCCTTCCTCTTTTTGCCATCTCCAGACATATGTTTATCTATTGTTCGCCCCCATTCTCTTCTTCCATTCATTCTACTGTATTAGAGCTAAAGCATTAACGTAATATATAAAAGTTGTCACTTAGCAGCAATAAAATCAACCGAATAATCAAGGAATTATAGCAAAATAATACTTACAGATTTACTCTACCACTCAGCGTACCGCTTAGCATGGAATACACTGACAAACGTAAGTACACAATTGATCCAATGCATTCATACTATACCTCAGGTAATAAATAATTTTAGCAAGTAAACAAAAAATTCATCAGGGAGATAGTTGATGAAATTTGAGAGAACAATTCCAACAAAGCAGCTGGCTTATTGTGAACTTGCTTCACTGATATCAGAGTGAAAAAAATAAATTGTACATTCTATAATATCACAAACAAGTAATAGCTGTTGCATCTACATCAAAAGGTAAGACAATAATAAAAATAAGGATTATGATTCCACTTATCAATTCGCCAACTCAAACTTCCGAAGCATATCGCAGTGCGGTGTTTCCCGGATATACCCCCATTGGCGGCGCTGCAACTCAAAATGACAATTCTGGCGAAGAACGCTAAAGTAATCCCTCTCCACCCTTTCTTCAAGAGTTGCTCGTTCTTCGCTCTCAGGCGGATACTCCTGAGCAAACTTTGTAGACTTGACATAATAGTTAACACCCTTTGGTGTAGTTAAACGATGCTCATAAGGATAGCTCTTCGACAGCGAGTACAAGGGATCCGACGAAGGCAAAAAGTTTAGTAGCAAAATCAGTAGCACCGGCAACAACTGAATTAAAGCACGAACATTAAAACCACCAGAAGCGTGTTCAGCAGGCCTGTGACCATTGAAGCCGTTGAAGCCACCTGGTCCAAAACTGAATCCTCCAAAATTGGCTGCAGGAGCCATTCCTCCAAAGAAGAAGTTCCTAAATATCTCCTCAGCATCAACATCAGCCTCATAGTAACCATTATAACCTCTAGCAGCTGGCCTCGCGGCACGCTGCTCGTAAACCGATTCATCTTCACCGGAAACATCATACTTTCTCCTACTCTCTTCATTGCTAAGGCACTGAAACGCCTTTGACACAGCCTTGAATGCTTCCTCAGCGCCAGGGGCTTTGTTCTTGTCGGGATGAACCTTAAGGGACAGTTTCCTATAAGATTTCCTCACATCCTCAACAGTGCAACTTTTCTCTACTCCCAATATCTCATAAAAGTTTTTCTTCCTCTTAATTTCTCTGATAATTGAAACTTGCTCTTCGGTATACGTGGCCGAAGAGGACGAGGCGGATGACGACCCCGCCGTGGCCGCCGAGGTAGCGGCCGCCCTTCGCCGGAGAGAAGGCTGATCGGGGGGCACGGTACCTTCCGCCGCGGTCTCTTTGGCAGAAGACTTATCCCCTGTGTCCGCCTCAATCGTGGACAGTAGATCGTCGACGGGGAGCGTGGGGTCGAGGCGGCGCGCCTTCGTCACGAACTTCAACGCGCGTGAACGATCGCCGTTTTCTAACGCCTCTTTACCGATTCTCAAACATTTCAGCGCGTCGTCCTTGTTCCCATCCATCGTGAAGATAACGCTCGTACCGGATCTTTGCACCTAAAAAAATAGGGTACCGAAGGGAGTGAAAAATCCGAGATTTATATGTCAGATTCGAGATTAATTTTGGGGAAAATAGAAAGAAGAACAAAAGATTGTGAATTGAAATGACAAATTGAAGAGATGCGTGAAGCTGATATGATGGATCGAGAGGGAGTGAAGGAAATTGGGAAAGTGAACTTACAGTTAAAGAGCGAAGACGAGCGTAGAAGAATCGCGCTATCGAGATCGGAAAAACGAGTTGATTAGGGTTTCATTTGGAGACAGAAAGAATTGAGAGATTGTTTTTCAGTTTATCACTGCCCCACGATTGGAGATTAATGGAGCAACTCTTTGATTTTTCTCCTCTTCTCCATATATACTTCATCTCTCTCAACACGCGGATTTATATATCGCATTTCTTTTCATAAAAGATATATAATTGTTTTTTCTAAAATAAATTTCTTATAATCAAAATAATAAAATAAATTAAATTATTAACTAAGTATACATATTTTCTTAACATATCTATAATTCCCTGAATTTTAATAATAAATCATCCAACGTAACATCAAAAACAAAAATGAGATAAAAAAACAAAAATAAGAGTTCGACACCCTGAAATGAAACATCTAATTAACAATTATTTTAAATTAAGAAATATATTGAAATATTATTATTTTAAGTTGGTAAAGTAGATGCTTTTTTCCTTCGTATCAAAACAACATCACCTATTTTAGAAATTTGATAATTAATAAAAAGGTTTAATACCTTTTTTGTCCCTCGAAAGGGGTCAATGTTCAATGTGGTCCTACCCTTTTTTAGAAGTTCAATGTGGTCCCACCTTTTGTAAAAAGTGTGCAATCAAGTCCTTTTTGGAAACGGCGTTGAGTTTTTAACGGAGCAGCTGACAGGGTGGACTGAAGTTAGCTACGTGGCTTTGTGTGGGTAATACGTGGCTGAGAGAGGGTCATACGTAGCTGTGAGAGGGTAAATTTGATAATATTACTGAGGTTAGGAAATCAGAAGTTAGGGTTTCAGGAGTTTTAGAGAAATTGGGAATTTGGGATTGATCATCGTGGAGGAAGGGTGTTGAAATCTCAAGCGCGAATTGGATACCACAAATCTGAAGCTCAAATTGGAAACCGTAAATCAGGTTAGGGTTTATGTTTGATAATTTTATGATATGTATTTGTTGTATATGTTATCACTGTTGTCGCTTTATAGTGGGATTAAGTAGGGGTGAAAAGTTGTCTTCTTTTGATGGTTGATAATGGTCCCATAGATATTAGTTTAACTTAAATTAGTGGTCCCCGTTTGCATTTGCAGGGTTGGGGTAGGGATGGGTGATGACATGTTTCAGGTTGTGGTCCATCACGGTGGGACCTTGATCAAAGAAGTCCCCTTTAAGTATATGGGCGGGGAGATAGTTTATTGGGACGTAGATCCCGATAAATGGTGTTATTTTGGAGTATTAGGTTCACTTAAAGATCTGGGTTACATGGAAGTAAAAGAATTATATTACAATATCCAACATGTTTTACATAAGCTTGATGATGATAAAGGAGCCATCAACATGATGAAGGTGGCTAATTATTTGGGGAAAGTGAACCTATATGTTGTGCATGGGGTGGACGAACCAGCTATTGTAGAAAATGATGACAATGAGATTTTGTACGTATGTGAAGGTCCAGCAGACAGTGGTGAGGGTAGTGACGTTGGAGGAGAAGCACATCTTGAGGGTGACAAGGAGGATGTTGAGAATGAAAATGTCTGGGAGGATGATAAGGAGGATGCAGAAGATGTTGAGGTTGCAGTGGAGGTTGAGAATGAGGACAGAGTTGAGCTTGAACATGATGGATTAGTGGAAGTGCACATTGAGGATGGAAGGGAGGTTGAAAGTGAAGAAGAATTGGAAGTGGACATTGAGGAGGGAGGGGAGGTTCCTACTGAACAAGAAGAGGAAGTGGACATTGAGGATGGAGGGGAGGTTCATACTGAACAAGAATTGGAAGCAGACATTGAGGATGGAGGGGAGCTTCATACTGAAGAAGAATTGGAAGTGGACGTGGACAGTGATGATGAACCAGGAATGGATGATCTGAGTGGTGATGAATATGTGGATTCAGACAATGATGAAGAAACCTAACAACAATGCAGGGGTTTGTCAGATGATGATTGGGAGTCTGATATGCTTGTAACTCCTGAAAACAGTTCAAGTGAGGAGGATGACAACGAGGATAGAGTATGTATGAGTGGTTTCTCAAAATATGCAAAACAGAAGTCCATGGCAGATTACAAGTGGGAAGTGGGCACCATTTTCAGTGGGAAGGAAGAGTTTAAGGATGCTATTAGAAGGTATGTTGTTCATGCTGGGAGGGATCTAAAATTTGTGAAGAATGATAAGCGTAGGGTGAGGGTGCGCTGCATGGGTGGCCAAGGGAAGTGCCCATGGGTAGCTTACTGTGGGTACTTGCCATCACGCAAAATTTGGCAATTAAGGAAGATAATTGATACTCACGGTTGTAGTAGGCAACTTAACATCAAACTAATGAATGCTCAATGGTTGAGTGAAGAAATAGATAGGTCTTTAGTTGACAATCCTAATTTAAAGGTGAATGATATTCGTACTAAAGCATTAAGGAAATGGAATACAAATGTGTCCATATCCAAGGCACGAAGGGCAAAGTTAATTGCCACAAGACAGCTTGAAGGAGATTTCAAAGAACAGTATAAAAGGATATACGACTATGGACATGAGTTGTTGAGGTGTAACCCAAGTTCAACAGTGCAGATTAAAGTTGACTCTCATAATGGTGATTCAATCTTCCAAAGAATGTATGTTTGTCTGAAAGCTTGTAAAGACAGTTTCAAAAGTTGTAGGCCCATAATATGTTTAGACGGATGTTTTTTGAAAGGTTATTACAAGGGAGAGCTTCTCACTGCTGTTGGTAGGGACCCAAACGATCAAATGCTACCACTTGCCTATGCAATAGTAGAAGTGGAGAACAAAGACAGCTGGACATGGTTCTTGCAATTATTAATTCAAGACCTCGGGGGTAGTGAAGTATGTGGGGGGTGCACGTGGATGTCAGACCAGCAGAAGGTAAATATACACCTTATATTCAATTTTACTTAATGCTTTGTTAAAGGATATTGTTTTATGACTAAAATTATTTGTGCAGGGGTTGGTCCCAGCTATCCAAGAGCTTCTTCCTGGGGCAGAACAAAGATTCTGTATGAGGCACCTGTATGCAAACTTTAGGAAAAGGTTTGGTGGTCAAATTTTAAAAAATCTGATGTGGACAGTTGCCACAAGCACATATCCACAGGCTTGGGAGAGAGAGATGCTGAAAATTAAAGAAGTCAATGTTGAAGCATATAAATACCTCATAGCCATTCCCCCGAGATAACTCATTAGCCATTACATACAATTTACTGTCCTTGATGCATTGTAACCCATTTGAGTGTGCAACAGGTTTTGGTCAAGATCTCGCTTCACAGGTCAAGCAATGACTGATACACTAGATAACAACATCAGTGAAGCTTTCAACAGTGTTCTTATTCATTCAAGAGGAAAACCTATTATAACCATGATGGAGGATATCAGAGTTTACCTCATGAAAAGGTGGGCCACCAATAGAACCAAGGTGGCATCTATGGAGTTCACAATATGCCCAAAGATAAAGAAGAGACTTGAGAAGGAATGTAATTTGTCAAGATTTTGGGTGCCAAGGTAATATAACTCAATTTATTTTATATACAAGTTATTTATCTACATTGTTGATGTGCTTCATTTCTTTCAGCTGGTCTGCACGAAAGATTTTTGAGGTTAGGCATACTTTATCAGTTGGGAACAAGTTCACACTGGACCTGGACACAAAGGAGTGTAGCTGCAGAAAGTGGATGATTAGTGTCATTCCATGTTGTCATGCAATTGCAGCAATGAACTTCTCCAACGTTGATCCACAGACTTTTGTCCCCAATGTGTTCACAAGATCCACCTATGAAGAGGTCTATGCGTCCATCATTTTTCCACTCAATGGCCACCTACTATGGGAAACCACAAATTTCAATGATGTACTACCACCACTGATCAGGAAGATGCTTGGGAGGCCAAAGAAAAAAAGGAGGTTGGAAGCATGAGAGCTAACTAAAGATCAGACTCAAATGCGTGTTGGTGGCCATAAGAAAAAATGTAGTCTTTGTCGTAAGGTGGGGCACAACAAGAATGTATGCCCTTTAAAGCCCCAGCCAGCAGAAACAACACAACCATCACAGCCACCTCTAAGTTCCCCAACCCCTGAACCATCACAGCCATCAAGTCCCCAATCATCCCGGCCAACAAAATGCAAAGTCAGAAGAAAACATACTTAGATGAAATTGGGTTATTAGATATTTAAATTACGTGGTGGTGTAATATGTACTATTTGTTAATTGGTGGTGTAATACATACTTAACTTACTTACTGAACTGATTTTCTGTATTTCTTTTATGTGTCGTAATGAATGAAACTTTTTTTATGTATATGTTTTATGTACTTGTTTTATGTATTTGTTTTATGTATTTGTTTTATGTGCCAATATTCAGCATCATATGCATTATTTGGGTGACCTTTGTGAACAGTTTTAAAGCAAATGGGGGACTCATTTCAACATTTTTAAAACATCAGGGGACTGATTTCAACATTGTTAAAACATCAGGGGGACTGATTTGAACATTAATCACTAAAATTTACTCATTAAAATAGTCAATACGTAATACATTGGATGTTACAATCTAACTAAATGAACCTAAACAGAACCTGAACAAGGCACACCACAATACACACACACAAAGCTACAACTAAGATCTTCATCATTTTCTGCAAGTCCTGCACTGAATTTTCCAGCTGACTTATCCTCCTCACCATTGTGCAATCTTTTTCATCAACTTTCTCTTCAACACACCACTTGAAAAAGTTACACGAGCTGCCAATTGAAGATCCACCCTGTTATTCACCAAGTTATGGAATCTATCAACAAATGCATCATCAATTCAAAAAAACTTTAACTCAAAAGGGTATAATTCAAACCTTGTAACGTGGACAACCCCAGAAATTTCTCCCAGCATTCTTCGTAGTTCTCGCCAATTTGGTTACAACAACATCACCACAGTAACAAGTGGGGATTATCCCACCTCCTCTCACACCACAACCATGGGACCACCGAGAAGATCCTTTGTCCCAACTTCTCGAACACGACGAACACCCTTCAGAAGAAGCCATTCGTATCCCAAATTACCAATTTCTCTAAAACTCCTGAAACCCTAACTTCTGATTTCCTAACCTCAGTAATATTATCAAATTTACCCTCTCACAGCCACGTATCACCCACTCACAGCCACGTATTACCCACACAAAGCCACGTAGCTAACTTCAGTCCACCCTGTCAGCTGCTCCGTTAAAAACTCAACGTCGTTTCCAAAAAGGACTTGATTGCACACTTTTTACAAAAGGTGGGACCACATTGAACTTCTAAAAAAGGGTAGGACCACATTGAACATTGGCCCCCTTTCGAGGGACCAAAAGAGGTATTAAACCTTAATAAAAACTAAATAATGATTATTTAAAAATTATATTTTTTGTAAATAATCTATTAAAATAATAAATCACATAATATAATGTAAAGTAATATTAATCGGTGT
The DNA here is from genome assembly GCF_029865625.1 of Vigna umbellata. Lineage (NCBI taxonomy): Eukaryota > Viridiplantae > Streptophyta > Magnoliopsida > Fabales > Fabaceae > Vigna > Vigna umbellata. The sequence goes on from NC_142166.1 coordinate 10,377,556, forward strand.
GGTGTAAAATAAATTTTAAAATAAAATATCGTTATTAATAATGATTGGTACCAAATTTTAATAAGTGAGAAAAATGAAGAACTTGTTTTATTACATTATAATGTATTAGAAATATAAAATTCTTTCAAATTTAAATTGATAATTTTGTTGATTAATTTAAGCAAATAATAAATAATTTTTGTAATAAGTTTTGTTAATAAAAGTTTAACATGGCTACTGTATGTATAAAATAGAGAGTACGATTTGAAATTTTTATTTTAAATGTTGAAAAATAAAATAAATAACCATTTCATGATGACTTAGGAGAAAAAACTTTGTTTCACCTTACATAAATAACTTTAACTCTTCTTGGATGTGTTGTAGTCAAGGTTAGGAGTTAGGAGATATGTCATCAAGCTCCAGGACGTTGAAGATGTTATGTCTTTCAAGGTCAATGCAAACGGGGTTGGTTGAACCCCTCATTCGATAAGAGCCAATGTGGTCGTTCCTCTCTGGCTGGTCAGCTATTACATGTAGTGGAGACCTTAAAAAATCAGTTGTAGAAATTGTTATAGAGCCTTGTGTTGCAGTAGGAGCCATTATTTCTCCTTGTGACTCGTTGCCAAAGATTAATAGTTCTACTTGTAAAAGGTTGTGAAATCTTAAGTGAATTTCTAAAGTCTTCTGTCTTGGAGGGCTGAGTACAGCTCCACTAGGGCACTGAAGATGTTGTCTTTCAAGCTCAACGTAAACAGGGTTGGTTGAATCCCTCATTCGGAAAAAGCCAATGTGGTCGATCCTCTGTAGCTGGTAAGCTATTACACTTAGTGGAGACCTTAAACAAGGCTTCGGGTCAGTTGTAAACTGTTACAGCACCTTGCGTTGCAGGAGCTGTTATTTCTCCTTCTTGTGACATGTCGTCAAAGATTATAGTTCTACCTGTAAAAGGTTGTGAATTTCTAAAGTCTTCTGTCTCGAAGGGATTGAAATTTTTCTCTAATCCCAATATCTCATAAAAGTTTTTCTTCCTCTTACTTTCTTTGGCACGGAACTGGTCCCTTGTCTCCGCTTCTATCGTGGACAGTACATCGTCGACGGGGAGCGCCTTCGTCACGAACTTCAACGCGGGTGAACGATTGTCGTTTTCTAAGGCCTAGTTACCGATTCTCAAACATTTCAACGTGTCGTCCTTATTCCCATCCATAGTCGGAGATAACGCTCGTACCAGATCTTTGCACCTGAAAAATTAGGGTAACCAAGGGAGTGAACCATCCTCAACAATCTTTTTCATCAACATTCTCCAAAAAAAAAATCAAAGCAATAAATTCTTCAATGAGGCACAACAACAAAAAGTTATAAAAAGACAAATAACTTGAAAGTATTCGTGTAATTTGTGCTACTATTCTCATTCTACTCTTTTGACCTAATCATTCGCTAGATTGATATGTATCTCTTCAATGTCTGCTTCCCTCCAACCGCTGCGGCAGTGGCAATTCCACCAATGGCACCGACAATGACCACGGATCGGGTGCGATGGTGGCTGAGGAATGGAGCACACATTTAAACCATCAAATGAGGAGGGAAAAGGGGAGAACGTATCTATAAAATGCAAAGCGACAGATCAAACGAAACGGCCACACCCACGAAGAAAAAAATTGGAACTAAAAGCGTGTCACAAATTCAAATTGAAAAAGTATGAAATTATAGTTACAAAATGGGTGATAATACAATGACACGCTGACATGGAGCTTACATTCATTTGACACGCTAATGTGGAGCTTACATTCATTTTACACGCTCCACATCATTGTTTTGAATAAAATAATTGCAGAGTAAGTAAGGGTAAAAGGAGCAAAATAAAAATTTGGGTTTCGGTCTTCTTTGGGTCCTCATTTGAAAATCTCATTTAGGTTTTCTTTCCTCACTCATTTAAATTTTTTATTTTAGGGATTTGTTCAGATTACGACTTACCTTGGCCTCAATTGTTCGGCCTCCCATGACCTCAAGTGTTCTTACTAAACCGTTCAGTTATACCTTGGCCCCAACTGCTCGGCCTCCCATGGCCTCACAAGTACTTAGCCAAATTTGGACTCAAGTGTTCGTACTCAACCGTTCGGCCATAGCTTGGCCTCAACTGCTCGGCCATAGCTTGGCCTCAACTGCTCAGCCATAGCTTGGCCTCACAGGTACATAGTCAAATTTGGCCTCAAGTGTTCATACTAAATCGTTCGGTCATACCTTGACCCCAATTGCTCGACCTCCCATGGTCTCACAGGTACTTAGCCAAATTTGGCCTCAATTGTTCGTACTCAACCGTTCGGCCATACATTGGCCTCAACTGCTCGCCCTCCCATGGCCTCACAAGTACTTAGCCAAATTTGACCTCAAGTGTTTGTACTAAACCGTTTGACCATACGTTGACCCCAACTGCTTGGCCTCTCATGGCCTCACAGGTACTTAGCCAAATTTGGCCTCAACCGTTCGGCCATACCTTGGCCTCAAATGTTCGACCTCAACCGTTCGGTATAACCTCACAGGTATGGCCGAACAGTTTCTCACGTTCTTTCTCTCAACCCTAACCCTAGCACTTTGAGTTCCTCTTCCAAAATGAAAGAGTCGACCTTTGAAAAATTGAAATCAGAGAGAGGACCTAATGCGGCAGCTGCCTTCACCGAAACATATTATTTCATTTATTCTCCTCCTAAACCAGCGCAGCACCAGCCAACAATGCAAATGACAAATTTACCCTTTATGACATTCACAATAATTGGCCCCATCACATGTCGAATGAGTGCCATTTACTTTAACCATGTTAAAGAATCATTTTCCTTACAAAATTGTCCCATTTCCTCGCTGTGGGACCCATAAACATTAAATTTGACACGTGTCAAATGAATGTCAATTTATGATAGCATGTCAAAGTACGAGTTCCCCTACCCTCTAGATACTTCTTTCCCTCCACACTCGTATTTATAGATAACATTTATTTTGTTTTTTTAGTTTTATTTGTTTGAATAATTTTTTTAAGACTTAAATAATTATTTATAACAAAAAACACTTTTCAATTTTATTATTTTAGTATCTATTTTAATTTAAATAATTATTTATTATAAAAAATTATTTACTCTTTCAGCATTTTAATAATTATTTTTTAAATTTAAATAATTATTCATAATCAAAAAATCATTCACATAATATTTTTATTTTAATAACTAAAATTTATTTTGTATATAATAATATCTATAATTATATACTTTTTTTATTTTATCTTGTCATTAAAATTTAGAGAGTTAAATATATTTTTATTCTCTAAGTGTTATGCGATTTTTGGATTTCATCTATTTACAAAGCTTTGTTTATTTTCATCATTTTCTTTAAAAACTCTAACTTTTAGTCCTGCGTTAAAATTTCCAAATTTCCCTGTCGTGACCAATGATGTGCTACGCCTAACGCCAACTTTCATGTGTTTGCCACGTTTCAATTATTTTCTGAAATCAGAACTGGGGTTTCTTGAAAAATTAGGGTTTTTTCCTTATCTTCAATCAATTAAACGAAGAGAAAACATGTTCTCTTTATCAATTGAGTTCTCTTGAAAATTCATTCAACCTAATATTCCAAAAGCTTGTTCTCTTTACAACTGAGTCATCTTCAATGCAACCCACAAGCCCTAAAATAACATTAACAAAAAATATTGAGTAAGAGAAAGAAAAAAAAGGAGGAACACCATTGAGATTTTAAGAATTGGATCGTGAGAAAGAACCTCGCGAAAAACAAAGTTGGGATCTTTTATGTGTTTTTGAAATCAACGGCGAGAATCGGAAGACGTAGAGGACGACTTGTCGGTCTATCCAAGCACGAACTGAAGGTGATCGACCGAAGGGTCTATCCAAGCACAAATCGAAGGGGTGTTACTGGACTGAAGGGGTCCCCTCTGAGAAAAAAATTGGCCAAACACCAGCGCCAGCATGTTGAACACAACTAAAGAACCAATTCCCAGAATACTGTACGACATGATGAGACAACCTCAGGGACCGTTGAAACAAGAAATCATCGCCAACGAATCCTCTAAGTTTGATTCCCGAGAACCCAATAAATCTTCCATCGATGCAAAGTCACCGATCTCCAACCCCCAAAATTCGAGCTCTTCTGCCATGCCCATGTCTGCTGTTGGTGTTTCTCTCGGCAATTTCTTTTTTTTCTTTTTATTTTGCTTTTTTTGGTTTCGTATTGATAGTCCTTTCGATTTAACTCTACAGCTCTGAAGAGGAAACGACCATGAATGGTGAAGCACGAGGATGAGAATCCTTCGAGCTTGAACGTTCGGAGCAGTCCCATTTCGTCAATGACGAAGGCTGAGAGCGATCAACACTTCGAAGTCGTAATCAAGAAGGTGTTGTTTTCAGAAAATAAACTCTGCGAGAAAGTCCTGGGCGATTTCATGGAGGGTCTAGTTTGGCCAGAATGCTTCATCAAAATCTCCGACAAGATCTTGGTCGTGTTCTTCCGTTTCGGAGAAGGCGGGGCCCGAAGCAGGAAAGAGCCCCAGAAGCTCTTCAAACTATTGGAAGTGTTTGAATCCCTAGAAAAACTCATATTCATAAAACACTAAAAACACTAAAAACATATTTAATCTAAATTTAAATAATTTATAATCAAAATTCTAAAGTAAATTATTAACTTCATCCCCGGTGTATCTATTTTCTTTACATATTCATAATTCCGTGAATTCTTATAAATGAATCAAAATCAGAAACAAGAGTTCGACACCTAAATGGAAACATCTAATTAACAATTCGTTTTAAATTAATATTGAAATATTGTAATTTTAAGTTGTTAAAGTAGATGGTTTTTTTTTTCTCTTTTATCAAAATATCATCTCTTATTTTAGAAATTTGATAATTAATAAAATTAATAATGATTATTTAAAATCATTTTATTTTTAAATAAAATATTAAAATTAAAATTAATTAAAATAATAAATCACATAATATAATGTAAATTAATATTAATTGGTCTTGTGTAATATACATTTTAAAATAAAATATCGTTATTAACAATGATTGGTACCAAATTTTAATAAGTGGAAAAAATAAAGATATTGTTTTATTCTATTATAATGTATTAGAAATATAAAATTCTTTCAAATTTAAACTGATAATTTTGCTGATTATTCATTACTGGTTTAAGTAAATAATAAATAATTTTTGTTAATAAAAGTTAAGCATGGCTATTATATGTATAAAATAGAGAGTATGATTGGAAAATTTTATTTTAAATATTGAAAAATAAAATAACCAACTATTTATATTTATTTTATTTGAAATAGAATATTTTATTGCATATTATTGAAGTATTATAGATTGATACCGTAATATAAAAGAGTTTAAATTAAAAATAAATGAAACAATATTTAGAGATGAAACATTCAAAAGGATATATAAGTTTGTAACTAAGAATAACGTAAATAAAATATATTTCTTAAAATTAAAAGTTATAAAGAGAAAAAAATGGAATTAAGAACAAAAACGGTGCGGTGTCGCACTCGGTGGAGATCAACGACTGCGACGACGTGGAAGTGTGTGTGGAAGCTGTGATTTTGATGCACTACGAGGATCTCAAGACCAAGTTGTGTTCCATGGGCGATGGGGTTCCTAAAGTTTTGAGTTTGCTCAAGGTTCCTAAAGTTTTGAGTTTGCTCAAGGTTTCTAAAGTTTTGAGCTTGCTTAGGTTGATGTTCGTTGTTTTGTACATTCTTTTTGTCCTTGTTTCTTGACTGCAATTAGTTTCTTATGTTCTTACTTTTACTTGCGTTATTTGTAGGTATCGACAACAATCATGTTTGATCTTAGGGGTTGCATCATGCCTAGAATATTTGGAATCTATTCCATGGAGTGAGAATGAACAGGAGGAAGTGACATCCCAGCTAGGACATCTACAAATTCATGACTCCACAGTTGACGTTCTTCAAAGAGTATTATCGGATCCATGCATTGTTGATAGGACTCATGACATCTTCTTTAACCTAATAAAAAATAAAAAAATTTGACGAAAATAAAAATAAAAAAAATACCCTATATTGTCTTGGTTTAACCCCAACCGAAGTGGAAGACCCCATACTTCCTTGCTTCAAAGGAACCGAGGCAATAGACCTCGCAGGAAAACAATTAAAAAAAATATATTAAATACCCTCTACCGCCTCGATTGCATTTGAACTAAGGCAAAAGCCTACTCCTTTTTGTCTCGGTTCTGAACCAAAGCAAAATGCCTACTTCTTTTTGTCTTGCCTATATATAACTCGGTTTGTCAACCGCTGCATATAGGCAAAAATAACCGCTGTCATTTTCCTTTAGTGCACTAGTGATTGGTCAATCCTTTCAAGTTCTTTTCATTTATGTGTTTGGGCACAAATGTAGTTCACTACAAGTTGTTCAAAAGTTGTTATGCTTAAATTCTTCAAAAAGACCATATATTTTAGATAATCATTCCAAGGTACAAACATGAACAATGTACATCCCAAAGCGTTGTATGCATGTTTAAATACAACAAACACATATGAACATAAAAATTGAAGATTTTTGAACTTGCCACATATTTACACCATAATTCATCTAGCTTGATTGTGAATCACCTTGCTTGTTATATTTCTGTCAGATTTTTCGTCTTCTTCACAAGAAAAATCTTATGCTCCTCTTATCAAAAGTTACTACTAAATGAGTCTTTGCCTTCATTTATGCATATTCCAATACCATGATTGTACATCTAAGTGTACATGGTCAGTTGTAATTACGGTCACCATCTTCTTGCCTCTATTTTGAATAATTTATTGTATCAAGTGTCATGATCAAAGAGAAAATTGGAAGGTTGCTTTTCTTTTTTTAGCACAAAGTTTATTAGCTCTGTCATGTTTGTGTTATTTGTTGGCAAGAGATATTTTGTAAAGGTAATGTAGGGGAAAGTTGCAAAGAGAAAATGTCTTGATCTTCCTGTCTACTACAATATTTCTGTGTGGTAGAGGCTGGCAATAGCACGAAACCAATCCAACTTTTTTTTATTAAACTTTACTTGAGTAGGGTTATTTCCAGAACCACTTGCTATCTTTCATATGCACGTTGCTCTACATTTAACAAAAAAAGTGTTGTTTGTTGTCTCATGTAAGTGAGCATTTGTCCTTCAGTACGTTATCCAATCATTGTGTTATTTTCTCATTCTCTTATCTAGTATTTGTAATAGTAAAAAATATTGGCTTATTCATTCCATATGTTGTGAAAATTCGTTACAAAAATTAATTTAAGAAATTGGAGAAATGGTAAAGTAATTTATCTTGATAGAAAAAAAAATTATCCATGTTGGCAACATCTTTTTTTAACGGTGCATTCTTTAAGTGCCTCATGAAGTTTTGTGTCATGTATTAAATGTAATATCAAACAACTTATTATTAAAATAAGGAATGTTTCTCTGCAATATCCTCTCAGCAAAAGTTTTCTTGTAATATCAAACAACTTATTATTATATAGCTGGCATAAACTTTATGTAATTAATATAAAGAAATATTGTGTACTTAAAAATAAATCTCAGTTAAATATTAGAAGTTATTCTAAAAGAAAATTATGTGCTCTCATAAGTCATAAGTGATAAAAAGTAGGTTTAATAGCCAATTTAGTCCCCACTTTGGTTGAAAAATCTCAATTTAGTCCCTCGTTATAAAAGTGTTTTACATTAGTCCTAACTTTTAAAATAGTGGGTCAGGTTGGTCCCTTTCGTTAAATATAAGTTAACGAAATTAATGGATGATGATGTGACACAGCTTAAAGCTGATGTGTTAGATTGGTCCCTCGTTAGCTTTAAGTTGTGTCACATCATCATCCATTAATTTTGTTAACTTATATTTAACAGAAAGGACCAATCTAATCCACTATTTTAAAAGTTAGGACTAATTCAAAACACTTTTATAACGAGGGACTAAATTGAGATTTTTCAACCAAAGTGAGGATTAAATTGGCTATTAAACCTAAAAAGTAATACTTATCTTTCTATGGTTAATAAAATTCTTTATTAGTTACATAGGATAATAAAATACAACACAAATTACCTTTTTGTTTGATTTATCTCTCTAAGTCATCATCTTGCCAACTATTTTTAATACCATTAACAAACCTACTTTAACATCTAATTGAATTAGTTTGAAAAATTTGTCCAAAACAAACTTATGTTACAACCTTCACTTATAATGTTTCCATTTTCTTTTGCAAGAGTTGGTGTATTTTTTTTAATTTATATTTTAATTCTTAGTCAACTAGTTTGAATAAATAATGAATTAAAAAATATAGTACAATTAGACATGTATCCCAAATTTGTAGGAAAGAGAAAAATTCAAAAGATAAAATGTTACAAAATTTAGATATTAAAAGTAAAATTAGAAAAAAAATCCAAAAATTTATATATATTTATATGACGTACGGAATCTGAACTAAATTTTGACTATGATTATTTATTTTAGGAAATGGTGTTTTGTTGCCGGAAGCAACGTTAAATTAACTAACTAAGAATCTATAAAATCAACTAATTAAGGAGGCGTCAAATCACAATGACGCCGGACGGAAAAATAGGCGGTGGCGTGTGCTTTCTAAATTGGTCATATCGGAATTAAGATCCTCTGCAGTTTCAAAAAAAGTGCATAGATCTCAGCCCAACTTAAACTTATCTATAAATATTTTAAATCCTTTAATTTTGATCATGTTTTTTAATTTAATTTTTTTTAAATCGATTATTTTTATATTTTTTAATTTAGTTTTTATTTTTTTATAATTTCATATAATCCGGTCTTTTTCTATAATACTATACTAATGTTAAAAATGTGTTATGTATTCGTGATTTTTTTAATTTGTTTTTAAAAATAAAAATTTGTCACACATGTTGTAAAAGAGATAGTACTACCACATGCAGTATAACACCTTTTTAATATTATTAATATAATACTAATAAAAACGACCACGTTGCACTAAGTTTTCTAAAATAAAAATCAAATTAAAACACATATAAAAAGCACATATTAATGAAATCATTCAACTATCTTTTTATTACACGAAGAAAAGAAAAACTTGGATTAACGGTCAGATTTATAACGGCACCGCCTCTTTCAGATCGCAGAAAATCCATTTTCGTTATTTAGTGGGACAACAAAAAATCCTCTTAACGCCATAGCAGGAGACACCTCTGATTTGAACGTACGCAACACCACACAACAAAATATTCTTCATACATCATTTTCCATCACCGTGTTCTTCTTTTTTGCCCTCCTTCGATATTTGTTTTTTCTCTCTCTTCTCGTTTGGTTCAATCAATGGGTGCAGAGGTTAAGATCTGGAACCCCGTTGAAGTTGCAGAGCAAGCTAGCCACGACTATGTCTCGAAGATTCATCCCTCGCAGCTTGCCATCGACCCTTCGCTCGAACTTCCTCATATGACACCTCTCGTCCTGTACGTGATTCTCATTTTTTTTTCTTTTGTTTTCAATAAAAATAAAGAATAAAGTATTGATTTTTCCTTTTTCGCGCGCTTCTCGTTTGAACTTTCATGGGTTTCTTTGTTTCTTGGTATGGTTGCTGGGAAAAGGTGGGAAAGTGGGAGGGTCAGGTTTTGCTGGGAAGACGTATCAATTGGGGTTTGGTGGTTCTAGATTAATTAGAAATGTTCAATTTCTTTGGATTAGGTGTTGAGTGGGGTGTGATGCCTATAATAGAATACGTCTTTCGATGTTGAACCGTTGATTTTTTGTTTATTTATGTTATTAAATGTTGCTAAATCAGTTTCATCTGTATTCTTGAAATTGCATCATTTCCCTTTTTTTTTTCTTTTTTTTTTTCGTTTTGTTTCTTGCAGAAATATGTGCAAGGACATGTTCAAGGCGTGGGCAGATTTGGATGATTCTTGCTTTGATATTGAGAAAATATCCGGGGGAATTACAAATTTGTGTGAGTTGTTCTGTTGATGTTGTTTTTTTGAAGAAAGAATAAATTTTTTGTTCATCTCAAGATTGATTTTCACATGCTGAACGGCTATGTCTGGTGAACGGTTTACTTCACAAATCCAGAAATAGAGTCAGCTAAACTTTCATCTGGTTGTTTAATTGCTTGTCGCTCATCCGTAGTATTGTGTTGTTGTTGATGTGGTTGATGCATTTGTCATTGTCTGTCAGTACTCAAGGTTTCAGTTAAACAAGAAAATTGTATTGAGGAAATTATAACCATCAGATTGTATGGACCCAACACTGAGTACATTATAGATCGTCAGCGGGAATTGCAGGTTAGACACTTTACTGCATGATTACATACAAAACTAGCCATGTCACTGAATGCTTGTGCGTCCTTTCTTGAGTCAAATATTGCAGTCATCTAGTGTTGATGTAGCCGTCTATATCTTCTTGTTATTTCTGCAATGTTGTTCTCTGGTTGATGAATAATTGAAAGTTAGGGGTAACTGAAATGTACGTATGCTTGTGGCAAGCTTGCAGTAATACTTTCCAGGATTGTATCATATTTTATTATTTGTTGATGGGCTAAGATTTTCATCGATTTACCATTGCAAGTAGATTTGTCAAACCAGGTCAACCCATGTGGGTTTGGGTCATCCCATGAGCCTTAATTTTAAAATTTTGACGTAGGCCCAGACTGGAGATGTTTTGGCTAATGTCAAGCCGAAGTTGATCTCCGGCAATGCCAAGCTGAAAATGCCTGGGTCGCGGTCGAGTTGAAGATACCCTAGTTAAAATTGAGTTGAAGATGCTCTGGTAGAGGCTGGTGTGAAATTAGTCTAGTTGAGGTAGAGTTCAAAATAATGTGATTGAGGCCAAGGTAAAAATACTTTGGTCAAGGTTGAACTGACAATGGTCTAGCCATGGCCAAGCTAAAGATGCTTTGGTTAAGGCTGATATACGGCTGAGACCATGGAGAAGATGCCTTAGTAGAGATGGAATTGAAATATCTTGGTCAAAGTTGAGTTGAACATACCCAAAGGGTTGGGTTCAAGATACTCTAGTCGAGATTGAGGTCAAGTAAAAATTACCTTTATTGGGGTTAAACTAATGTACTATGTCTTTGGTTTAGTTAAAGATATTTTAGGTTGAGGCTGAGTTAAAGTTATTTTGTTTGAGATCAAGTTCAGGAACTCTAGTCCGGTCGAGTTGAAATTATTTATTTTTTTTGTAATCAGCTGAGGAAAACATCTTTTGATA